>NW_020954720.1:16339565-16462328 GCF_900497805.2 Vombatus ursinus
ACATACACACATAGATAGAGGGCACAGGGTGAGTTGAAAATGAAGGGGTCATATCTGGAGAATAAAATTAAAGAGTGAGAGGGGAATATACTAGGAGAAGGAGAAAGGGAGAGGTAGAATGGAGTAAATTATCCCACAAAAAAAAAAAAAACAGAAAAGAAAAGGCTCTTGCAGTGGAAGGGAAATGGGGGAAGGTGAGAGGGAATGAGTGAATCTTATTCTCATAGGATTTGACCTAAGGAGGGAATAACATACACACTCAATTGGGTGTGGAAATCTGTCTTACCCTACAGGAAAATAGGGGGGGAAGGGGACAAGAGAGTAGGGGAATGATAGAGAGGAGGGCAGATTGGGAAAGGGAGTAATCAGAAGCAAATACTTCTGAGGAGGGACAGGGTCAAAAGAAACAATAGAATAAATGGGTGGGTGCGATAGGATTAAGGAAAATAAAGTTAGTTTTTCATGGCATGTCTACTATGGAAGTGTTTTGCATAACTGCACATATATAACCTATATTTAGTTGCCTGTCTTATCAATGAGGGTGGGTGGGGAGGGAGGATGGGAGAAAATTTGGAACCCAAAGTTTTAAAAACACATGTTTAAAACAAATTGTTTTCACATGCAACTGGGAAATAAGAAATACAGGAAATAGAGTACAGAAATCCATCCTGCCCTACAGGAAAATTGAAGGGGAAGGGGATAAGGGAAGGGAGGGGAGAGATAGAAGCAAAGGCAGACTAGGGGAAGGGGTATTTAGAATGCACGCCATCTTGCGGTGGGGGGAGGGGCGAGATGGGGTGAAAATTTGGAACTCAAAATCTTGTGGAAGTAAATGTTGAAAACAAAAAAATAAATAAAAATAAAAATTACCATTAAAAAAATTAAATTAAAAAAAACTAAAACAAAAAAGTTCTGTCCTCTCCTACTATTTTGTTTTTAAGAGATGCTTAGACTTTTTTTTTTCTAGTCAGTGAATCTAAAATGAAAGTTCTTTCACTTAGTACTGGCTTTTGCTTTATTATTTTGAAGGAAATACGATTTACCATTCCTGCTTGAATCAATTTTTGCCTACTACAGACCACAGAAAGAATACCATGATGATAGAGTAAAAAGCATAGTAATCCTTGTTGTTGTTACTCACACCTCTATAATATTTCACCTGGCACTGCTGACACTTCAGTATTCCATGCTGAATGAGAAATTTTCAGATGGACAGAAAGGTGAAAATAGACATGTACATATCTAAACTTTTAGGATTTTAAAGTGATTATTGGACACTGGATAAATTACTAGACACTATAGAAAATTGAATCCATTTCTCCATATAACCATTTACTAGAGAAGTATTATAATTTGAAAATAATCAAATTAGAAACTTCTAACTTTCCAACAAGTCCAATATTCTTTATGCTCAAGTAGAAAATAAGTCATTAAAATATAAAATATCCAACTTCACTATATAATTAAATGAAAAAAATTGAACAAAAACATGTTTTTTAATTTCTTTTTTAGTTTCTTTTTAGTTTTCAACATTCACTTCCACAAGAATTTGAGTTCCAAATTTTCTCCCCTTCTCATCCCTCCCCCCACCCCAAGGTGGCGTGCATTGTATATACCCTTTCCCCTAATCTGCTCTCCCTTCTATCTCACCCCTCTTCTCTTATCCCCTTCCCTTTCTATTCTCCTGTAGGGCAGGATAGATTTCTATACTCCATTTCCTAAATTTCTTATTTCCTAGATGCATGTGAAAAATAATTTTTTTAATGTGTGTTTTTAAAACTTTAGGTTCCAAATTTTCTCCCATTCTCCTTCCCCATCCAACCTCATTGAAAAGGCAAGCAAGTCGATTCAGGTTATACATGTGAAGTCATGAAAAACACTACCATGGTAGTCATGTTATTAAAAACTAAGTATATTTACCTTCATCTTATCCTTCCTCCCCCATTTATTCTATTCTCTCTTTTGACCCTGTCCCTCCTCAAAAGTGTTTGCTTCTGATTACCCCCTCCCTCAATCTGACCCATATCCAAGCATGGACAAAGCAACAGATTCCTGCCTCAGCACTGGCAAAGAGATCCCTGCAATCCCCTTCTGATCAGCCTCAGTCTTTGGGCCAAAAGCTCCATAGGAAGCTGCAGTGCCTGGGCCTCACTTGGGGACTGGGGCTGGGACAAATATTCTCTCTCTCCCCGCAGTCACAGAGTTTTCCCATTGACCTTCTAAGTTGTATGTGGTGTTCCTGGATTGAGAAGTCTGGAAACCACCACAGGTGCCCATGATTCAGTCCTCTGAGGCCTTCTCCAGGTTTGTTGAGGTCTGAGTGCCCACGCCAAATTGCGCTTCTCTCCCTCTGCCCAGTGCGATATACCTTTCATATCAAACATCCAGGTTGTCTTGGGCTGGACATCTGTTTCACTCTGTCTTTTTATGAGTTCTGCTGCTTTAGAATTTGTTTAGAGCCATGTTTATAGTTATTTGGTGGGGTTTGGGGGAGAGCTCAAGCAAATCACTGCTTTTACTCTGCCATCCTAGCTCCGTCCCCTGTACAAAACCATGTTAAAGAATTTCTGTGTGTAGATCAGTCCATTAAATTGATATTGGAGGTATGCAGAGAGTAAAGATCTCAAACTTAAGATCATATGATCATAGATCTAGCTGAAGAAAGCACCTTAGAGGCCATGTAGTCAACATTCCATCATTTACAACTGAAGACCTCAGGCAAAAAAAGAGAAAACAAATTCCCAAAGTCACATACATAATACTGATCAGAGCCAGGATTTGAAATTAGGTCCTCGGATTCTAAATCAGGCATGCTTCCTTATTGGTGGCTAGATTTGTTTCATATTGGCCATACCAGGCAGTGTGGTATTGTAGATACAGTGTTTGATTACACTCGGGACAACCTGGGTTAAAACCCTAACTCTCAGGGTATTCTGGAGCTGGTTTCTACCTGCTTAGTAGGCTGATTTTTAAAATTTTCAATATGAACATTTACACTTCAGAAATCCTCACTTGCTAATAATCAGGGCTTGATCTATTGTTGTTGATTGTTCAGACTTAAGAACGTGATGGAAAAAAGTATTAATAATGCACATTAAACTTAAAAGTGTGCCATGGTATTTTTTTTTTGGAAAGTAGATTTTTAAACATTTACCAGCACATCACTCATCTCCCACACTAATAGTGAGAACTTGGGCACTCAAAAGTTAAGTGATGTTAAGTGGTGCAATGGATAGAGTGCTAGGCCTGGAGTCAGGAAGACTCAACTTTCTGTGTTCAAATCTGGCCTCAAGTTTTTACTAGTTGTGTGACCATGGGTAAGTCACTTAATGCTATCTGCTTCAGTTTTCTCACCTGTAAAATGAGGTAGAGAAGGAAATGACAACCACTCCAGCATCTTACCAAGAAAACCCTAAATGGGGTCATGAAGAGTCAGATATGACTGAAGAATGACTGAAACAAGAACAAAGCAATTCTCTAAGACTCTAAGTTGCAGAGAAACTATCAATATGTATTCATAGAAGTTTCCTCACCTGTTTTCTCAATCTCATTATTAAGTTCATAGAATAAGAGCTTAGTGATCATCAAATGTATCTACCTTTTCTTACAAATAAGGAGACTAAGAGATTCTCAAGAAAGCTAAATTATATGCTTAACATTACACAGCTGTTTACTGCAAAGCCAAGTCTAGTGTTTAGGTCTCTAGATTCCTCACCCAATATGCTTTCTACTATATGATAAATTTTTGATAAGAAAAAGTTATCAATTAAAAAAAGACAAGTTACAAAAAATAATTGAAACAGTATGGCATAGTGGATAGGAAGCTGACGAAAAAGACTCAGATTCATTTCTTGTTTCTGGGGTCATGTACTATGTATCCCTAAGAAAGTCCCTTTGTCTTTTGGTGTTCTCCAGCAACTCTAAGATATTGCAAGTTGCCAAGATGTTGCCAATGTGCACTGGTAGAGAAATTCCTCACCAAGAGGTGAATGAAATCACAAGCACAAAAAAAAATCACAAGAACAACAATAATAATAGCCATTATGGCAATAATGATATTGATAATTAATTACTTTGACATGTCTCATTAAGTTTTAAAAAGTACATCATGTATTCTTTCATATAGTTTTCATTTTTCTAAAGATTTTTTTTTCAATTCTTCCAACAGACAAGTGAATTCTATCTGATGGGGAAAACATGTTGTTAGCAATATCTCTTTTTGGTTGTTGTTTGTTTCATGCTCATAATCCAGTGACTTTTTTGAACTGAAAATGATAAATTACTGTCAGTCCAGGATAGATTTTTGATGTGTCCTCTTGTACATGAGAAACTAGTTTGAGACTACCTGAAGTCATTCTCTTGGGATTTTGAACAAGTATAAAAAATGGCTTTGTTTTAGACTAGGTAGACCTCAGAAATGAAAATGCCAGTGTATCAAGGACAACACATTAATCTAATTTGCTACCTGGAATCTCAATTCTACCCATTCCCTAGTGAGATCATTATACAATGTGCAATATAAGCCTTACTTCACTATCAAGCAATCTTTTATAAGAAGTGACTTTTTTATATTATCATGTTTAAAATAACAGTATCTATGACTATAACTGAAAATGTGTCTAATGTCTTTTTTCAGGTTCTGAAAAGGGACAGGTTTTTAATATTTAAATAGTTGATTGTACCAAGAACTATAAGAATCCTTGAGAACAAATTTAGAATAAGATTTTTCAGTAAGAGTGGAGTCAAAATGAAAAAATGAATGAATGAAAAATTATTTTCAAATTCCTTACAATGTGCCAAGTACTTTTCTAAGCACTAGATATACAAATGAAAAAAAGCAAAAATAAAATAGTCACTACCCTCAAAAAGCTGACATTCTTAAGGAAAGACAGCACATATAGCATAGTGGTGGTCAAATAGAGCCATGTTTAATAGGAGAGTTAATGGGATGTTGAATGGTGCCTTAATGAAATAGATTGATATACACATTCCAGGAACAATGGCAAAATTTACTTGACCATAACCCAGGAATATAAGGATTGATTGTAGGGAGGCAAGAAGAGGATAAGAAAGCCAGTAAGACTGTCAAAAATGGTCCAAGGTAAAGAGTAAAATGAAATATATCTCAGGACTGCCTAACACAATGAGCCATATGGAGAAGTTTCTTATCAGACTAGCATCAGAGATGAAAATGTTGAAATCTCCAGAGTTTGCTGTTCTAATTCCCTCCATTTCCTCACCTTCAAACAAACTATTAGGTCCCTTAACCTACTTATCTCCCATGAACTAAGTTATGCTTCCACCCCACTTCAACCACATGCAAAGATAGTCACATCCTTGATCTTGCCATCACCCACAAATGTACCATCCCCATGTTCAAGAATCCTGAAATTCTCTTATCTGACCATAATCTATTGGTTTTTCATCTCTCCTTCTGCCTGTCCTTACATAACCCTTTTCTTTTTTTGTTTTTTTTTTTTTGTTTGCTTGGGGTTGTTTTTTTTTTTTTGGTTTGTTTTGTTGTTGTTGTTGTTATTTCAGGCAATTGGGGTTAAGTGATTTGTCCAGGGTCACACAGCCATTAAGTTTCAAGTGTTTGGTCTGAGGCCAAATTTGAACTCAGGTCCTCCTGGCTTCAGAGCCGGTACTCTAACCACTGCGCTACCTGGATGTCCCCACAACCCTATTCTTCATCTGCACCATGACCTCCAATCCCTTGAAACCTCAATTCTCTCCCAAGATATGTCTTCTGCACTAGCCACTCTCTCTTCTTCTCCCCACCTTGACTCTTACACACATGCTGCTGAAAGAGGTGGAGAAAATCACATAACTGTTTTGACTGAATCTTATACAAATGTATGTTAAATAACTTCAATTGATCCATTCCTGCAGCTAGACAATCACTATCCCTCTCTCCATGTCAGTTCTTTTAAACCTTATCTCTCTTCAATTGGCTCACTCACCCCCTCCTACTCTCTCAGCTGGGAATTTTGCCTCATTTTCAGCAGAAAAAAAATTGAGGCCTTTCATCATGAACCACTCTTCTCCTTTCTCCCTCATTTCCTATCACTCAGATGCCTTCTACCACTTTTTTCTTCTTCATCCCTGTTTCACATGATGAAGTGGTCTTATTCCTTACAAAGGTTAATGTCTCCACTTGTTCAACTGATCACATTCCATAATTTCTCCTGTAGCATATTGCCCCATTTATCATCTCTAGTCTTTCTTATTTTCAGTCTCTCCATCTCTACTGGCTCATTTCCTCTTGCTTACAAATGTGTTTGTGTCTCCCCTATCCTGAAAAATCCATAGGTGATCCTTCCACTTCACTATCATCCTGTGTCTTTTCCATCCTTTGTAGTTAATCTCCTTGAAAAGGCTGTAACAATAGGTTACTCTACTTTCTCTCCTCTCTTTTCTCTTCTTACCCCTTCATAATCTCACTTCCAAACTTATCATTCCATCAAAACTCCTTTCTCCAAAGTTACTAATGATCTCTTGGTGGCCAAATCCAGTGACCTATTCTTAGTCCTCATCCTCCTTGACATCTTTTGAAATTTTGACACTATTGATCATTTTTTCCTCTTGATATTCTCTTCTCTCTAGGTTTTCAGGATACCACTCTTTTGTTTTTGCTTCCACCTATCTGACTTCTCATCTATTTCCTTTGCTAGCCTCCTCCAGATCATGCCTTCTAACTGCAGGTTAGGTCCCTCAGCATTCTATCCTAGGCCCTCTTCTGTTCTCCCTCTATACTACTTCATTTGGTGATCTTATCAGATCCCATGAATTTAATTTCTATCTCTCTGCTGATGATTCTCAAATCTACCTTTCCTATCCCATTCTTTCTGCTGACATCTAATCTCACATCTCCAACTACCTTTTAAACATCTTGAACTGGATATCCTGCAGACTTCTTAAACTCAATATGTCCAAAATAGAACTTATTATCTTTCCCCTATACCCTCCTCTACTCCTACCTTCCCTATTACTATAGAGAGTTAAACCATCTTCCCAGTCCCACAGGCTTCCAACCTAGAAATCATTCTGAATTCCTTGCTCTCTCTCAGCTACCACATCCAAGATATTATAAGGCTTATCAATTTCGCCTTTGCAATATCTTTTGAATTAGTCCTCTTCTCTCCTCTTGCCTTTGCCACCACTCAAATACAGACCCTAGTCTGATGATGAGTCTGTCTGCCTCAAGTCTCTCCCCACTCTAATCCATCCTCCATTCAGTCACTAAAACACAGGTCCAATCATGTTACCTTCCGACTCAATAGAATTCAGTGGCTCCTTATCACCTCTGGCATCATATAAAAATGTTCTTTTTGGCACTTGAAGATCTTCATAATTTAGCCTTCTCCTACCTTTCCAGTGTTAATATTTACTCCCCAATACATATTCTTTGATTCAGTGACACTGGCCTCCTAACTATTCCTCAAATAAGACATTCTATCTTTCAGATCCAGACATTTTATCTGGTTTTCCCTTATCTCTGATATGCCCTCCCTCCTCCATTCAAATTAATGACCTCCCTGGCTTCCTTTGATTACCAACTACAATCCCACATTCTAAAAGAAGTTTTCCTCAACCCTTCCTAATCCAATGTCTTCCCTCTTTTAATTATTTCCTCTTTATCCTATACAAAACTTGTTCTTTTTGAAAATGTTAGTGCAGGGGCAGCTAGCCTCAGACACATAACCTTCACTAGCTGTGTGACTCTGGGCAAGTCATTTAACCCTAATTGCCTCACCAAAAAAAAAAATAGTGTGCATGTTGTCTTTCCCATTAATTTGCAAATTCCTTGAAAGGAGGGACTTTTACTTCTTTTTTGTATCTCCTGCATTTAGTATAGTACCTGGTACATAGTAGGCACTTAATGTTTACTGATTAATTGATTGATTGGTGTGCACATCCAGAGTGAAGAGGTTTCTGTGTTATGGTAGCAACTGTCTGGACAATTAGAGCAGCCTGCAGAAAAATGAAGCAGTTCCCAAATGTAATCATCCCAATGATACTAGAAGATCCCAACTAAAGAGTAATATCCATTATAACAAAAGATAACACATTCTAGTTTTGAATAAATCTAGTCATTAGTCACTTATCTTTAGTATAAGCTTAAGTCTCTGCAACTTCCACCCATCAAGAGGAAGCCTGGCATAGTAGACAGTGGATAAAGGGCTGTACTTGGAGTCAGAAAGTCTTGGGTTTAATTACCACCTGTGAGGCTTAATTGTTATATACAGATTCCTTATTGGCAAAATGAATTATTTTGATGGTCAAATGAGATAATAAGTGTAAATTGCTAAGTTGTAGTAAATGTCAGTTATCATTATGGTTCTTAATTTTGTTACTTGGGTGCAAGTAAAATAAATCAAACTTCCCTTCCAAATGCCAACACATCAAATGCTTGAAGACAGCCAACCCCTCTGCCTTAATGTTCTTTTCTCCAGCTTAAATATCCCTAATTCCTTCAACAGATCCTTATCATATGGCATGGGCTTACTGTCCTTCATCATCCTAGTTGCCCTATTCTAGATACACCAGCTTAGCACTAACTTTCCTCAAATAGAGCATTCAAATTTGAACACAGTGATGCAAATGTGTTCTGACATGGCAAAATATGATACATTTTAATGTAGTGAACAGTTCACATTTTTATTTTTGGCTGTCATATCAAACTGCTGTATTGACTTTGCAGTCCACAATAGGACATGGAGAACCTGATGCAAAACTGGCAAATTACATAAATTCTGATGAAATAGGTTTTCTAGATTTTAACAAATTGCTTGATGAAGTAACTCATGCCAATCTTGTGGAAAAGATAGAAACACCTGAGCCAGCCAATATTATTACACTTATATGGATTTGGATCTAGTTGGATGCTGCCAAGTTGGGAAGAAGTGATTGTGAGGTATATTTTAGTAGAAAAGGGAGAGATTTAAAACATAGTTGTTTTTCAATGTCCTGTCTCTATCTGGAGGGTCAGAATAAAGAGATAAATAGAAGAGGAAGGAAGAGAAACAGAGAGAAACAGAGACAAAGTTAAAAAGAGGCAGAGACAGGAGAAAAGAAAAGACAGAGACAAAGAAACATAAATATATACAAATAATATATATTTTTTAGCAAAACAGAGGAAGAAATTTACTGGGAAAACCATGCAGGCAATGAATCAGTAGGATGATGCTGAATAAGAATGATTCATCAACTAATTCAGTTGGTGCACTGTGACTATTAGCTGGTCCCAGACCCCTTCACAATCACAAACAACCATGCATTCATAAACCCAGGCAATCTTGTAATGTGCCTATTCTTGTGCATGAATCCTCGTCAGCCATTTTTACTCTCCCCTTTTTTCTCTCCCCAATCTTCTACCTCTTGCTCTGGGCACATTAATCAAATAAATATTACTATTACTTTTAGAAATTGTGTGTCAACAGTCTCCCCTACATAACAACTCACCATCTTGATTATTCTCCAGATAAAAACTCCCTTCCCTGGTCATTGCTCCCTTCTATGTGTTTTCATCCCCTTGTTAGACTATGAGTTGTTTGAGATCAAGGAATGTCTGTCTTTTTAAATGTGTATTCTCAGGATATAGCATAGTGTTGGGCACATAGTAAATTAGTATTCATTTGTTCAACTTGGAAAGAGGTCTCCAATGACATACCTTAGGGATTTGTGCCTGTCCCTGAAGTCTTCAATACTTTTATTAATAACTCAGATAAAAGCATAGATGAATTTATAATCTAATGCTCTGATGACATAGAGCTGAAAGAGAGAACAAGCACATCGGAAAGCAAAGTGAAGATCTCAAAAGATCTTCATGTTGGCTAAATCTAATGAAATGAAATTTAATAGAAATAATGCAAAAGCTTTGGGTTCAAAAATATTGGATTTACAGGTATAGAAGAGTAGATATGATTAGTACATATGGAAAATATCAGAGTGGGGTAATAAAGAGAAAACTCTATGAATTAAAAATGTGATATGGCAATGGGAAAAATTATTTAGATTTGTAAATTACAGCATTAAGACAGGCATAGTTTAAAGGAATTAGAAAGTAGTAGTTTCACAGTATTCTCTTCAGACAATATACAGATTATTGTTATCTATTCTGAGTGGCATAGTATTAGAAGGATATTGATACATTTAGTTGTCTTCTTTCTTTTATGAGAAAATCTTTTCTTACCACATACTCACAGATTGATCTAATTTGTCTTGTATGAATCACAAGAATAATTAGTGGTCATGGAATGGACTTTGTCATGTTTCCTGGGTTCTTTTTGATATCCCACATACACATGCTGGGAAGACAATAGACTTTTCTATTGTTAATGTCAGCTAGTACATTTAGGGTACCTGGGAAGAGTTCCTAGGGGGAGTGTCATTTGAAAGAATGGCTATGAATTAAATAGGTAATCTGGGAGAAGGAAGATATTAAAGCTAAAGTCAATAATAAAAAAAAACATGGAGATAGGAAAGCATAGGACACATTTGGGACACCAAAAATAGTCTAATTTTACTATAGCCATTCCCCATATATGGAAGTGCTCAAAAGATATGAGCAAACAATTCTCAAAAGAAGAAATTCAAACTATTGACCAACATATGGACAAATACTCCAAAGCACTAATGATACAAGGATTGCAAATGAAAACAATGCTAAAGTGTCATCTCATATGCAGCAAATAACACTGTCAAAAATTTGGTTGGAAAGATGGTGGAAAGACAGGTATATTAATGCGCTGATGTGGACATTTGAATGGACCAAGCCATTCTTGAGATTAGATAGATAGATAGAGATAGAGATACACACACACACACATATATAAGCAAACATACATATGCACATATACATATAATGCATACACATATATATGTATATTATTCCATAAAAGAGGGATCTTTTTTCATAGTATTCAGAGTTTTTTTTTAATTTTGTTGTTGAATACAAAGAAAAATTATGGAAATTACACAAAGTGATATAAGTAAAACCAGGAAAATTACATACACTATGGCTAGAACAATGTAAATGGAAAGAACAACAAAATTTTTAAAAAATTGATGACCAACCTTGGTCCCAAATTAGAGTTAAGAAGATCCCACCTTTGCATTGTTGAAAGACTGTTGGATTTAGTTGATGTGATGTTTAAATTTACTGAGCTGTGACCTCTTCCCCTGTTAATATTATAAGAGATGCCTCTCTGTGAAGGGGAAGAGAGTAGAGATATATCCAGAAATGTAGGCAGTACAAAAACAAAATATCAATAAGTATATTGTTAAACATTTTGTTTTTATTTTTGTTTTTAATTCTTACTAAAGTCACATCTGTTACTCTGCTCTAGTTTGTCACACCTTTTGTCTGCCTTAGGAGAAAATTAGATTACCATAAAATCACATGTGTATTTGCCTTTGATTTTAATTCTATAATGTTTCAAGACCACTAAAAATCATTATAACTTTTAGCTAGTATTACTTACATTCAATGATTTAATGATTTTGATTCTTGAATGAAAGATTTGCTAAAAAAAAGTCTTCATCTATCTTAAGCAGCTTCTTTAATGTGTTGACTTCATATAATAAAGGTGATATTAAAAGAACCATCTCTTCTATCTTAGCAAATTTACATTTTCTCAATTTATTGAGGATTTTCTACATATGCATTTAGTTGCCTTTTAGACCTCAGCTTACCTTAAGATAAACAATGTCTGGGTAGTATATGTGTATCTTCAAATTTTAAGTCTAAGTCAGAGGTATAATTATGCCACCAAGTGCCATGAACAAGATTCAAATATAATTGGGAAATGTTTAACAAAATAAATAAAAATACAATAGAATATAGATATTGTTAATATGTGATTTTCTTAGTCAATATGTGCACCAGAGATATCCTTATGTTTAGTTGTTTCTATTTGAGTTTGATATAAATGATGACTTGAATCATCATTAAGTAACATAAAATACCCTACTCAGTCCCTGTTCTTTAGAGAAAAAAAAGACTAGAAAATAAACATTTAAAATCTAGGAAATTTGGATTCTTCTTTTGTACGGACCAAGAGACTAGCAACACATTTAAATACAGTCTATAGACTTTTGGGTAGTCAGATCTCCAATTGGAACCCAACATCTCTAAATTATCACCAGAAAGGGGACAGTACTTTTCCTTTTTTGTTCATAGGCACAGGATTAAAATGTACTTCATCTTCACTTGGAACAATTACCTAGGGTTCAGAAGTTCTCTAGTAACCTATCACTTCCATTAAAAAAAAAACAGAAAAAATATTTACAAAACCATTAACAAGGGAAAACTGGGTAGCTTCACAGATGACTTAAATATGAACAAAATAGGACAGCCCTTGGGGGGGGCAGGGAACAATCTTCTGGGGCAACTAGGTGCCATAGTGAATAGAGCACCATTCCTAGAGTCAAGAGGACCTGAGTTTAAATTTGACCTCCTCTGACACTTAATAGCTATGTGATCCTGCATAAGTCACTTAATTCAAATTGCCTCTAAAGAAAGAAAGAAAAACAATTTTCCTTAAAAGGCAAAACTACAATTGTTAGGAAGCACATACCACTGAGAAATAAAGTATTTAAGCAATTATATTTGTTAGCAATGGCCCAATGCACATGGAATTGGGCACATGAGGATTAATATTTCCATGATTCTTTTTTTCTTTTTCAGTAGGACTGTGAATTTGTTCCCTGTGAGTAAATTCCCTCTACCAACTCAGGCCAGCCCCTGGATTATATAACTTAGATTCTTAGGAAGTTGCTTAGGACACTGAAAGATAAATGACTTATCCAGGGTCACACAATCAATATGCAACAGAGGCAGAAAGTGCACTCCCATCTCCCTAACCCAAATCCTCTTTTTCTGTCTTCTATCCTGTACTGTTTCTCATTTCTGATTATAGATCCTAAAATTTATCACCAAAGTGAGCTATACAATCAACCCTTTTCATAAGATCTTTAAAAATTTGTCAGGCCTGGGAGCTGAATGACAATCAACACTACAATAGTTTACTAAGCCATCCTGACTCTTAGGATATTATTTCATTTGGATCGTCTTTGAATAAAAACTCTTTTTTAGTTTCCATGTCACTGTCAGTCTACTAATACTTCACAATCACTAATACTTCCCGCGATGTATGGAGTAAAATAGCCTTGGCTCTGACTTTGCAATATTAACATTTCTAGATATTAAGATCCAAACATTACTGGAACTACTCATATTATGGATTGGCTTTTAATAAACTGAAGTCTTTTTTTATACCACAGATGGATTAGTCATTTAAAATTCAAAATTTATGTTATAGCATTTAATTACATACTATCCTATTACTTTAATATTAGATGTTACAGGATATTCAAAATACAATTACACACAATTTTAGAGAATTGTAGTGCAGGAGAGTTCATAAAAAGAGCAGCCAAACCACACAAAGATAGTAGTTAACAAAACCTTATTACTTCACACAAGGGGAGAATAGGAGATGTCAACAGGAAACAGCACTGGTGCATGACCTCCACTACTTTTGGCTGAGTACAGTACACAGATTGGTCACTTCTAAGCAGTGATCCATGCAATGGGTATCCCACTCTGGTGGAAGGACTAGAATCCCTCAGGGCTCCAACTTATATAGAGTTTGAGACAAAGAGCCAGTATGAAGACCTCTGCGTCATCTATAAGACTAATGAAGTGAAGGTATTTCTATCTATATTCACTACCTCTATTTCTTCTCCTCTAACTCACTTTTTATTTCTTTATAATCTAAATTCTGACCTCATCTCTACTGAAAATATTCTCTACAATGGTACCAATGTTCTTTTAATTGCCAAATCTGGTGGCCTTTGGGCAGCAAGGTGGTGCAGTGAATAGAGCATTGGGCTTGATCTTCATAAGTTTGTCATCTCCTACCTGCACAATTATTTTATCTGCTAATTTAACTCCTTGTCTTATTTTATTCTCCATTTAAAATCAGCCTCAACAGAGCTGCTAAAATGATTTTCCTAAATCATACCTTTGCCCTAATGGGTAAAATCCCACTGCCCCATTATCTTTAGGATCAAATATGTACATGTCAACCTTAAGCTACTATTCCCTTTCTACTCTCAAATTATATTACAGTGATTTAATATAAATGTTGTTTATACTTATGTATATGAATGTTAGATATGTAGAAATCTGATAGAATATAAGCTCCCTGAGACCAAATACTGTTTCAATGTTTCTTTTTATCACTAGTGGCTAATATAGGAACTGTATGCTGATTAATATTTTACAAAAAATAGTATTCAAGCAATATATTGATAATAATACAAAAGTTATTTTAAATGAGGTCAGTGTCACATATTTTATGTGATAACTTGAATCTATTATGCCTTTGTGATAACATGAGAAAACAAATATTTTATTTGAATAACAATTTATTCTAACATATTTAGATAATTGTGCCTATATTTTGTGGACTTATATCAACTTTGCTTGATTAAAACATTTAATAAAAATACTCAAATTGACGTGTCATTTCATTGGTGAGTATTCTTTCAAACAATACAGATGGAAGTCCATCCATTCTTGCCCATTCTGGGCAGATATTGTGCATTATTTGCCATAAATTCATCATAGGCAGGTGCACCTACCAGACTGAGAGTGTTTCGTACTTTCTCCCATGGATAAACTTATGAACTGTCCATCATTTATCATTCAATCTAGCTATATAATCAGCCCATCTTCTTTTTCACTTATCCATTTCCTCTCCTACAGTTCTTCATAATTCCTCATTTGTAAGGTGATAGCTTACTCATACCCATGATGAGCTTCTCCAATGATATAGGGAATTATATTAATTTTCAATTCATAGGATCATAGATTTAGAACTGGGAGGAACTGCAGAGGCCATTAAGTGCAACTCTCCCATTTTAAAAATGAGGAAATTGAGGCCCAGAAGGATCATATGGTTTCCACAGTGTCATTCAGCTAGCAGATGTCTGAAGTAAATTTGAGTCCAGGTCTTCCTGACTCAGTCCAGTGGCCTATGTAGTACTACATGCTGCTTTCTTTGGAAACTGTAGTATTCCATTAATTATAGTCATACAATAGTAGATGAAAATCACAATTGACTCAAATACAGAGTTATACAGATTCAACAAAAAAGAACATTTTACAAAGTTTATAAATGATTACTGCTTGTTTTGTATTTAACAAAGGTTATTTTGGTGATCAAAATGGACTTCTCTACCCCAAAGTAAAGAAAATCTGACTTTCCATCTAAAAAGTATACCTGGTCCCTACACTGCTCTCTGGAACACATGTAGGTCTGATCTCTCTATTGAGATTAGATATGTAGGTTGAATGGAAGTAAGCCCAATGCTCTCATTGAAATATGGAACCAAATTGACTTGGTGATTGAAAACTGGAATTGTATCCTTACAGGACTGAAAAATTTTGTCCTGCTCCATGTATCCCTCTCTAACCCCAAATATATCTCCACATTCATAGAACAGTTTAATATTAAATAATATTTCTAGGTTCCTATGAGAACATAGGGTGACCCAATTTTTATCCCTTAAGCACATTAGAAATCCAACTGTAGATCTGGAGAAAATTCCTACTTGTCCCTTTCTACACATTGTATGTGTAAACTTCCCCTGAAGTCTCTGTACATAAATGATACCTTTTAGTTTCAAGTAAGTTTCCTCTTGGTCTCTAAAATAATGGATAGCCGAAATATACTAATGGATAACTGCCACTACAAAGGCAATAAAAAAATCAAACTCATCTAATAACAGAAGAAATAGTTTTAATTCAGTTAAGAGACTAAAGAAAAGAGGATCTGTTAAGCTACAGGGATATGTGAAGTTCACAAAAAAAAAAGAATTTACGCATTTAGAGTTGACTACTTAGTTTTTCTAAGCAAGCAGACTACTTATCCAATGGATCTAAGGATCTCAAAATAAAACAAGCTAGTACTATTTGAAAGAAGAAAACTATATGAATATTTATCAGCTAGGCATATCAGCATTTATTTATGTAAAATTCATATTCTCATATTAACTCCTGCATTCATATTGTACATAGCAATAGAATATAAGTTAATGTATAAACACTGAAATGGTCAAAGCTTGGATTAAAACTACTGCTCTTACTTTTAAAGAAAACACACTGGAAAACTGATTGTTATACAATTGCAATCTATAACAAAAGAAAGGAAAATATTAACTTTTTTAAAATCTCTAAGTGAAGAATATCGCACCTGGGTCCCTGCAAATTCTAAAGACCTAATCTTTATCCCAGAGAAGGTTTTCTGTGTAGCACACGTTTCTGAAACAACTGTACCATCTTAATGAGGATTAAGGTACCCTGACTGTGGTACTTATTTTCTGTCCTCCAAGCTCTAGAGATAGCCTTTAGGATTGTCTTTCTAATACTATATGACTGGTGAGACACCAGTGGTCTGCAATTAGCTTTTAGAAAGGGGTGATATGGTTGGTTCAAATGAATTTGGTGCAGTACAAACAATCTCTCTCCAAGTACAGGAGAAGTAGGCTCAAGCTTAGAAAGATTGCATAGCAAAGGGCTAGAAGTATTTTTTGATCCTCTGTGGGAATCCTCAAGAAATTCCTTTCAGACATAATATAGAGGGGTTTGTTTTGTTTTGTTTTGTTTTTTGCTGCAATTTTCATGGAGTTATGAATTTGTCTTCTCACATTGTAACCCATCTATTCTTGGCTTCCTATGCAGACACTGATGCCAGCTGCTACTACTAAGAGACACAATGCTAAGATTCCAATAGAAAGATAGAAAATCATAGTTAGTAAACTTACATCAGCCTGTGCAGTGATGGAGCTTTGCCTGAGGGTTCTAACATCATGGGCAATGTACTTCCCACAGCAACTGCCCTTGCAGTGGTTGCCATCCCAATGCCTGCTCTTCATACAGAACTCCATGAGGTTGAGGGACACATACTGTGGCAATAGTGCTTGCACTATCCTCTTGCTTAAATCTACCACCCAAACTCTTTCTGCTTAGGATTAAAGAAACCTTCTTTCTGGCTCATCTAAAAAGTGGCAAAACCTTCCCTAGGTTAAATAATAAAATTGCAGAATTTAAAAAATCAAATCAGAATCCCAGCTATTTAAGTGATACAGTGAAATCCATCCCTTCTAAGGAATGACTGAAGGTAAACCCCTTACCCACTCTTCAAAAAAAAAACAGATTCATTTGACTACTACATTTATTACTACTCAAAGAAATTTGAGACTGTATTGTCAGTATAAGCACAGAAATAAGCCAATATAGAGCAGAGATATAATCTTGACTGTGTGGTTACCAGAAAATTGTTGTCTCACCTATATATGCACATAAAATTGTGCATGAATTTCTTAATTTATAAAATGATGATGTATAAGTTTTTTTTAATATGAATCTTAGTAACTTCTTATGGATTCCCTTTCCACATTTGCAGAACCTTCTAGACTCATAGAAGTTCTTAACCTGGGATCACTGAACTCTTTTTAAATTGATAATTATATTTAAATAATGTATTTCCTCAGCAACTCTACTTTTTTCTTTTATGAATCTAAAAACACTATTCTGAAAATGGGGCCGTTGTCTTCACCAAAGTGCCAAAGGAGTCAGGACAAAAAAAAGTGAAGATCTCTTGGGCTAGAGCTTTTGCTGTTAGAATCATGCCTTCTTAGCCATCCTTCACAATATCATAATCATCAACTGACATCTTACTATCTTCCAGCTGTTTGTAATAAACATAATAGTTTTTTTCTTCCTTCCACTAGCTCTAGGCAGAATAGCCACTTGAATTAAAAAAAAATGAATAGCATGTTACTAGATTGAGATGTGGTGTTAACAGGGTTGGACCTCCTTAATTCAAAACTCCCTTGCTTTAAAAAGGGGCAGCACCTTCAATTGCCTTTGGGTATAGCACATAGATTGGAATGTAGAAGTTACAATATTGTCTCTAATTATCAGGGGATACTCAGAAAGAGACTAACAAGATTTTAAAGAGAGGTTAAATTATTAACCTGACTAGACTGGAAGTTGTAGGTACAACTTAAGACTTCATAGGTCTTACTTTTTCTTTATCTCTGTCTCAGTCTCTATCTGTCTCTCTTTCTTTCTCCCAACCAACCCTTTACACCCCTCCTTAACCTCTACCATCCAGTGAGTACTGTATGAGGTGACAAACAATGACTGTTGTTTACTCCCTTCCTGGGAAGGATCAGACTGATATAAAATAGCTGGTAGCAGCATTCTCTATCATGTTCCATTTAGGTCCAGCACTCAGCACAGTGTCTAGCACATAGTGGGTATTTAATAAATGCATATTGACTGATTGATTTACTGATTGCTGACTCCATGAGAAGTCCATCTAGGTAATCCATCAGTAATTTAATTACATCATTTTGAAGGAAAACTTTTGTATATATGTGCTTAGAGTTAAAGTTAACAATTTACAACTTCATAGAAATCATTGAGAATAAAGTTGTGTGCTTTCACTGAGCTAAAATGTCCCCTGAATTGTCTATCTCTTTACAAGTCTTCATTAAATATCTTTTCATTTCTCAAACAAAATTATCCACCAAAATTAACCAGCCAAAGGTCTTCTTTTCCACTGTTTAAAATTCCCACCAACAGGAAAGAGTATGATCTGGCACAACTCAAAATCTCTTTTTGGAGCTGTATGTAGCCTTAACAATAAAGAACTCAGGGTCATCTCCTAACTAAAATGAAGCAACAAAATATCACTTTGGTAAAAGACTTATTAAATTTTTGTTAATAGCAACAAATATTAACATAAATATTTTTAGTGAGAATGACCAACCAAGATGAAACATCCACAAAACAATCTTTATGATGATTGGGGTCCAAAGAGGTCCAAAGAAATTCTCTGTACTAACTTTCCTAGAAAGTTGTATGTTTAATTGCAAAATGGTGGGTTACTATAGAGAGGGTTCTAATTGATAGAAAGTAGTCTGTAGCTTGTCATGTTTGAAAAAACAGATCTGCTGGCATGAATAATCATGGATGCAAAAGCAATATGAAGACCACAGTTAAAACCTGAGGGACAGAAGAGAAGCCATGTTAAATGATACTATCTTGGAATATATGAACCCGTATTCCTCACAGGATCTTGATGACCCAGGACCAAGAGAAGAATTACCAGCAATTCTCCATGACCCAAAGACTCCTGCAAAACTCCATGAAAGACAGAGGACTGACAGAGTTTGGATTTGGCTCAGTGTCTGACATATAGTACACATATAATAAATAGTCTGTAATGGGTTTTATCATAAGATTGAAAATAATTTCAACCCCTCTCTTGTTATGGTGAGTAGATTAGTGAGCATTGTGAACAATTTGATTATATTTCCACTGAAAGTCATAAGGGAGTTGCACCTCATGGTATGCTGGAGCCAGGTCAAACCAGCTAATGAGACCTAACTGTTAAATACTCAGTGTGAGTATTTAATTGTTGTTCAATTGTTTAGTTGTGTCCAACTCTACATGACCCCATGGATCATAGCATAGCAGGCTTTTCTATTCTCTACTATCTCCCTCTCTAACCTCATATTTGTTGTTTCTATAATGTTATTTATCCATCTCATCCTCTGCCATCCCCTTTTCCTATTGCCTTCAATCTTTCCCAACATCAAGGTGTTTTCAAATGAGTCCTGTCTTCTCATTATGTGGCCAAAGTATTTAAGCTTCAGCTTTAGTATCTGACCATCCAGTGAATAGTCTCAGTTAATGTATTTGTCTTGACTGATTTCATCTCTTTGCTATTCTATTTCTTTGCGTTGCTCATTTGAGAAAACCTTCTTGTCCCACCTTGCTATTCGCTGAAATTTTGCATTCAGTTGGGTATATCTTTACTTTTTCTTTTCCCTTTCACTTTCTTTAGCTACTTGTAAAGCCTCATCAGATAGCTTTCTTGCTCTTCTTTTTCTCTGGGATGTTATTGCTGCTGCTACTGCTACTGCTGCTGCTACTACCTCCTATACAATATTGTGAACCACTATCCATAGTTCTCCCAGGGCTTTCTCTGCCAGATCTAACATCTTAATCTATTTGTCTCTTCCCCTTTATATTCATAAGTGATGTAACTTAGGTAACACCTGTTATTCCAATTATCTTTTGATTTCCATCTTTAGCATTGCAATTCCCTATGATAAAGGTTACATTGTTTTTTGGTATTATTCCTAGAAAATGTTTTAGGTTTTCATAAAACAGATCAATGCTAGCCCCTTGGGCATCACTGGTTGGAGCATAGACTTGCATTACTGCACCTCAAAAATTGACAAATGTGACAAAGTATGGCTTCATTAGTTGTTTTGTTGTTGTTGTTGTTGTTGTTGTTGTTTGGATTTAAGAAAGTAATTGAGAAAATATTAAAAATTTTAGACTAAATTTAAAAGTGTGTCATGCATGAATGTTATTTTTCAAGGAGCTGATTTTTTTTTTAGTGAGAAAATTGGGATAAAGTGACTTGCCCAGAGTCACACAGCTAGTGAGTGTTATGTGTCTGAGGCCAAATCTGAACTCGGGTCCTACTGACTCTAGCGCCAGTGCTCCCAAGCTGACCCTAAGGAGCTGATTATTAAACATTTAACAACATACCCCTGGCTGAACCTATTTGTGTGTGTTGGAAGGTAATGATTCTACCACCAGGTTTCTCTTTGTTATAAACATTATTTTTCTATCTTGATTAAATGGTTTTGCTAGTGAATGGATGGTTTGCATAGTCCACTAATAGAGATTATAATTCTTGCAGGGACTCAGATTATTATTTTCAAAATTATTTGCCCAAATACTCCATACCAAAAGTGAAAAAAAAGCAGCAAGGAACTCTAGAGCCAAAATTAAATGCATTTTTAAGAGCTTCATTATTAAAATCAAAATTATATTTAATGTTTTACATGACTTCACATGTATAATTGATATCATATGCTTGCCTTCTCAGTAAGTGGGGGAGGGCAATAAGAAAGGAGAGAATTGAGACCTCATAATTTAAAAAAAATGAACAATAGAAAATGAATGAAAGAATAAAAAAAAATGAAGCCATATTTAACCAGGCCATCTAATTTAAAATAGGGCAAAGACATCTTAATGATTCATACAATTTCTTAACTATTGCTAAATACTTAAAAATTAAGAACCTTAAAGCTGTTCCTTTCTTTTTACCAATAGAGCTGCATAAAGAAAAATTTGAACTAATTCTCTCAAAAATAGCTACTTTCTTGTTTGAAGATCCTTGGACTTGTATATCATTCAGACTTTTAGAATTAAAGCTTCTCTATAATCTGTAAAAATTTCTAGTCTTTTCCTCCTCAGAATTGGAACATACCTTTAGGTTTTTCACACGTTCTTAAACTACAACTGCCTTCTTCAACAGTAAAAGCCAACAATTCCCCACACTTGACAGAGAGTGTAAAAGAAGTCAGAAGTAAACAGAATCTACCCTAGCATCAGACTTATTTCAATGTCTCTACTGGTTTCTGTTTTTATCTTGAACTACTTGACCTTTCAGGACATTTACCATCTTCTGAGTTGTTCTACACAGATTTTTTTTTTCTTTTTTCCCATTTTGCAGACTTCCTACCTTCTAAATGTAGGACCAACCCTTTACCATTATAGCCCACTGTCATTTTGATTCCTTTACGTGTAACTGAGCTTTTCAGGAGTAGATGGAGTGACATACTAGAAGCCAGGAAGACCAGATTGCAAATCTCAACCCAGACACTTAGCTATGTTATCCTGGGGAAGGCATTTAACAAGCAACTATCTGCCTTGGTTTCTTCAACTGTAAAATGGGGATATTATTAGCACTTGCCTCCCAGTGTTTATATAAGGATCAAATGAGATAATATTGTAAAGCACTTAACACAGTGCCTGACACACAAGCACTTAATAAATGATTATTTCTTTCCTTCTCTTTCTTCTTTTCTTTCTTCCTTCCTTCCATCCCTCTTTCTTTCCTTCCTCCACTCCTGTTCTCCAACTAGGTAAACAAACTGACTCAGAAAGAGAAAGATAGTAATTTTCCTACATTTCCTAGCATGATTTTCTCACTTTCTAATAAATTATATAAAATATAAATATGTACATTATATACATATATATACATATATATGTAAATATATATATATATATGTTTTTACCAGTGTTAAGGAAGTTATTCAACCAATTGAGTGGTTCTCTCAACTTTACAGAGCTCTAAATACATGTTCTGGGTTTTTCTAATAATTTAAATATTTTATTCAGGAGCACCAGACTTTGCATTGCCTCTAAAATATCGAACTGTGTGAGGCAGATATTCATTCAAAAAACTTTCATTCCAATCTCAGTGAACTTCTACCTTGAAAAAGTAAGAAGGGAACACCCTTAGATAAAAAATTAAATAGTGCTTGTGATTACTACCACCACTGAAGGAAATAAATATATGCCCTAAAGTAAGAGTGAGTTGGAATATATGTTCCTTGCAGAACAGATAATGTGGAAAAGATGGAGAGGGTAAGGACCAGGGAAGGTCTCTGTGATGTGAAGCAGTGATGCATCACTAGGCAGAGGAACAGAGGTGCCTTATCTAATTAAATCTTGCCCTTTGTAATTTTATTACCAAACCCAATGGATCTATTAGAGCTAATCCTTATCCCAAAATTATCAATCAGTATTCCTACTTTTCTTATCTATATTAGTCCAACATGCCAGAGGCTATTCACCTCTTATAGAAAGTAATTTTGATATGTCTTGATTTTCACCTTATGGTTAACTTTATAATCTTCCCTTAAGTCCCCATTTAAGATGTGACTCCATTGTATATACATGCAAATAAACAACCCATATATAACAGTAAAGAGAAGTTGAGTACTCAAATGAGGGGTACAAAGAATTAACTGCTATAATATACACAGAAGAAATCTCAGAGAAGTTTGAGTTTGATGTGATACTTGAAGGATGAGTAAGACTAATACATTCTCTTTCGTATATATTATCTAATTTGGGAATATTCAGGACACCTTTATTATTTTCATTTTTACATATGATGGGACTGACAGCTCAGAGAAGATAAGAGTTTTATCTCAAATCACAGAATTAATAAGTAATAACAAATAAATAAGTGATAGTTCAAACTGAATCTTCTGACTACAAATTCTGTAGTATTTTTGTTATAACAAAAGCATGAAACCTGGAAAGTGAAAGTGTTAAAAAGGAAAGTGCTTAGTATTTAGAGTCAGAGGACCCCATTCAGATTCTGACTCTTACTTTCATACTGTGTTTGACTTTAGACTTATTTATGTTGCAGGCCTCAGTTTCCTCATTCTGGAAAATGATGGGGTTTGGACTAAATTACTTGAAAGGTTACTTTTAGCTCTAAATCTATAAATCTGAAATTTCCAATGTCCTTTCCAACATTAGTTCCTATATTTTGTGATCAATAGGGAAAAAAATGTTGATAATTTGGCTGGAGTAGAAGGGAATAGTGGAAGATAAAGTATGCTGGGGACTTTAAGGCCAAACTTTACACTTTCTATTGCTTAAATAACCTTAGAAGTAAGCAGGGCAGGGAAAGTAGGTGTCGCAGTGGATAGAGCACCAGCCCTGAAATCAGGAGGACCTGAGTTCAAATCTGACTTTAGACCAAACACTTGACACTTACTAGCTGTGTGACCCTGGGCAAGTCACTTAACCTCAATTGCCTAAAAAAAAACAAACAAACAAAAAAAAAGAAGTAGGCAGGGTCCAACCTTGACAATAGATCCTACAGGACCAGAAGCAATTCGCATTCCTTACCAGGACAATCTAGAAATAGAGATCAAAGTAAAGACTGAATAAGATGAATTAGAATTGTGCTTCATGGTATCTTTCAGGACTAAAAAAATAAAAGAACTAGAATTTGAAGTTCAACCCCTTTTGTGCCAAAATGTCTGTATGTTGATCAAGATTAGCTGGAAAATCTTTCAGAGAGATTAAGAAAGAGCTCTTCCAATCTAATATTATACTTTGTAGACTTTGTTTCATTTCTATTATATTTCAGAGAAAATATTTTCAGGTCATATAAGATTATAACTAAAAAAAATTTAAAATTATCACTAAATCTTTAATTGGACACTGTTCCCTCTTCACTTCTCAAAAATTTACATATCAGAATACCACACAAAAAAAGGACAAAGTCTAATGAGAGTGTTCTAAGCTCAGAGCAACTTAGATGTTTGGTGTTTCTGTAATATAATAAATGCTAATAACTTATACTCTGGAAATATTTTATTCAGAATGAATTAGCATCCAAATCAACATTCAGGATGGCACTCTCGAAAATGATGTCTTACTTGAAGGTCAAAGTAGAGATGAGAGAAATTCAGACTCATTAACCTTTCAGAATATTTGGGGTGATGGTTTAATCAGAGATCATAAAAGAAATAGAGTGATTTTCCTCAAAGAAATAATTTTGAAAGCATACCACATGTTTTATCTTCATATTGACATGTGCTGATATAACACTTTCATAAGGAATTTATAGGATTTAAGGACACAGAAACAAATCAAACAAGTAAAAACTGCTTTTATTCATATAAACACATGAAAAGTATTAGAAATATATAACACCTACCAACATTAATTGGTTTTCTGAAAAAAAAAATGACCTTAGGTGAAATGTCATTTTAGGAGGTAGTTAGCGGCAAAACAACAGTGTTATAACTGGAATACATGTTCTGGAGAAAGCAAAAGTAAGAATAGAACAGGAGCTTTTCAGACTCTTGAGATTTTATGATAGCTGATCTAGATGAGGCTAAGATGTATAAAGTTTCTTGGATACACAAGTAGACAGGTGTGGAGATATACAGATTCATAGAATTTTCCCGGGGGCTAATAATTTAAGCTTGGCTAGTTACTATTCTTGTGAGCAAGGGAATATTGCTTAATCTCTCTAGGTCTTAGTTTCCCATCTATGAAATCTGAATGTTGCATTAGATTATTTTTAAATTCCCTCAGCTTTAAACTCATTCTATGAAATAACTTCTCTAATAATTTTCCTGAACATCAAATTTTCCAGAAATTAAAATCAAGATACAATGACTCAATAACAAGTAATGATAATATTATAGAAAGTTTTCTTAAAGGAGTGTATATATAATATGTGTGTACATATTTGTGTACACTCAAATTTGCAATTTGCATCTCCAATTAGCTAGGGGAAGGACTTGGTGTTTTAACTTTTACCCAAATTCACCAGTAGGAAATATTAAAGTAGCTTTTTAGAATAAAAAGCTACTGCACTGTGGGGCAAATGATTAATATTTTCACTGAAAAGCCTAAGAAATTTGATTTTTTTCTCTAAAATGTTTAAGAAGGGGAGTAGAGTCAAGATGGGAGAGGAAAGGCAGGGATTCACCTGAGCTCTGCCCAAACCCACTCCAAAGACTTTCAGATAATGCCCTAAAACAAATTCTGGAGTGTCAGAAACCACAAAAGAACAGGTTGAACCAATTTTCCAGTCCAAAACAACTTAGAAGATCAGTGGGAATGGTCAGTTACAATGGGGTGAGAGTGGAGCACAGTCCAGAGAAGGCTGTATCAATGTAGACCACACCCCAGTGAACCAGGAGAGTGCCTTGTGAGTGACTAAATCAGCACCAGCAGTGGCTGCTTCCAGAGCTCTCAGTAAGGTGGAAGAGTGGGGTTGAACAACTGGTCAGAAGGAGATTACAGGGGTCTCCTTGCTGGCACTGGGGGCAGGACTCTGTTGTTATGCCTGTACTCAGTTTCAGAGCACAGTTGTGGGTGGCAGTCTCAGGGTAAGGAGGAGTACTAGCACACCAGAACATGTGACCACAGTGGAACAGGGACACTTCTCACAGTTCCATGGCAGAAAAGGGTGCTTTGCTCACTCACAGACCAGAACACAGGCAAGAAGAAAAGTAAACACACCTCTCTTTAAACCATACCACCTCAGAAGAATTAGAAACTTACAGGTGTCTGTATCTCTGAAAACAGCTTCACAAAAGCCCTAAAGTTTGGGACAGTGCATCCTCCAACCTACAAGCAAAGCCCCATTTAGCAAAGAGTTAAAAGCCAAGAAAAAGGCCTAAGGAATGGGAGACAAGATGGCACAGTTAAGGCAGGAATTTACCTGACCTCTCCTCCAAACCTCTCCAAATACCTTTTAAAAATGACTATGGGGGGGGGGGAGCCAAGATGGTAGCAGGAAAGCAGTGACTTGCCTGAGCTCTCCCTCAAATCCTTCCAAATACCTATAAAAAATGGCTCCAAACAAAGCAGCAGAACCCACAAAAAAACAGAGTAAAACAAATTTCCAGCCCAAGACAACCTGGATGGTTGATCAGAAAAGTATATCGTGCCAGGCGGGGAGAGAAGTACAGTTCAGCGTGGGTACACAGGCCGCAGTGATCCTGGAGCAGGCCTCAGAGGACTGAATCGCTGGCAGCTGTGGCAATTTCCAGACTTCTAAACCCACGAACACCAAAGACAACTTAGAAGGTCAGTGGGAAAAGTCTGTGACTGTGATGAAAGAAGAAGCTAGGTCTCAGCCACCCCCAGGGCAGCGGCTGCCTCCTGAGCTTCTGGCCCACAGACTGAGGGGCAGTCAAGTGGCTGACCAGAAGGGGATTGCAAGGATCTCTTTGCCAGGGCTGAGGCAGGAATTTCTTGCTGTGCCTGTGCTTGGATCTGGGTCACAGTTCTGAGGGGCAGATGGGGGGGGGGAGTGTTGGCATGGTGGAGCTTGTAGTGCTGTGGAGAAGAAACACCTTGCCCCTTATCATACCACCTTGGAAGAACTGAAAATTTACAGGTCCCAAAAGTACCTCTGAAAACAGCTGTACAAACACCCAAAGCTTGGGACAGTACATTCTTCACATTGGAAGCAGACTCTTACCTTAACAAAGAGTATAAAATTCAAGTAATTGGCTGGGATCATGAGTAAGCAGCACAAAAAGAGTCAGACTATATTATCTTACTTTGGTGACAAAGAAGATCAAAACATACAACCAGAAGAAGACAACAAAGCCAAAGCTCCTATATCCAAAGCCTCCAAGAAAAATATGAATCAGTCCCAGGCCTTGGAAGAGCTCAAAAGGGATTTTGAGAGGCAAGTAAGAGAACTAGAAGAAAAATTGGGAAGAGAAGTGAGAGTGATGCAAGAAAATCATGAAAAGTAAGTTAACAGCTTGCTAAAGGAGACCCAAAAAAATACTGAAGAAAATAACACCTTAAAAAATAGCCTAACCCAAATGGCAAAAGAGGTCCAAAAAGCCAATGAGGAGAAGAAGGCCCTAAAAGGCAAAATTGGCCAAATGGAAAAGGAAGTTCAAAAGATTACTGAAGAAAATACTTCCTTAAAAATTAGAATTGAGCAATTGGAAGTTAGTGACTTTATGAGAAATCAAGACACTATAAAACAAATCCAAAAGAATGAAAAATTAGAAAACAATGTGAAATATCTCATTGGAAAAACAACTGACCTGGAAAATAGATCCAGGAGAGAGTATTTAAAAATTATTGGACTATCTGAAAGCCATGATCAAAAAAAGAGCCTAGACATCATCTTTCAAGAAACGATCAAGGAAAACTGCCCTGATATTTTAGAACCAGAGGGCAAAATAGAAATTGAAAGAATCCACCAATCTCCTCCTGAAAGAGATCCCCAAAGGAAAACTCCTAGGAATATTGTAACCAAATTCCAGAGTTCCCAGGTCAAGGAGAAACTATTGCAAGCAGCCAGAAAGAAACAATTCAAGGATTGTGGAAACACAATCAGGATAACACAAGATTTAGCTGCTTCCACATTAAGGGACCACAGGGCATGGAATATAATATTCAGGAGAGCAAAGGTGATAGGATTACAACCAAGAATCACTTACCCAGCAAAACTGAGTATAATCCTGCAGGGGGAAAAATGGCCATTCAGTGAAATAGAGGACTTTCAAGCATTCTTGATGAAAAGACCAGAGCTGAATAGAAAATTTGACTTTCCAATACAAGACTCAAGTGGAAAATGAAGAGGTAAAGAGGAAGCAGAGTTATTGTGAAGTTTAAATGAGACAATGAATGTGAAGTGTTATGTAAATATTACTATTGTGTTGTTCTCAAAATGTGTTTCCTAAATTCAACAGAATGATTTATCAGATAGTTTTTGCTTAAGTCATGGAAGTGAAACCATTAATTTTCTTTTTTTTTTTTTTAGATATTAGTCTTCTCTTAAAGCATACTAGAATAGGATTAGCTTTGGGGACTATGATACCATTTTATTGACTCATATTGATTTTATGATCCACTAAAACCTCCACTTCTTTTCCACAGGTATGGTTATATGGCCATTTCTTTTTCATCCTATATTGGCAAATTTGATTCTTTGAACTTGTCAGAAGTGTATATTCACTCCAAATAATTTTAACTTATTAAGATCAACTCATTGTTTTAATTTATCAAAGGTATGATAATTATGATTTCAGTCTTTGTATATTCGGGGTGGGGGTGGCAAGCATGCCATTTGTGGCTTCACCAAAGTTGCTAATAAAAAATCTTGTAAAGCAAAAAAAATGACTATAAACAAATTCTATAGCAGCATAACCCACAAAAAGTTGAAGTAAAATAAATTTCTAGCCTAAGATAACATGAAAGGTCTGTAGGAAAGGTCTCTCACAGAGTGAGAGAGGATCACAGTCAAGTGTAGGCTGCGCCAGCACAGACCATCCTACAGCAGTCCTTGGGAGTGACTGAATCAGCAGTGGCAGTGTCAGTGGCAGTGGATGCTTTCAGAGTCTCAGCCCAGGGATGATAAGAGGGTCAAACAACTGGTCAGAAGATTACAGGGGACTTTTTGCTAGCACTGAGGCAGGACTTTGATGCTTTGCCCATACTCTGATCTGGGTAGCAGTTGTGGGTGGCAGTCCCAGGGCAAGGAGGAGGACTAGCATAACAGAGCTTGCAG
The DNA here is from genome assembly GCF_900497805.2 of Vombatus ursinus. Lineage (NCBI taxonomy): Eukaryota > Metazoa > Chordata > Mammalia > Diprotodontia > Vombatidae > Vombatus > Vombatus ursinus. The sequence goes on from NW_020954720.1 coordinate 16,368,545, forward strand.
CCACAGTGGAGGAAAGACCTTCCCCACAGTTATACAGCAGAAAAGATTGCTTTTGGTTGTTCACAGACCAAAGCACAAGCCTAGAGAGGAGTAAACACCTCTCCTTTGATCATACCACCTTAGAAGAACTGAAAACTTACAGGTCCCTAGAAGTATCTCTGAAAACAGCTGCACAGGGGTAGCGAGGTGGCACAGTGGATAGAACACCAGCCCTGGATTTAGGAGGACCTGAGTTCAAATCCAGCCTCAGACACATAATACTTATTAGCTGTGTGACCCTGGGCAAGTCACTTAACCCCATTGCCTAGCCAAAAAAGAAAAAAAAAGAAAACAGCTGCACAAAACCCTTTAAGTTTGGGACAGTGCACCCTTTACCCTCTAAGCAGAGCCCTACTTTAATGAAGAGTTAAAAGTCAAGTGATAGACTAGGGAAATGAGCAAATGACTGGAAAAAACAACTCTGATTATAGAAAATTACTATGGTGACAAGAAAGATCAAAACACACACTCAGAAGAAGACAACAAAGTCAAAGCTCCTACATCCAAAGCCTCCAGAAAAAATATGAATTGTTCTCAGGCCATGGAAGAGCTCAAAAAGGATTGTGAAAATCAAGTAAGAGAGATAGAGAAAAAATTGGGAATAGAAGTGAGAGTGATGCAAGAAAATCATGAAAAACAAGTTAACAGTTTGGAAAAGGAGACACAAAAAAATACTGAAGAAAATAACATCTTAAAAAAAACAGACTAGGCCAAATGGTAAAAGAGGTCCAAGAAGCCAATGAGGAGAAGAATGCCTTAAAAAAAACAGAACTGACCAAAGAAAAAGGAGGTACAAAAGCTTACTGAAGAAAATAATTCCTTAAAAATTAGAATGCAGCAAGTGGAAACTTATGAATTTATGAGAAGTCAAAAAACCTTATGATAGAACAAAACCAAAAGAATAAAAAAAATAAAAGACACTGTGAAACAACTCATTGGAAAAAACAACTGACCTGGAAAATCAATTGAAGAGAGGTAATTTTAAAATTATAGGACTACCTGAAAGTCATGATCAAAAAAAAGATCCTAGATATCATCTTTCAAGAAACTGTCAAGGAAAACTGCCCTGGTATTCTAGAATCAGAGAGTAAAATATAAATTGATAGAATCTACCAATGAACTCCTGAAAAAGATCCCAAAATGAACATTCCCTGGAATATTATGCCCAAATTCTGGAGTTCCCAGGTCAAGGAGAAAATATCATAAGCATCCAGAAAGAAACAGTTCAAAAATCATGGAGCCACTGTCAGGATAATACAGCATTTAGCAGCTTCTGCATTAAAAGATCAGAGGCATTGGAATATGATATTCCAGAGGGCAAAGGGGAGAGAGAGAGAGAGGGAGGGAGGGAGAGAGAGGGAGAGAGAGGAAATAGTGTGCCTCAATCTGCATTCAGATGACATCATTCTTTTCCTGGATGTGGTTAGCATTTTCCAGCATGAGGCTTTTGGAGATATCTTACATCCTTGTATTGCTAAGAAGAGCTAAGTCTATCAAAGTTAGTCATTGCACAATGTTGTTGTTCAGTGTAAAATGTTCTCCTGGTTCTGCTCACTTCATTCAGCATCAGTTTATGTAAGCCTTTCCAAGTTTTTCTGAAGTTTGCCTGCTCATCATTTCTTATGGAACAATAGTATTCCAGTACATTCATATACCACAACTTATTCATCCATTCCCCAACTGTTGGGTATCCCCTCAACTTCCAATTATTGGTCACTATAATAAGAGCTGCTCTAAATATTTTTATGCATGTAGGTCCTTTTCCCATTTGTATCATCTCTTTGCAATAGAGACTTAGAAGTTGTATTGCTGGGCCAAAGTTCTATAATAGCCCTTTGGGCATAGTTCCAAATTGCTCTCCAGAATGAGTGGTTCAGTTCACAACTCCACCAACAACACATTAGTGTTCCACTCTCACCACATCTTCACCAATATTTATCATTTTCCTGTTTTGTCATGTCAGCTAATATGTTAAGCATGATGTGGTGACTTGTTTTGATTTGCATTTTTCTAATCAATAGTGATTTAGCGCACTTTTTCATATGACTATAGGTGACTTTAATTTCTTCATCTGAAAACTGTTCATATCCTTTGACCATTTATCAGTTGGAGAATGACTTGTATTCTTATAAATTTGACTCAGTTCTTTATATATATATATATCTTAGAAATGAGGCCTTTATCATAGACACTGTTTGTCAAAATTGTTTCCTAGCTTTCTGCTTCCCTTCTAATCTTGGTTACATTTACTTTGTGCAAAAACTTTTCAATTTAATGTAATCAAAATTATCCATTTAAGTCATTTTATACCTATACTCTCTGTCTATGTGTATCCCTTCTAAATGTAGTAATAAAGGTACAGTTCTCAATAATTACAAGTATCATCTTCCCATTTAGGGATAGAAACATTTTGGCCTTTTTGAATAATATTTTTTTCTTTCCCATTTACCTTTTTATGCCTCTCTTGAATCTTGTATTTAAAGATCAAATTTTCTGTTGAGCCCTGGTCTTTTCATTAGGAATATTGGAAAGTCTTCTATTTCATTGAATGTCTATCTCCTCACTTGAAAGATTATGCTCAATTTTGCTGGGTAGTTGACCCTTGGTAGTAACCCAAGCTCCTTTGCCTTACAGAATTTCATATCCCAAGCCCTCTGATCTTTTAATGTAGAAACTGCAAGGTCTTGTATAATCCTGACTGTGGTTCTACTATATTTAAAATATTTCTTTCTGGCTCCTTGCAGTATTTTTCCTTGACCTGATAATTCTGGAATTTGGCTACACTATTTCTTGAAGTTATAATTTTGGAATCTCTTTCAGGAAATGATCAGTAGATTCTTTCAATGACTATTTTATCCTCTGGTTCTAAGATCTCAGGGCAGTTTTGCTGGATAATTTCTTGAAAGATGCTTTCCAGGCTCTTTTTTTTTTTTAATCATGGCTTTCAAGTACACCAATAATTCTTAAATTATCTCTTCTCAATCTATTTCCCAGGTTAGTTGTTTTTCCAATTAGGTATTTCATATTTTCTTCTATGTTTTTCATTCTTTTGATTTTGTTTGACTGATTTTTGATGTCTCATAGAGTCATTAGCTTCCATTTGTCAAATTCTAATTTTTAACAAATTGTTTTCTTCAGTTAGCTTTTGTACATGGTGGTTCTCCAACTGGAGTTTGCTGGTTCCTCTGGCTGTGCCAAGGTACCCGGAGGCTCTGGTGGTAGCACTTGCCTGCTACACCACCCTAGGGCTCAGAAACACCCACTGATTTGCTGAGGTGGGGCTTGCCACTGGCTTGCTGGAACACCTCTGATCCTGGACTGTGCTCCCCTTCCACTAGAGTGAGAATGACCTTTCCTGCTGATCCCTCAAGCCACCCAGGCTAATAGAATGCTCCTCCCTGTTTTTCTGCTAGCTCCACTGTTGCTGGATTTTTCCTGGGGTGATATTTTCTAGGTTTTTAGAGGTCAATAAGGGAGAATGGGAGCAACTTATTTTACTTCACCATTATGGCTCCTAGAAGTTCCCAGGAAAACACATTTGAGAAGGGACAGGGTGAAAGGAGGAAAAAAAAATGGAATAGAGGGTGGGGTGAGATCATAGGATGAAGGGAAATATAGTTTGCAATAGTAACTGTGAAAAAAATTGAAGCAAGTTTCTCTGATAAAGGCCTCATTTCTCAAACATATAAAGAATTGAGTCAAATTAAAAAAAAATAAGAGCCATTCCCCAATTGATAAATGATGAAAAGATATGAACATTTTTGGATGTATTAATCCAAATATCTCTATATCAAAAACACCTAAAAAAATGCCCCCTTCTCACTTTGAAAGCTTCTGGGGAAATGCAGAAAAACCTTATCCTCCTCAGCACATGCCAGACACCACCAATAGGACCCAAGCTTAGCACCAGGTAAGCTGCCAGACCCCTACAGCCTCCTGGTGCCAGCACATGAGGTCCCAGCACACAAAACCAGTGATCAGGCTCCTGGCCCCCAGCATAAGAAGCTTGGGACAGTGTCCCTGTGCTCCAACAAGAAATGCTACCTCATACATATTAGATTGGCAAAAGGACAGAAAAGGAAAATGACAAATGTTGGAGACAATGTGGGAAAGATGAGACATTAATGCACTGTTAGTATAGTTATGGACTGATTCAACCATTTTGTAGAACAATTTATAAATATGCCCAAAGGGCTATAAAATCATGCATATCCTTTGACCTAGTAATACCACTATTAGGACCGTATCCTAAAAGAAATTTAAAAAAAAGGAAAAGGATCTATATGTACAAAAATATGTATAGCTCTCTTTTCTGGGGGCAAAGAATTAGAAATTGAGGTGATGCTAATCAATTGGGGAATGGCAGAATGAGTCATGGCATGTGACTATGACAAAATCCATTGTACTATAAGAAATGATGAGCAGGATGCTCTCAGAAAAACCTGGAAAAACTTGCATGGGTTGTTGCTAACTGAAATGTACTGTCTAAGAAGTAACAGCAATACTAGAAGATGATTAACTGTGAATGACTTATCTATTTTCAGAAATTCAAAGATCCAAGACAACTCTAAAGGACTTATGATGAAAAATGTTATCCATCCCCAAAGAAAGAACTGATAGTCTCTGAATACAGATTGAAGCATACTATTTTTTACTTTATTTTTCTTGAGGTTTTTTGTTTGTTTTCTTTCACAACATGATTATTATGGAAATGTTTTGCATAACTACACATGTAAAACTGTACTGAATTTCTTGCCTTCTCAATGAATAGGGTTGGGGAGGGAGGAACAGGGAATTTGGAACACAAAGTTTTAAAAAAAAAGTTAAAAATTGTTTTTCCATGTAACTGGAGAAAAATAAAATACTAAATTAAAAAAAAAAGAAATAGGCTTGAAAATGAGCAAACAAGAGAAAAATATTCTGAGTATAGCAAATTACTATGGTGACAAAGAAGATCAAAATACACACTTAAAAGAAGATAGCCAAGTCAAAACTATATCCAAAGCCTCAAATAAAAATATGAATTGGTTTCAGGCCATGGAAGAACTCAAAAATATTTTAAAAATAATGTAATAGTGGTAGAGGAGAAATTGGAAAGAGAAATGAAAGTGATGCAATAAAATCATAAATAAAGAGTCAACAGCTTGGTAGAGGAGGCAGAAAATAAAATGCTGAAGAAAATAACACCTTAAAAAACAGAATAGGCCAAATGGTAAAAGAGGCACAAAAATTCACTGAAGAAAAGAACTCATTAAAAATAGATTTGGCTCAATGGAAAAGAAAGTACAAAACCTTACTAAAGAAAATAATTCTTTAAAAAATTAGAATTGAGCAAATGGAAGGGAATGATTCTATAAGACATCAAAAGCTATAAAACAGAATCAAAAGAATAAAAAAGTAGAAGACAATGTGAAATGTTTCATTTGAAAAGCAACTCCCCTAGAAAATAGATACCAGGAGAGAGAAATTAAAAATCATCAGACTTCCTGAAAGCCAGGTTGAAAAAAAGAACCTAGACATGATCTTCATGCCCTGATATTCTAGAACCAGAGGGCAAAATAGAAATTGAGAGAATCCACTGATCACCTCCTGAAAGAGATCCCAAAATGAAAATTCCCAGGAATATTATGGCCAAATTCCAGAGTTCTCAAGTCCAGGAGAAAATATTGCAACATCCATAAAGAAACAATTCAAGTATCATGGAGCCACTATCAGGATAACACAGGATTTAGCAGCTTCTACATTAAAGGATTGGAGGACTTGGAATATGATAATCTGAAGGGCAAAGGAACTAGGTTCACAAGTAAGAATCATCTACACAGAAAAACTGAGAATAATCCTTCAGGGGGAAAATAGATATTCAATGAAATACAGGACTTTAAAGCATTCCTGATTAAAAGACCAGAATTGAATGGAAAATTTGACTTCCAATACAAGACTCAAGTGAAGGATAAAAAGGTAAACAGGAAAGAGAGATCCTAATGTTAAACTGTTTACATTCCTACATGGGAAGATGATACCTCTAACTCATAAGAACTTTCTCATTATTAGAGCAATTAGGACTATATATAGAGAGGGCACAGGTGTTCATTGAATATGATGGGATGATATCTAAAAAAAATAAAATTAAGGGGTGAGAAAGAGGAATGCACTGGGAGAAGTAAAGAGAGAAGTAGAATAGGGTAAATTATGTAATATAAAAGAGACAAAAAGCTTTTATAGTGGAGGGGAAGACAGAGTACATGTCAAGGTACACTTGAACCTTACTCTTATTGGAATTGGCTCAAAAAGGGAATAACACACACAGTCAATTTGGTACAGAAATCTTTCTTACCGTACAGGAAAGTAGGAGAGAAAGGAGATAACAGAAAGGGATTGGTGCTCATATAAAGGAGAGTGGATTGGGGATGCAGTAGTCAGAAGCAAAACACTTTTGAGGGCAGACAGGGTGAAAGGAAAGAGAATAGAATAAATAGGAGGAAACAAAATGAAGGGACACACAGTTAGTAATCATTACTGAAAGTTTTTTTGAAGTAAGTTTCTCTAATAAGGCCTTCATCTTTCAAATATGTAGAAAAATGAGTCAAATTTATAAAAAATAAGAGCCATTCTCCAATTGACAAATGATCAAAAAATGTGCTGTCAATTTTCAGATAAAGTAATCAAAGCTATCTATAGTGATATGAAGAAAAATGCTCTAAATCCCTATTGATTGGAGAAATGTAAATTAAAACAATTCTGAGGTACTACTTCACACCTATTGGGTTAATAGGGCAGAAAAGGACAGAAAGGAAAATGACAAATTCTGGAGCGGGTGTGGGAAAATTGAGACACTAATGCACTGTTGGTGGAGTTGTGGAGTGATTCAACCATTATGTAGAACAACTTGGAACTATACCCAAATATTCATAGCAGCTCTTTTCTGGTGGCAAAGAATTGGAAATTGAGGGGATGCCCATAAATTAGACAATAGCTGAACAATATGTGGTATATGATTGTGATGGAATATTTTTGTGCTATAAGAAGTGATGAGCTAACTGCTCTCAGAAAAACCTGGAAAGACTTACATGAACTGATGCAAACTGAAATGAGTAGAACCAAGACAATATCGTACACAGTAGAAGCAATGTTGTGAGATGATCAATTGTGAATGACTTAGCTATTCTCAGCAATACAATGATCCAAGACAACTCTGAAGGACTTATAATGAAAAATGCTTTTCATTTCGAGAGAGAGTACTGATGGAGTCTGCATACAGATTGAAACATACTTTTTTATTTTCTTTATTCATCTTCAGTTTTTATTTTGGTCTACATTTACTTTTACAACATGACTAATATGGAAATATGTTTTGCATGACTACACATATATAACCTATATCAAATTGCTTGCTTTCTCCATGAGGAGAGTGGGTAGGGAGGGAAAGAATTTGGAACTCAGTTTTAAAAATGAATGTTGAAAATTATGTTTTATAGGTAATTGGGGAAAAATAAAATACTAAATTAAAAAAAATGTTTGACAAGTCAGATAGAGTGCCTTATTAGTCCCCCAAGAAGAAGTTGGCATGTAAAAGAACATTGAATATAGTGGGACAGATAATATGGCCATAATATAGTTCTTTAAATAATAAAAACATGAAGAATTCTTTTAAAATATATTTGATTGAAATCTTTTCTTTTTACATTGTCTAATTTTCTCCATTAGCTTACAGCTCCTCCCCCCTCAGAGAACTATCCCTTATAGACTATGAAGAATTCTGAGCAACTTCAGAAGACTAAAACAATGTAAATAAAGACATTAAAATATAGTAAAAACTCTTCCACACACAGAGAAATAAATATTGAGTCTGAATGCAGATGGAAGCATACTATATGCTTTTATTTTTTTTTTTGTTTTATTTTTTCATTCTCTTGGTTCCTCCCATTAGTTCTAATTTTTCTTTCCATCATGACTACTCAGAAAATATGCTTAATATGAATGTATATGTAGAGCCTATATCAGATTGCATGCCATCTTGGGGGGGGTAAATGGGAGGGGGAGAAAATGTTAAACTCAAAATCTTATGGAAGTGAATGTCAAAAACTAAAAATAAATATATTTTTTAAAAAATATAATACAACTCAACTTGAATACTATGGATAATGTTGGCTCACATGATTTTAAACTACAGTCACAATGATATGGACTACAAAACATAGAAAATTTTAATACTGTCTTAGTAGCAATCACTATTTTTTGTAATGGAAAAGTATTAAAGGGATTGATTCTGGGGGAAAATGAAATGTATCAAAACAAAATAAACCCATTAAAAAGAACTTGTCCCCCTCAAAAAGAAAAAAAGAAAAAAAAACAAGCATAGGAAGTATTCTCAAAGAAGTGAAAAGATACCAGATTTTTAAAGAGTTGTCAACCACTTTATTGGTAAGCTGAGTCAGTGTGGGCCTAAATCTTCTTAGAGCACATAGTTTAAGGAAACTCCATAGGAGAGGGCACATGACATTGTGTGTTAACACACATGTACTTTACTCCAGCATCATGTCTTGTGCATCTAGTTGGGCCTGAGGCACAAGGAAAGAAATCCTTATTACTTAACATACACCTATATGAGTTGTAAATTCCTCCAAAATCATTCACATATGTACAGCATACATGGGAGGAAAACTTATGCAAATAACAAGGTACCTTTTTTAAAGATGACAATTTAAGAAGCAGAAATTGAAATGAGAAATAAAAAATAAAAATATTAGTGTAAGGGGACATTCATATACTCAAATACATATATGATCTCATTCAAAAGTATTTTCTTTCTCAGGATGCAAATCACATGCCTTCCCATTCTGGGCAACTGTTTGTCAAGTTTTTTCTTAAATTTTTGGAACAGTTTCGACCAGTTGTACTTGGGGAGCTTCTTTTCTTTTTCTTGACACCATAAGGATAGTAGTAGAGCACATCAGCTGTTTATTGGTTATTCTACAATCTCACCACATGACCAGTCCATCTTCTTTTTCAGCCACACATTTTTGAATTTTTTTTCTGATTGTCTTAGAATTTTGTTTGTTTGTTTGTTTGTTTGTTTTTAGAATGTTGTAGCATTCTTTCATCCATAATGTATCTTTCTACTGCTCTCTTAATGAAATTCATTTTCACTTCTTTAGAGAAAGTAACATCTATGCTTCACCTCAAAACTTCAATAGTAGTAGAATGTATGCATTTAAGGAATATATGTATTTAAAGGTAGTTGTTTGTGGTAATTAAAAAAAAAACTTTGCAATTTTCCAAAGTAATTCAGCCTCCATTCCTTCTATATAATTTCAGGATAGAAAGATTTTAAGGACTTTTCTTAGCTGTGCTAAAATATATTGAAGTATTCTGGGCCATACATTCACATGAAAGAATGTGCAGATATAACTAGTGTGGGTGGTTTTGAGAGGTCATAAAAATGATAAGTTCTGACCCAGAACACTTGATGAGAGTTCAAGCCAGAAACATCAAAGGAACAAAATATGAGCAGTAATGGCTGGTGTCTGCCAAGATATACTAAAAACAACATCAAATTAGAAAGATCTGCTATCTTCCTACTTGATAATGGAGACCTTCCCATGCCTTTTTGCAACTGATAATTACTAACCTTTTCTAGTGATTGTAAAGGGTATTAATAATATGCAAGAAGCAAAAGGGAAAGTAGTCCTAAAAATTATGGTACCTTTAGCAAATAATTTAAGACCTTAAGGGCACAGGTGAGGGGTTGTGTTTGTTTATTTGTTTTTGTTTTTATCACTGATAAAAATCAGAGGCAAAGGATTCAAAAGAGGGGTAGATTTGTGAAGTAAACAGAACATTAAGATTATGTCATAAGATTGGATTTCTGGACTGCTATTTAAAATACAGGAATATTGGACTTTGCCCAGGAATGGAATGCACCTAATATGTGCTGATAAAAGAGCATTTGACAAAAGTATTGCAAATCCAATCAAAAGTTACTTAAGCTAAGAAAGATGGGAGAGGGAGAAAACTGCTTATAAATATCTTCCTTTACCCTGCCACTAAGGATAAATATAATAGAAAATAGTAACCATCTTGACACAAGAATAGTAAAGACATATGAAACACATAGGATAATATATCCAAAAAAGAAAGAAGCAATAAATAATATGACCTCAAATATCTGTAAAGAAGTTCAAAGTTTACTAGTATTAGTCTTACTACTATTAGAAGAAAGATGGATTTTCCAGGTATCACTGAGATTTGATAGAATAAAACACATGAATGAAATTTTTTTCATGAAAGCCATGATTTATTAATATACACACACACACACACACACACATTATATATACATAGATAGATAAATAGATAGGTAAAGTGGCAGAGAGAGAGGCGATTTAAAATAGAATCTCAGGCTAATAGATTTGTATTTGGAAGAAACCTTACAGATCATCTAGTCTGGATGGCTCTCAACTTTACAAATGAGGGAACTGAGACCCAAAAGGTAAAATGATTTGCCTTAGTTAACACAAGTAGTAAATGGAATAATAGAAAACTGGACCCAGGTATTTGTTTCCCATTCCAGTACTGTTTACCTTGTACCATAAATAAATTGAGTAGATTCATTTGAGAAAATTTAGGAATTGAAGGAGAAAACATGGTCAAGATCATCTAGATTAAGAATACTGAAGGCAGAAAAAGAAGTGATATTGTCATCAGAGCCCACCAAAAACCAACATAAACACAACATAAAGACAAAATATAAAAGGCTGGAAAAGACCAGAAGACTGACACAGTGGCATGATAAAATAAAAATGGGGAACTTCAACTATATAGATAAGGTTTTGGAAAAAAAATCTCATGATCTAAGATTGGAACAGCCAGACCATCTTCCCTAGCATTTCTTTTCATTAGTTCCTGTGATATTCTGGACCTTTTGTTCTTCCAAATGAATTTTGTTTTTATGCCTTAGTACATGGTCAATTTTTGGGTAGGTGACTTAACTGAAACTTTTAAAGAATAATTAATACCTACATACAGTAAATTATTCTTAAAAGTTGAGAAATGATTTTTTAGATTTCTTTTTCAAGGCAATTGTAGCCCTAGAAACTAAGTGAAGAATGGATAAAGCAAAGAAACAGAACCATAAACCAATATAATTAATGAATATTGTTTTTTTTAAAAATCCTACCAAAAATAAGGAGGAAAAATTATTTGTTAAATGTATATTATGTGTCAAAAACTGTTAAGCTGAGAAGATCATCAAAACAACCCTAGGAGGTAGGTGTTATTATTATTCCCAAATTACCTTTGAGGAAACTCAGGCCAATCTCAATTAAGTAACTTGCCCATGATCACAAAGTTACTAAATATTTGATGGTGGATTTGAACACTGGTTATTTTTACTCTAGGCCTAGTGCTCTATCCCCTCTAGCTTCTTCTAGCAGAATATATCAATGTATTGCAAAAAAAAAAAAAATTTCATGATGACCAAGGAGGGTTTATAATGGTAAATTAAACATGGTTTAATATTAGGAAACTATTCAACATAATTAATCACAATAAAAGCAACAATGTCCTACTCTCATGATCATTTCAATAGATTAAAAAAACTTTGATAAACTATAACTTTCCTCCATGCTAAAACAAAATAAAAAGTATAAATATTGGTATGATATCTTTCCTTAAGAAAATTAAAAGTGTATTTATAAAACATAAAGTAAACACTACAAGCAGTGGAAGACCCTAGAAGTTTTCCTAATAAGTATACAAATGAAGCAAGGATAGATCTACTCATTATTATTTAATATAATAGTCCTAGAAATACTAATAAGAGAAGAGAAGCAATAGAAGAGAATAAATTAAAGGCACAAAGTAGTCCAAAAGGATACAAAACTATCTCTATTTAGTGATTCAAGATGGTTTACTTAGAAAATTCTAAGAAATTAACAGTGGTATTGTGATATTGGTTTCAGCAAAGTTGTAGGCTACTAAATACACCCACAAAAATCAATGGTATTTTAAAATTTTAATAACAAAATTCAGGAGGCAATGTATGAGAGTGCCATTAAAAATACCACAAAATGCATTAAAAAAAATGGGAGTCAAACAACCAAATCACACTCAACACCTTCATAAATTCAATTACAAAATGCTCCTTTAAAAAAATGAAGAATTGAAACAGGAATATATAATCAGTGGTTTGATTGTGCCAATAGAATGAAAATGATGCTATTATTCAAATTAATTACAGGTTTAATGTGATGCTAATGAAATAACTAAGAGAATATTAGGCAAAATAATAATAAAATTCACTTGGAGTAATACAAAATATAGAATCTCAACAGAAATCATGAAAAAGTAGGAAAGAAGGAGGAATAAAATCCCAAATATCTAAATAAAATTTCTATAAAACAGTAAATCCACTCAGTACTGACTTCAAAAAAACAGAAAAGTAGGTTAACGGAACAGACTAGACAAAAATAATTTTAAATGGTAATTAAACTTGATACCCTAATGTTCAATAAATCAAAATATTAATTACCCAGTAAATTCTCTTCTTAATAAGAACTTCAGAGGATTCTGGAAAGCAATGTGTCTTATAATTGAATTAAATGAGCATTTTGCAACATGTTCAACAATAAATTCAAAATGAATATGTGACCTTAGTACTAAAGATCATAGCATAAAATAATTTGAAGAAAAGCACATCATATATCTTTAGCATATATGGGCACATGTATAGATAGACATGGATATAGATAATTATAAATATAGATATATGTGTATGTGCATGATTGTGTGTGTGTGTATGTATCTTCTATGTGTATAAGGTACTTTCTTGACCAAAAAATGATCTATTACAAAAGATAAAATATATACTCTTGAAATTTAAAGGTTTTTGAACAAAAAAAAAATATAGAGGAGATAAAGGGAAGTGGTTTACTGGGGAAAATATTTGGATCAAATATCTCTTTTTAGACCTTAACATTGAAGAATATAGACATATGTCAAAAATAGATATGACCAATATCCATTCCACAATATAGGTGGTCAAAGGATATGAGCAAAAAGTTCACAAAAGGAGAATTGTAAATAATTAAGAAGCTTGGACAAGAATACTTGAAGTCACTACTAATAAAAGAATTATATGTCAAAATATCCCTGAGTTTTTACTTCCCACGTCCCAAAACTGCAAAGATGAAAAATATGGGAAGTGTCAATGTTGGAGTGGGGTTTTGAAAAACTGCTATTAGATAGAAACATACACATTAAAATATTTAAAGCAGTACCTTTTTGAGGTAGTAAAGAATAGGAAACAATGTAACTGATCATTAATTGTCATAAAATGATCAAGTTGAAGTATTATAATGTATTATACTATATTGTATTATATCATATCATTATATTATTATGATGCTGCAAACAATTACAAACATGAATACCAAGAATTATGGAAAGACATGACAAAAAGTGATGAACAATGTAAAGTGACATAAATAGGGTAGGAAAATAGTGTATAATACGGATGCCTAACCTTTTGGGGTTTCATAAATAGTTTGCACTGGCTGATGAAGCCTATGGACACTAGGAATAAGTTTTTAAATGAATAAAATAAAATGCATGGTAATATAAAGGAAGTCAATTACATTGAAATACAGTTATCAAAATAATAACAAAAAATGTTCAGGAACCTCTTATAAACATGACTATAACAATGTAAATGCAATTTTAAAAATCATGGAAAAAATCAAATACAATGTTGTAAATTCATAAAGGCCCCAAAGAAAAAATGGAAGAAGTCACCTACCCTCATTCCTTTGCAGATGTAGGGATCCACAGGTATAGAACATTGTTCATCATATCAGACATTTTAGATTTGTGGATTTGGTGTACATGATTTTTTTTCATATACCCATATACACTATATACATACATACATACACACAACTATGTGTGTGTATGTAAAAGATGACTGTTCAAGAAAGACTGATGAATGGATTCAAGAGGAAATATATTCAATATGACACATATCAGCAAAATTGATTTCATTAAAAAAAATAAAAATGCAACCTAGTAGGTTATTAGACCAGTGGTTACTAAGGGTGTGGTCTAACAATGACAATGAACACCTTGAAGAGTTCCATTGGTTTGGGAAGCTCAAATAAGGATTTATATTTTCAAAGCCAATTAAATTAGCTAGAGGCCCTAGGCAGTAATTGTTGTTTCTCCCTGTTTAGAGGAAAAGTCTCTCTTCCTGACTGCGTAAGTATGAATTCTTTCCACAGACAATTTCCTTTTGGGGGTGAATAACATGAGCAGCTAGTTGGAGCAGTGGATACAGTGCCAGGACTGAAGTCTTCCTAAGTTCAATTTGACACTTAATAGGTGTATGACCCTTGGCAAGTCATTTAACACTGTTTGCCCCACTTCCCCATCTGTAAAAATGAGCTGGAGGAGGAAATGGCAAATCACTCTAGTATCTCTGCCAGGAAAACTACAAAAGAGTCAGATACAACTGAAAGTAATGAACTAGAACAGTAGAGGTGAATCTTCAATTTGATTGATTTGCTAAAATGGATTTACCAGGCTTCTACACTCCCTATGACCAGTGACATTCAGATCTTTCTTTATGGGCAGCTCTCCATCTAAATGAAAGTGGTGTTAGGTTTTTAAGGGCTTCCTCACCATACCTTCCATACCACACAACACTACACTACACTTTAGCCTTCATCTGTGCAGACCTAAACAGATTAATTCATTATTCAAGTGGAAAATTAGGACAGCTGCAGGAAATCTTTCTAATCCTGCATTACTTCCTTGGATAAAGTGCAGGGAGTGGGGAATAGCATTCATATTTAGCTATTCTATGATTTTAATTGTCATTAGCAAGCCATTGTTTATTTTTGTTTTAAAGGGTGGGGTATTTTGTTTTGGTTTTACATAAGTATTTAATTTCATTCTGAAAGGAATGTGCTAATGTTTAGCTTCCACAGGATGGGGAAACAGGGGACCCTAGAGGAAAGGGGAACTTTCCCCAGCTAATCAGATCTTGAAACAAGAAGCTAGTTTAACCACAAAGTTCTGGTTAGAAGGGCCCAGACTCTAAAGCAGCTCAAACCCTTTGTGGTCAAGGATCAGCACTAGCTTTTTGCAAGTGTGCATGCTTAGGAAGCCTCATACATATTATCTGACATACCCCAAGCATGGAGACTGCCACCATTTTTGAACATGAGACTCATGATCCAGGTGGAATAACATGTCGAGGAGCAACATGGGATGGGCATATAAGGAAGACTGTAACCCAGAAGGGCTAGGACCAATCCTTGCTTTGATGGGAGAAGCAGGATCATATTAACAGTATAAAAGCTGGCTCTCTCTTCTGTTCGGGGTGTTCCTCTCCCTTCAGGGGGCATACCCCCTTCTTGCAAGAACCATAATAAAAGATTCTTCTTTCACTCACTCCAGACTTAGTTTTGTTGTTGAGAGTAAGATTCCACTGGGCATTGCAACTGGGAAAGCAATGGGCTACAGCAGCTTGCCCAGCTAACTTCCCAACCCTTCTGAGGTGGACCAAAGGGCTCTATTTCTAACAATTTCAGTCCCCAAAGTAGGATTCAAAATGATCATTGTGGTTTCAAAGTTTAGAAAGTAGGACCATTGTTTAGAAATAAAAAGGGGAAAGACTTTGACTATAAATATATTAAAAAAAACTAACAATTACAGTTATCCCAATGTGTTTTATTACATGTGTTTCATTATATTGCACATTCTTAATCAATTGATTTATTCAAACAGCATTTTTTATCGTATTTTGGAAATATTCATAGCAGTTGTTGCATAGTAGGAGGGTCAAAGGGCAATTAGAAGACTTGGGTTTATATTGCAGCCCTCTCATTTACTAGGAATGTAACCCTGGTCAAAGCACGTCAGCTCTCTGAACCTCAGTTTTTTCAACAGTAAAATGGGCATGATCATAATAATCCCTCTATTACCTATTTCACAGTGTTTATTGTAAAAAAATACTTTGTAAACTTTAAATTATATATACACACATATTTATACACATATATACATATTTATACATATATACACATACATACACATACAATCTATGCTCATTTAAAAAAATGTATACTGTGATTTAAAAAAGAGAAAGAGAGAAAGAAAGAGAAAGAAAGAAAGAAAGAAAGAAAGAAAGAAAGAAAGAAAGAAAGAAAAAGGAAAAGGAAGGTAGGAAATAAATTGATGTAAGTTATTTATCAGTTTTCAAAAAAATATTTTTAAGAGATTTCGTAGGATCAGATTTTATCTAATCTTTTATACTTTTTTGTAGAGTGAGAGATCTATAGTGATCTATATTTATATAATTTTACAAGTTCTGCAAATTCTACCTTCAAAAACCCCAAGATTTCATTATATATTGCTTAGTGTTATATGTATTTTATCATTATATATTCAAATTAGTTGAAAAAATAGTATTATATGGTAACTTTCAGTTAATGAGACTCCCTATTTATCCATGTCATGGGTAATTCTTACTTATGTTCAATCATTTCCTGACTGCTTCCTTATTGTCCATAAAAATGACCGTGTCATCCTTATTCTCAAATAATCCTTATTTGATCTATCCATCTTCATTAAATATCATTTTATATTTTTCCTCCCTTTTGTAACTAAACTCTTTAAGAAGGCTGTCCACAATTGATGCTTCCACCTCCTTTCTTCTCCCCTCATGCATAAAATGAGAAAATAGTAGTACTTACATCATAGGACTTTAAGGATCAAATAGTATCATGTATATAAAGTGCTTTTCAATACTAAAATATCTTTGTAAATATTAGATATTTTTGTTGTTAAGTAGGGCATATTTTCATAGATTAGTTTTGCTGTGGTATAAACAAACTCTAACATTTAGTTATTGTTGCTTTTCAAATTAATATTACTAAAAAGGATATATGAAAAATCTTATAAAGATATTCTGGTTTCAATCCTAGTGTTTACATTTAGAAAAATGATATTGATATGCCTAAATAGTAATATATACATTGCAGTAACCCCTTTCATTATCTTTTTTTGTAGGATACTATTTAAAGTGGATATTTTAGAGACTATAAATATTGAGAAAATCACAGATTCAAGTGGGATTTAACTTTTTTTATTAATATGGATCAATTTTATGGAAAAACAAGAAAAATGACTACCTTAGATACCTGACATATTAGGAAAGCTGTTAAGGTGCTCAAATTTGAAAGGAATAATTTCAACTAAGTTCAACAAGTAGCATGATGAATTAGAAAGAACTCTGAACTTGGATCAGAGGATTTGCAATTGTATTCTGTAGGTTACTTCCTACTTTTGTTATCTTGGAAAAGTCACTTAACCTCATTGGGTCTCAGTTTTCTTATCTGTAAATTGATGAAATTAAATTAGATGGTGTTTAAGGTCCCTTTCAGGTTTAAATCTCTTAAGTATGAACTCAGTATTATTATTCTAATGCAATAAATTATACCCTATTCCTAGACTATTTCAGTTAATTTACACTTTGTCTATCATGGTTCTAGGAAAGTATTGAGTAAGATAGAGAATTTATATTGCTCTATTACCTAAATGGGAAGAAAAAAAAATTAATGTACCTAATGCAATCATAAATAGCATGAGGTACTACAATATTAACTGCTATATTGTATGGGAATAATAATAATACCTTATATTAGAAAACTGAAAAAGAATGCCAATTAAAAGTCAATACTTTACCCTATGTTAGTAACACATCCATAATTTCCCTGGAAACACTTAAAAAATCAGGAAAATTTGACTTTCCCAGATTGTAACCTAAATTCTAAACTATGATTTCATTGCAGACAAATAGATTATAGAAAGCAAGCTGAAATCAATAATGCTTCACTTAAGGCTGGCTAATTACAAGTCACCTCATTAAAGCTATCTATGGTGCACATGTTTAAACAACATTTTAGGGAAACTACATTAGAATAAATTGCAAGGGGAGAGATAGTAATGCTAATATCTTTGTATTTGAACTGAGAAGAAATGGAATAATAAAAACAGATTTATTTTATGCTCCATGGGATTCAACCATATGGTAAAGACATACACAAAAAAGTGACAGAGAGAATGAATTAGAATAAAAATGACTGAATTATCCAACATATTTTAGTCTCCTATATTATTTTATTCTATCAAAAACTAAAGTCAATGATCAGTATGAAATAACTTATTCATGCCTATTATAAAACATTTTATTTAAAATAATGCTACTTTTGCTGTGCAAGGATTTTTGGATAGGTACAGGAGCATCAGAAATAGATCATAAATTTGCATTTGCTAAAATTAATATTGATTCAAAATATACTTTATAGTTCATTCATAAAAATATTTAATGCCAAATTAAATCCTATGTGAATTTGATATCAATAGTGCATCAAATGGCATAAAATACATAATTTTTCAGATTTTCTTTTAACTATGTCAACTATTTTTGCATTAAATCTTGAAATTCCTAAAGATTGACATTGAACAAATTCCTTCTCTTAGTTGTATCTAATGATCTTTAAAAATCAATAGATTAATTAAAAGAATTAAGCATAGAAAGAACTACTCAACAAAGTTAGAAAGAAGTATATTAATTTTAACTTCTCTACTAGCCATATTAGCCATTTTCCCTAGTGGTCACTGCCTGAAACCCAGAGGGCCTTCCTCATCTTCTTGTAGATATACTACACATTAGAAAGTGAAAAAGCAGGAACTGTTATGCCTTTCATGCTTGCCTTTTTTTCTTTTGCAGACAGGAAAAATCCAAGGCAGAATAGTATTATATGATTTTTAGATTATCATATTAACTAGAATCCAAAGTGCAGAACTGCAGGCATAAAATCTTTTTGGCTGCAAACTTCCAGGCACAGTGGTAAACCTGGATTGATTACTGTTTATAATAGCAATAATCCCTGCAAAATCAGTCATTAGCACAGTTAACAACTAATTTGTTGAAGTGTTAACTGCCCTTGGCTTTGCCTCAAGCTGTTAGCAAACTGGTCATTAACTGCTGGTTGCAATTGATTTCTTGGGGCCCTATTTAACAGAAATTTGATTTCTACTCAGCCCCCACAGAGCCTAATCTTGATTCAGTAAACAACAATCTCCCTTTTCTTTGGATCAGACTTGGCAATCCATTGAACTTCTATGATATATCAAAATACATTTTCCAAATGTCAATATATAATGGGTATAATTGTATGAAAAAAAAGTGTTAAGAAGGGATTTGGTAAAATGTCTATCTTTATGTCTTAACTGACAAAGTGGGAGGGGAGAAAGGAAGAAAGGGATTCATGGGGAAGGAGAGTTATCATAGACAAAAAACAAAACAAAACAAAACATTGATTAAAGATGTAGTATGCTATTTTTAATATACTGGAATTCAGTTCTTATCATCAGTCTATTTTCTTTAAGCTCTAGATATTTATTAAGGAGAGCACACCCTAAAATAACCAACCCTTATTTACAAAATTCTAACAAAGGACATATTTTGCTAAAAATAATCTTGTGACACCTAAAACAACTCTTGGTGACAGAACTCTGGTCAACAGGGTTGTAAGTCAGAATATCTGGATTCAAATGCTCTTTCAGTTAATAGGCATGATTAAAAATGTAAGCTCTTTGTCAATTTCCTCATCTGCATAAATGGGGTAATAATGTTTATGATATGCAACTCAGCACCATATGTATGTCATTTGTCATTATACTGGGCAACTAAGTGGCTCAATGGATAGAATGCTGGGCCTGGAGTCAGGAAGACTCATTTTCCTGAGTTCAAATCTGGCCTTAAACACTTACTAAGTGTGTGATCCTGGCAAGTCACTTAAATCTGTTTGCCCCAGATTCCTCAGTTGTAAAATGAGCTGGAGATGGAAATGACAAACCACTCCACTATCTTTGCCAGTCAAACCCCAAATCATTTCACAAAGAGTCAGACATGACTGAAATGACTGAACAAAATCATTACTACCAATCAATCAGATTTAGCGTAGGTAATGTACTGGATTTGGAGACAGTAAGACCAGAGTTAAAAACTAGCCTCAAATACACAATTGTGTGATGCTGGGCAAGGCACTTAACCAGTGTCTGTTCCAGTTTCCTTATCTGTAAAATAAGGATAATAATAGCACATACTTTACAGTGTTGTTCTGAGGACCAAATTAAATAAATAATATTTATATTATTCTTCCTTCCTAATAATACAATAGTTAAAATATTAAACTTCATGAAATACAATGATAGAAATAAAACTAGATTTGGGGTCAGAAGTCTTAGATTGGTGCCTAAACCCTTGCAATTACTAGCTGTGTGAGTTCTGCAAGTCACAATATATGTGAGTTTTAGTTTCCCCATTTATAAAATGAATATAGTAACATTTGCATAATAATCCCTCCATAACAAATGCTATGAAGATCAAACGAGAGGTTAATAAAATGTTTTGTAAAGCATAAGACTCTAGATGTTATTATTGTCATCTTAACCTTTCTCTATTAGAATGTAAGTTGTGTGAGGACAAAGACTTTTTTTTTAATTTTTCTTTATATTCTCAAAGCATAGCCCAGTGCCTGCCACATAGTAAGTAATAAACAAATGCTTACTGCCTCACTGATTGATCATCATCATCATTGCAGGTACCTTATACAATTCCTTGGAATCATTTCTTATGTTCTTCATTCCCTTTATAATGAAAATCCAACTCTTTTTCACTTTCTTTCACCATGGCCTACTAGGCCATGTAGTAGAATAGTAGAAAATAAGGGGGAAAAATTTGCAGGTGAATCTATGATGAGTCAATTGGGAGAATTCTCTCTAGTAATGAAGATTGCAACTTATCCATGGCTACTCATCCTTTGTGACTGTTGTCCAAGTCCTCGCATATGTTTATCACAATAGGCCAATCCAATGACTAGAGGGATTCTTTGTTTTTTTCTGACATTGCAAGGGTAGCAGTGGAACATTCTTCCTACCTGTCACCTTTTGTCTTCATCATGGGATCAAACCATCTTTTCTCCTATCACATGATTGCTTGATAACTTATTTTACTCCTCTTCTTGTTTGTATTCCCTCATTGATTATATATTTTATCTTGCTCCCTGTCATGTGCTACTTCTCTACTGACCTATGTAGATATATATATTTTTTTTTCAGAGACTTTTATTAAACACCTCACTGATATAAAGAAATACTAATGTACTACTGGTTAAAAATGTGGCCCTTTGATACGGAGAAAATATAGTAAATCAAAATTCCGTTCTCAAACCTAAATACCAGAAATTGAGATAGGAAAATTAGCAAGTACATGCACCTGTCATGGTACAAAACTAAACATAAGCAAAGCATTCTAAAACATATTTTAGAAGGACATGAATGATATACTTATTGTGATCATTTATCATCAGTAAATTATCAGTACATAATACATAGATAATTAGGTAGCTAGATAATAAGTAGATAGATAGTAGATTGATAAACAGATGGATGGACAAATAGATAAATAGATATAATTAATATACTTCAAATGCCATTTAGAAAAAAAGGTTTTGGTGTGAGAAAGAAAAGTGACAGGACCAAGTTTACTTCTGACACAAGTTCTGCAAACTTGGGCAACTTATTTAACTTCTGTCATCTGAGGTTTCTCGGGTGAAAAATGAGAATATTTTAATTATCTTTTCATAGGAATAATGTAAGAAAATTGTTTTGATAACCTCAAATGAATGTCTACTGGCTATTTTAAAATTTATTTTGTCCAATATTTCCCAATTACATATAAAATTTTTAATAATCATTCCTTGAGTTCAAAATGCTCCCCCTCCTTCCCAACTCTCCCCCCTCCTTGAGGAGGCAAGCAATTTAATATCAATTATACATGTGAAGTCATGCAAAACATTTCCATATTAGGCATGTTGCTAAAGAAAAGAGAAAAAACAAAAAAGTAAAAGAAAAATCTTCAATATGCATTCAGAGTTCATCAATTTTCTTTATGGAGTTAGATAGCATTTTTCATGATGTGTCCTTGGGAATTGTCTGGATCAGAGACTCTAAGTCTTTCACAGCTGATAATCATTACAATATTGCTGTTCATATGTACAATAGTCTCATGGTTCTGCTCATTTAAATTTGGATAAGTCCGTATAAGTCTTTTCACATTTTTCTGAAACTATCCTGCTCATTATTTCTATAGCAAAATAGTATTCCACTATAATCATATACCATAACTTGTTCAACCATCCTCCAATTGATGTGCATCTTCTTGATTTCCAATTCTTGGCCACCACAAAAAAAGAGCTGGTGTAGATATAGATATATAGATATACATATACATATATAGATATACACATACACAAATGTACATGTATAAGTATATGTAAAATATATGTATATGTATGTACGTGTGTAAATACATATATACACATACACATATGTGTGTATACATACATGTATACATGTTAAGACATATATGTATATTTGTACAAATAGGTCCTTTTCCCTTTTCTTTGAATTTTTTGGGATACTGATCTTCTAGTGATATTGTTGAGTCAAAGGCTAAGCATAATTCTAGAGCTGTAATTTTAGGGCATTGTCCTAACTTCATCTCCAGATTGTTGAACTAATTCACAACTTGACCAATAGTGCATTAGTGTCCCAACTTTTCCATACTCCCTCTAGAATTTTGCTTTTTTCCTTTTCTGTCATGTTATACAATCTGATAGGTATGAGATAGTGTCTCAGACTTGTTTTAATTTCATTTCCCTGATCAGTAGTGTTTTAGAGCATTTTTTATAATATTATTGATAGCTTTGATTTCTTCCTCTGAAAGCTGCCTAGTCATATCCTTTGACAATTTATCAACTGGGAAATGGCTCTTGTGCTGTTTTTTTTTTTAAATTTGGCTCAGTTCTTTTTATATTTGAAAAATAAGGTATTCATCAAAAAGACTTATTGTTAATTTTTTCCCCAATTTTCTATTTTCCTTCTAATTTTGGCTAAAATTGTGTTGTTTGTACAAAGGCTTTTTTAAATTTTATTTAAGCAAAATTATCTATTTCACTTCTCATGATAATCTCTATCTCTTGTTTGATCATCAACTTTTTCTTACATATAGATCAAACAGGTCCATTTTCCCATGCTCCCTAATTTGATTATGATATCACCTTTTATGTCTAAATTATTTATCCATTTTGACATGATCTTGGTATATGGTATGAGATGTGGTCTATGTCTAGTTTCTTCCAAACTGATTTCCGTTTTTCCCAGCAATTTTTGTTAAAAAGTAAGTCTTGCCCTCAAAACTTGTATCTTTGAGTTTATAAAATACTAGATTACTATGGGCATTTACTACTGTGTATTGTATACTTAATCTATTCCACTGATCCACCACTCTATTTCTTATCCAATTCCAGATTGTTTTCTTGATTATTGCTTTATAATATAGCTTGAAATTAGGAAAGTTAGACTTTCTTCTTTCATTTTTTTCATAAATTCCCTTAATTTTCTTGACATTTTGTTCTTTCAGAAGAATTTTTTAGTGGTTTTCTAGCTCTATAAAGTATTTTTTTTAGTTTGATTGGTATGGCACTGAATAAGTAAATCAAAATCTCTTATTGTGTTTTCTTGGTCTACCCATGAGCACGCAACTGTTTAGATCTGACTTTATTTGTATTTAAAGCTTTCTGTAATTGTGTTCATATAGTTAATGGGTTTATCTTAGCAGGTAGAATCCCAAGTATTTTGTATCTTCTGCAGTTATTTTTAATAGAATTTCTCTTTTTATGTCTTGCTGATGGGTTTTGTTGGTAGTATATAAATGCTAATGATTTTTGTGGGTTTATTTTATGTCCTTTAAGGTTGCTGAAGTTGTTAATTGTTTCCACTAGTTTTTTGGTTGATTCTCTAGGGTTTTCTCAGTGCACTATCATAACATCTGAAAAAAATGATAATTTTTTTTATTATGTATTTTTATTCCTTCAATTTATTTTTCTTATTATAGCTAAAGCTAACATTTCTAGTACAGTATTGCATAACATTGGTGATAATGGATACCCTTGCTTCACTCCAGACCTTTGAGGAAAGCTCCTAGTTTATCCCCATCACAGATAATATTTGCTCTTGGTTTTAGCTAGATACTACTTATCATTTTAAGAAAAGCTCTATTTATTCTTATACTTTGCAGTGTTTTTTTTTTTGTTTGTTTGTTTGTTTGTTTTAAGGAATGAATGTTTGGCATATTCTTTTTTCTACATCTGTTGAGATAATCATATGATTTTTGTTGTTTCTGTTTTTGATATGATCATTTATGCTGATAGTTTTCCTCATTTTGAACCAGCCCTGCATTCCTGGTTCAAATCCCACATGATCATAGTATATAATCTTTTTGATACAGTGAATCTCTTTGCTAGTATTTTATTTATTTATTTATTTATTTTTGCAGCAGTATTCATTAAGTAAATTACTACAGTTTTCTTTCTCTGTTTTTGCTCTCTCTAGTAAGGGTATCAAACCCATATTTGTGTCATACGTGGAATGTAGTAAGATACCTTCTTTACTTATATTTTCAAATAGTTTATATACTATTGGAATTCCTTAAATATTTGGTAAATTCACTTGTAAATCATCTGGTCCTAAGGAGTTTTTTTAGGGAGCTCATTTAAAGATTGGTCAACTTATTTTTCTAAGATAAGGTTATTGAAAGATTTTATTTCCTCTAAGTTTATATTTTTTGAATATTTATCAGTTTCACTTAGATTGTCATTATTAGCATACAACTGGGCAAATAACTACTAATAATTGTTTTGATTTCATCTTCAATGGTGATACATTTACTCTTTTCATTTTTGATACCAGTAATTTGGTGTTTTCTTTTTATTAGTCAAATTAACCAATGGCTTATCTATTTTATTAGATTTTTTTTCATAAAACCAGCTTCTAGTTTTATTAAGTTTAATTTTTTAACTTTTAATTTTATTTATCTTTCCTATTTTCAGGATTTCTATTTTGATATTTAAGTGAGGGTTAATTTGTTCTTTTTTAGTTTCTTTAACTGCATACACAATTCAATAATCTGATCTTTCTTACTCTTATTAATGTAAGGGCTTAGAGATACATATTTTATCCTAAGTGCTACACTGGATGTATCCTATAAATTTTATTATGTTGTCTCATTGTTGTCATTCTCTTTAATGAAATTATTCTTTCTATGATTTGTTCTTTGACCCACTCATTCTTTAGTATTAGATTTAGTCTCTCTTTAATTCTTAAAATATGCTTCCATGGCCCTTTATTGAATTTAATTTTATTGCATTATGTTCTAAAAAGGGTGCATTTAATATTCTGCTTTTTTGCATGTGATTGTAAGGTTTTTATGCCCTAATACATGGTCAATTTTTGTGAAGTTGTCATGTACAGATGAAAAAAGGATATATTCCTTTCTATTCTCATTCAGTTTTCCATAGAGTTCTATCATATCTTTGAGGCAGCTAGGCAGAGGAGTGGATAGAGCACTGGGCCTGGAAAGACCTGAGTTCAAACATAGCCTCAGATATTTGGCAAGTCATTTAATCCACTGGGGAAGGCAAATGTAAGCCACTTCAATGTCTTTTCCAAGAAAATCCCATATGGGTCACAAAGATTCAGACACAAGTGAACACTTAAACATCATATCTAACTTTTCAAATATTCTACTAATCTCCTTGACGTTTTTCTTATTTATGTTTAGATTTACCTAGCTCTAAGAGGGAAAAAATAAAAAAAAATATTACTATATTTTTACTGACTATTCTTTCCTATAACTTATTTAACTTTTCCTTTGATAAGTTGGATGCTATGACATTTGGTGTGTTCATGTTTAGTACTGATAATACTTCATTTTCTGTTGTTCCTTTTAGCAAGATATTGGTTCCCTGCTTATCTCTTTTAATTAGACCTATTTTTACTTTCCCTTTATCTGAGATCATGAGTTCTACCCCTGCCTTTTTTACTTCAGCTGAAGCATAAGATTCTGTTCCAGCCCCTTATTTTGACTGTATCTCTTTGTTTCAAAGTGAGTTTCTTGCTAACAACATATTGCTGGATTCTAATTTCTAATACATTCTGCCATATAGTTCTGTTTTATAGGTGAGTTCATTCTAATAATACCCATAGTTATGATTCCTAACTATCCATTTCCCTCCATCCCATTTCCATCTATTTATCTCTCTGTGTGTCTCTCTCTGTCTCTGTCTGTCCCTCTCTGTCTCTCTCTGTCTCTGTCTCTGTCTCTGTCTCTGTCTCTGTCTCTCTCTCTCCTTTTCTCCTATCTCTCCTCTAATATATAGTTTGCTTTTGACCACTGCTTTCTTTTACCTTCCCTCCCTTTTATTATGCCACCCTTTCTATTATCCCCTTTCCCTCCTTCCCTGTTGGATAAGATAGATTTATATTATATTTATATTACCAATTGAGTATGCATATTTTACCACTTTGAACAAATTTAGATGTGAATGTTTCAAGCATTGTTTTACTCTCCCTCCAACATTTTTCCCTTTGCTATAAATGCTCTCCCTTTCACGTCTCTTTTATGTGAGATGATATTCCCCATTTTTTCCTCTCCCTTCACGTTTTTCCCAAGACATCCCTCTTTCTCACTTATCTATTTTTTGTACATCTTCCTAACATAATCAACTCAATTTCATGTTCTTATATCTATGTAGAATAATGCTAACAGGCCTAAATTTGATAAAGTTCTTAGAAGTTACATGTATCGTCTTCCCATATAGAAACATAAAAAGTTTAAACTTATTGAGTCCATCATGATTTCTCTTTCCGGTTTACCTTTTTATGATTCTCTTGAGTCTTGTATTTGAGAGTTTAATTTTCTATTCAGCCCTGGTATTTTCATTGGCAATGCTTGAAGTCCTTTATTTCATTTAATATTCAATTTTTCCCTTTTAAGGATTACATGCAGTTTTTCTGGGTAGGTTATTCTTAGTTGTAATCCCTGCTCTTTTGTTTTCAGAATATCACATTCCAAGTCCTCTACTTTTTTAACATGATAACTGCTAAATCTTGTGTGATATTGACACTGGTTCTACAGTACTTGAATGGCTTCTTTCTGACTGCTTGAAATATTTTTTCTTTTTTTACCCCCATGGGAGTTATGTGGCTATAATGTTCCTGAAAGTTTTTATTTTGGGATCTCTTTTAGGTGGTAATCAGTGGATTCTTTAAATTTCTATTTAATCATCTGGTTCTATGAAATCAGGGAATTTTTCCTTGATAATGTCTTAAAATCTGATATCTAGGCTCTTTCTTTTATCATGGCTTTCAGGTAGAGTAATAATTCCTTAAATTTCTCTCTTCAATCTGTTTCCTAGTTCTGTTGTTTTTCCAGTGAGATATTCTGCATTTTCTTTTTTTTTTCATTCTTTTGATTTTATTTATTTCTTGATATCTTCAGTCATACGAGGCCTCTTTCCATCTCTCCAAACACATTCACAATTTCCTACCTCTGGCATTTGCACATAATGTTCTTAGGGACCTAAAATAGGAATAATTTAAGCTATCCTTTAAAACAAAATTCAAATAGCATATCCTTTCCAAAGCCTTTTCTGACATAGTCCAGTCAAGTAATAGGTGGACTTTTAACATACTTGAATCATGCATAGTACTTTGTTTGCATCTTTTTGATGAACTTATGTATCATTTTGCACTATATTTATTTGTGTATTTGTTATATTCTCCTACTATATTATTTATACCATTAGGGTAGAGTAGCACAGGGGATAGAGTACAAGGCCTGCAGTCAGGATGACATAAGTTCAAATCTGACCTCAGAGACTTGCTATCTCTGTGACCTTGGTAGGGAAAATATCTTATCTAAAAAAAAATTGGTATTCCTTAGTCTGTTGTGCAGTGCTTTATATACCATAGATAGTTTTTAGATGAGATGAGTGTTATAGAATCATGTAATTTTATGGAATGGAAGGGATTTAATAAGTTTAATCACCTAATTTTATGTAGGAAGAAACTGAGATCCTCAGAGTTGAAGGAATTTCCCATTAATTCTAATGCCTTATTTTCATAATTGTTTGGTCTTTATCCAATATAAAGCTTGTTTTTTATTTCTTAATTTATATGTTGTCTCCTCCATTAGAATGTAAGCTCCTTGTGGTCAGGCTCTTGCTTTTGCTTTTTTTTTATATCCAGAACTTAGCACAGTTCCTGAAACATTGTAGGCACTTGATAAGTATTCATTGATCTGGAATATGGATCCAGGTTGCCTGGTTATAAATCCAGTGTTCTCTATACTAAACAATGCTGCCTTGAATTAAAATGAATGGGGTATACTCATGGTTTTAACAATATAAAGTAGATAATTCTTTGTTCCTATTTCTGAAATAAAGCATTTTGAAGGCATGCTTAAATTCACCTTAATTATTTATTCCCCCCTCATGGAATTCAGTAATTTATTAATTTGCACCCCTGGATTTGGAATTTATGATCATTCAGAAAAGAGTTAGTCTGAAGTTTACTTTTGCATAATTTATGAAATAAATCACCCAGCAATTAATAGTGCATACAAAATTGGTGGGGGATTATTTGATCTACTGAAGAGAGCAAACTATTTCAGGAACTTTAAAAATATGCATTTACATATAAACAATTGATGTGCTAACTATAAATTACTGTTATTATTCATTAAAACATATTGTCTAAGGGATTTTACTAGGTGGTGCTTATTAGCAGTGAGTTGTAATTGCTCTAATGTCCTTCCAACAAATAAATAGGAAAAACTACTCTAAGTTTAAGATATTCTATTATTCAGACTTTTCATTTATTCAAGCTTTTCCAAGGCTCCCATATCCAGTGAGGTTTTTTTGTTTACATAAATGCATGTTAACTGTTTTATATTCATTAGGGGTGACTTCTGGGAGGGACTTGGATCTGTTGCTGATAAACATAGTTGGACAGTATCAATTTGGCAACTGCCAAAGACTCAAAACCCTCTAGCACACTGTCTGTGAATATATAATGTAAAACTGATATTCACAGGAAACTTTTTCTAAACCAGCATACATACACACACACACACACACACACACACAAACACTATCTGTATTGTCTTGGTCTCAATTCTAAAGACAGTCACAGCTTTATAGTACCAGAAATAATACTTGAATACTTGGGTATTAGTGTAGGGAGGAAGAAAAATCTGTGGCTTTCACCAAGATCTACTAATCAATTTTCTGCTGAGTCACTATCCTGAGTTAGGTGACCAAAGATATTACCCAGGACTGACAAATATAGCTAGTTTCCACAGAAAAGGGCTATGTTGTTCATTTTGTTAGCTTGGAAATTTGATATAGCCAATATGTAATGAACCGATTAAATAAAATTGTTTGCTAAGAATCCCTGATTATAAAGCATGACTATTCTCAATTTTTTTTTTCTCCCAGCTTTTTCCAGTCCCTCTCCTAAGACAGGAGTTTAATTCACTTACTGTAGATCATCTTTGAGTGCCACCAAGTTAAGCACAATAGCCCTCATAAATATGCTCTTTTCCATCTGATTGACTTTTCTCAGTTCCATGAAAGATTCTTCAGTGAAGCCATGCAGCAAAGAAAATAACTGTTGTATTAACCTTTCACCTAGTGGAGGAAAAGAAAGTAGAAACAAATGAAGCAAGTAAACTAGAATTAGCATTTTTGATTCCAATATGAAAATGAGATTTCAAAATTTTAAAAAAGACTTCAAAATGGATTTTCAGGTAGGAAAAAGGAGGAGTGGGTAAGGATGGTGGGAACACTACATCATTGAGATACCCATTTTCAGCAGGTACCCAAAAGTGACCCCAAAGTGCTGAAGTGAGCTAGATGAGAAGATCATTATGTCAGTGGAGGGGCACACCTTTACTGCTCAGTCATCCCTTGCAATCTCCCTCTGAAACAGGTAAAGGTGAAATGGTGTGTATCAGCAAGTCATGAAGATTGATGGCACCCACTGCTTCCAAATGTACCCTATCTGCATGCAAACCACTTGACATGTGAGCTGATGGAAAACAAAGACTGTTTGCCTAGGAAAAAGTGCTTCAGCAAGCTAAATTTCCATAGTCCATTTGCACAGCAAAAGCAAAATCTAATAGGTCCCAGAGAAATCAGCCAGAACCATGATAAGAATTCAAAGCCACAAAACTAAATAAAAAGAGATTATTAGCTACATTGCAGTAGGCAAACAGTAAAGTCTTAAGTGATCAATACTTGACAAGAGACATGCCACAAACTTCATGTATAGGTCAGGCTCACACACTGTTTTTTAAATAAATCGACTGGCTCCTGGACAAGGCACATACAATGTCACTTTTTATCTTTCAGTTGATATTTTTCTCTGAGAGGGAAAAAACCAGCTATTCACATCCCTGAGAGATTTGATCGAAAAGATAGTCACTCCTGATATAAGGTTTAAGGGAGAAAACTGCAATCAAGTGGAAATTTTTGTCAGTGCCTTAATCTCTGATTTGTAGAAGGTTGTGCTTTGGGATATTTGGTATGTCTGAAGATTGCCACCAAAGAGCCCTTCTGTTCTTTAATAGCTGCAGTAAATCTTAACAAACGTGAGCATGAAAACTATGGTGCCATGCTTGTGAAGCATCTATCAAAGCTATATTTTTTTTAAGCTGGGAAAGGCCGTTGAATCATGCATGCTCTTTATGGGGCTCTGATCAGGCTGATAAAGGCAGTTCAGCTCCAATAAATGCTTTTTAAGTGAATGTTTTGGAATGTGAAGAAGAAATTCAAAGCTCAGGCAGTTGCCAAACTGGTCCCTCAGCACTTTGCTCACTTTGCTGCTGACATTTTGTTGAAAATGTCTTGTTTTTATTAAAATGTTGGCATCTGGAGACTAAGAAAGTTAACTGTCATCACCAAAAATAAAATATATGCATCTCTGAGCAATATAACAAATTAAGTACTTTGTATACATTTCTTAAAAAGAAAACTTCTTTCCCTGTTGGGTCAGATATAGCCTCGCACTTGTCTGGGAAAAAAAAGTTCATACTTTTAAAAGAAAGATAAGTACCGAAGGTAAATCAAACACCAATGCTTTACCTGAGGCAAAAAAAAAAATGGAAAAAAGTTATAAAGCTTTACTACCAAAAATCAGAAATCCTATAATTTAAAAATTAATAAAAATATAAAGACAAATGTGGAATCAAGACTGTATGTGTGTGCTTTCTTTAAATATTTATGGTAGGCTGCTTTTGCTTGCCCTCCTTTGAAGGACAAGAAGGACAAAGCATTGTAGCCTACTCCTGCTTCACAGTAAAGAGGGTGAACATGTATATTTTGTGACCTAAGTTTCCCCAGTCCATAGACATCACAGTTGGTTTAATTTTTTTGGCATCTGGCAATTTAGGGTTTGAGCCTGACCCCTGATGTGTAGGCATAAATATATGTGCACAAGCACAGCTGGTTTTAAATACACACATACACACACACACACACACTCAATATTTGAAAATGCACATTCATTGGAACAAGGAATTAAGTACAAACTTTGGAATTCCTCTTCTCTTCCCCAACCCCAAACTTAATCAAAGATATTAAATTGGTATCAGGTCCTAAGGGCCTATCTCCAGTGTTAAATGACTTAATCCTAAAGTAGGTAGCCTGTGTGTATTGGGGTGAGGGGAGAAGTGGGGAGGGTATAGAGTCTATTTCAAGGTCAAAGAGATAAGGTGAATTACCCCTTCATTCCAGGGGAATTCACACAGTGGAAGAGTTTTTAGTCAGCCTGACATGACCATCAGTTTTATTTGATACTGCTTTTCTCCACATTCTAACCCTAGTTAGCTGTGACAAGTTTTCTATGTCTTTTAGTAAGCCTTATTTAACAGATTCAAATTTTATGTTTTAGGTCCTACAGTAAGCAAAAATCAACATAGATAACTAAAATTATTTTAAATCTTCTAATTAATAATATACCAAAAATGAAATTCCAAAGTACTCTACTACAATATGTTATTTATGATGAAAACTATATGAATCATCAACCTGAACATAACAGAAAGTGGTAACAGAAAGAACAAAATAAAATGTGTGACTTTATATAATGAATAAAAATTAAACTTCAGAAAAAAAGAAATGTCATTAGAGGCTTCAGATAGGCAATAAGAGCAAATCAATATAGCCCCAGCATATATAAATCAATAACTTATAGTTAGGAAGTGAAGGGCTCCAGCCTCAATACATAGATCTATTATGAGTTATGGCCTTAAACATTGTCTCAAATAGTCTGTGATTGGGAAAGACTCTCTGCTAATAACTTCCAAAAAAAAAAAAAAAGATAGAGAAACTTATCAGCTGTGTGAAGTAGGCAAATCACTCACCTTCCCTGGGTCTCAGTTTCCTCATCTGTAAAATGAGAAGCTAGACCTCTGAGTTGCCTTCTAATTCTGTTTTTATTTTCCTAGGTTATTCAAGAATGGTTCTATAAAATTTCATAGGTATGTTCTCAAAAGCTTAGCCTCAGTATTTTTCAGGTAATCATACAACTCTGCTTAAAACTCCATATACTAGGGTACTCAGTGTTTGATTAAAAACTGTTGGGGAAATTGGCTAGCATTGGCTCAGATTCTTAAAATCTGGCCAGCTTGCATTAACGGCACAAATACTTAGATTCCTTAAGAGTCTACCAAATATGATAGAAGTTCTAATAAACCTTGTCTTTGGGTGAAAAAAAAATTGGCTAGCATTATAGGAAAAAAAATAGGTTTAGACTAATACCTCACACTTTGTAGCAAGATAACCTCCAAATGGATATTGACCTACATATAAAAAAGTCAATTCACTGCCTTCACCCTTAGTCATGTGCTGCTGAATGAAGGTTGGAAAAAAACAAAACAAAACAAAACAAAACAAAACAAAAAAACATGAAAACACATTAACTGAATCTAGCACACAATTATGTTAGATAATCTCAACTAGGTCCTTACTGTAGCGAGGAAATCCTTTTATACCTTCCTAATTGACTCACTATCCCATTCATCACAGTGACTTTTCCAAACCTTTTCATTTCTCCTCAAACCTCCCATAGCTCATACTTTCCCACCCAACAGTTGAGAAGTTTGCCTCATATTTCACTGGGAAAAAAAAAAAAAGATTGAGGTCACTCTCTGAAAGGTTCCTCTTCTCTCCTGTTTGTCAGCTCATGTGTCCCAGGTGCCCTCTGCCACTACTTTCTCCTTACCTGCTGTTTCAATGAAGAAATAGTCCTTCACCACCCTTCCAAGGTAAACTTTTGTACTTGCCTGTTCAGGGGCTTGTGTAAGCAAGATTAACAGAATATTTCTATTCCTAGGCCCTTAATCCTTTTATACATTTACCCTTTTACTTTCTGAGCTGTGAATTGGTGAGGCATGAACCCCAAGGAATGAGTCTTTTGTGAGTTTGTTGGGCATAGCTAGGTTTTGAGGAGTTCCCACTAAACTTGTCTACCTAGGTTTTGTAGGTGTGGCTGATCAGGAAAGATAGATTATCTTATTTTTAAATTTAAATTTTAGTATTATCATTTTTAAATGCAAGGCCTTTTTTTTGTCTCCCACCTCCTTCCACTCTCTGAAAAAAAAAGTGAAAGATATGAAAAGAGAAGAAAGAAGGAAGGAAAGAAGGATGGATTGATAAAAGGAAAGACCCTTATAAAAGCATGTTTATGAAAAACCAGTTCCCATATTGGTCAAGTATAAATATGCATTTCTCATTCTGCAAATTAGCCTATTATCTTTCTGTTATGAGATACACAACATTTTTATAAGTCCTTTGGAATCAAAGTTAATCAATCATTTGATCAGAGTTCTTAAAATTATTCATTTTCATCAAATTGATGTTACTGTATAAATTGTTGAGAATTGCCTTTTCATGTCCTTAGATCATTTATCAACTGGGGAATGACTATTCTTATTAATTTGAACCAGTTCTTCATACATCTTGGAAATGAAACCTTTATTAGAGAAACATATGCTCCTAAGACTTTTTTTCCCCACATACAGGGCTAATAAATAACAATATAAAGAAAAAAAAAAAAACAGCCCTGCCATCATTGAGTTTAAATACTTAAGGAATTTAATGAAAAAAAAAGACCAAAAAGACGTAAGTCTATTCAAAAGCCTAAAATCATTCTAAATGGTTTTAGAAGTGAATCAGAAACAGTACATGAAGAATTCCAAACTATGTGAGAAAATGGAATTAGTAATGTCTTGGCGAAAATCAACTTCTAGTTACAGATGTAACAGTCATTTCAGAATTATCTGCCTACAAACAAATATCATGGACTGGTTGGGGGAAAAAAGGTTCAAATAAATACCAAATTAGAAGAAAGGATAAAGTTTTTAAAAAATCATATGCTAGTACAATAGTTACAACTCAATCTATTTAAGGAATTTGTCAATTCTGAGAAATGGGAAATGGATGGAAGACATTGACTCACTATCACTATTTCTTAGTAAAGTTTAAATGACGCAAAGCAATCATCACCACCAGGAGGTTGATCTACTTTAGAAACTATTTTATTCAGCAAACCCCTAATGTCTCTGCCAGGTAGAGATCATTAGGCAGATAAAGGTAAAACTAATTTAGAGAAAAAGCATATTTAGCTCTACTTCCCAAAAAATATAAGACCATGATGTAAGACTAAGAGCAGAGAACACTGAAAAGCAATTAACAAGAAAACACACCTGCAGAGACTGGCACAAGATCGAGCTATTGTCTATAAAAAGAACAAAGAGACCTAACAGGAAACATTCCTGCTGTCATTTTAATGGGAACATTTTTTATGTACAACAATGATGGAACTAGCATATTTCAGACACTCTCCCTTCAATGACTAATATACTATCTAAGTTAATAGCAATGGCAACTAGAAGATAAAGTTAGAAAGAACAGCTGAACATGACCAAACACAAAAGAAGAAATTTCTGTGGGAGTCAGCCTATTTACAAAGCACATGCACAATGTGTTCTAGGAGCAAAATTACTCTATATATTTACAAATCATAAGACACCATGATTCTGGAGGAATTGTGTTATTGTTGTTGTTGTTGTTATGCAGTCATTTTCAGTGATGTCTGACTTTTTTGTGATGCCATTTGGGGTTTTCTTGGCAAAGATACTGCAGGGGTTTGCCATTTCCTTCTCCAGTTTATTTTACAGATGAGGAAACTGAGGCAAACAGGGTCAAGTGATCTGCCCAAGGTCATACAGCTAGTAATGTTTGAGGCCATATTTGCACTCAGAAAGATGTGTCTTCCTGACTCCAGGCCTAGCACTCTATCCACTCTGCTACCTAGCTACCCAGGAAGAATCCTAATTACAAGTAAATCAAAGTTCAATGGAAAGAGTAATGATGATCATATGTCAGCTTTTCCATGATACTAATGATGACTTTACAAAGAAAAGTGGTATAAAATACCTGAGTGAAGATTTGTATTTTGAAAAAGCAGGTGGGTCTGTCACATATTATTCAAGAAAAAAATATTTCACTGAGTAAAGTCATTCTTTGGAATAAGAAAACCTTTATTAATGCAAATACAGGAGAGAGACTGAAGTTTAGACTTTTCTCTCCACAAGGGGTAAGTTTCAAACAGAAGGTTTTTATTTTTTTTCCTACACCCACACAAAGAGAACAAAAGGTATCAATTAATACAATATAGCAGGGCCAGAAACAGGACATATTCAAAAGAAAGGTACATCAAAGAAGGTGCAGCTGCTTTTATTTCCTGGAACTATTTCACAATTTGTTATCAGTGAGGTCTTGAATAGTTAGGGAAAAAAGCCTTTTAATCTTTAAATAATATTTTTGATTTCTTAAGGACGAATGCTGCCTCCACAAGCTAAAGCTCATTAATTAATTAAGAATTAGAGCTTTTGACATCTTTTTAAGAAGTGAGAATGAGAGAGAAAAATGGGCAAACCTAGAGGTGCATTCATATTCCTGAGACCTTTAAAGTACCAAATCCACCATCTAGTGGATCCTCTCTGGAGGATTGCTAGGCAAGTATTGCTAGCCAAGTGTTACTCAGGTTCAGGAGGTATTGAAGGTAATTTAGCTAGTGAAAAAGAAAATTTTCTGGGCTTAAAAATAAGAAGAATAGACAAAATAATCTCTAATGTCCTGTCAAGACCTAAATCCTATAATCCTGCTTGGTAAGGGTTAGAGTCATGATGACATAATGTGTATTTATCATAATATCAGAGGTTCAGAGAGTTTGAACTTAAAGATGACATAGAAATCATATAATCCAACTGCCTCATTTTATAATTGAACAAATTGAGGCATAGAGAGATTAAATATTTTGATCAATCACTCTGGTAACAAAGGGCAAAGCCAGGACTTAAAAACCTGGATCTCTAACTCCAAATCCAATACTTTGAATTGTACTACATTATCTTTCTCTGCAAATCACCAAAATTGTTACTAATTAACTAATTTTGAATTTAATTTTCATTTCTGAAGCACAATTTCCTCATGTTAAGTAGTTTCTCACTTGAAACATTTAATACAAATTTAATTCCATTTAACAGGATTTAGTAAGCATTTAGTAAGGATTTAGTAAGCATTCATATGGAAGGAAATGTGCTTGCCACAGTAAAAACAATTGAAAAAAAAGAGACCCTGACTTCAAGGAGTTTATATTCTCGTACTACAGTGGAGCCAAGTACACTGGGCCTGGAGTCAGGAAGACCTGAGCTCAATTCCAGCCTCAGATACTTACTAGCTGTGTGAACTTGGCTAAGTCACTTAATCTCATTTGCCTCAGTCTCCTTATCAGTAAAATTAGCTAGAAGAGGAAATGGCAAATGACTCCTATATCTTTGCTAAGAAAACCAAAATGAGGTCACGAGGATTCAGACATTACTAAGAAACGATTAAGCAAAAGTATTAATAAAGGACATGATTGCTAAGGCTTATGACAACTGGCTATGAAAGCACAGGCAAAAAGTAAGCTACAAGTATAGGTCAATGGACATGAAATTCATTGAAGAGACCATCATCGGATGAGATGTCCTGACAATTAAGCAGATTGGACAAGTTTTTCTGAGTCAGAGCCACCACAGGAATGTCTCACTCAATAATTATCTGACCACTATTTTGTAATTCTAGGATCATATTAAGGAGCTGAAGATCTAAGACTACAAGCAGCTACTTCAGCTTCCCTACATATCTCTTATAGAAAGATATCTCTGGCAAAGCCTTATCCAAGCTCTCCTCCTGGGTGAGGAGCTTCTAGCATTTGAGCCTGTAGTGCCAAGAATTGAAAACAATGTTCCAGAAGATGCTTGACCAGGGCAAACTAACTATACTATTCAATGAATGTGCTATAATAAAAATCGTATTTGTCCTCTTTTACACAAGAATAGTATGGAAGAATAAATTATTTGTTTAAAAGAAAATAAAGTGTACTTACAATATTCCAATGATGAAGATGAAAGAAAGAAAGGAAAAAAGAAAGAAAGAAAGAAAAATAAATTAAGTCAATCTAGAATGACCTGTTCGTAGGGTACTAGAACTAAAGCTAGAAGGGACGCCTGGAAGAGACAATATTTAATACAATGTTTTAATTTTCAAGAGGAGAAAACTGAAGCCAAGAAAGACAAGTGATTTGCAGTGTCACAGTGTTCTTCATAAAGCTATGCTAGATGTTTGTGATTATAGTGTCCTTTTCTAAATGTTCTTTAACTAGCTATTTATTATGCTCTAGAGTTGAGTCAAGAATTTGAGTCCAGCTCCTTGTCCTAAAGTTTATGAACTCTATCATGTTCCCTTTCTTTGATGACCAGGACATTTCCCCTTTTCTAGTCCTCCAGTACCCCTTCCATACTCCATAATCTTTCACATTTCTCACTAATTTAAGTATTCTGGGATAGGGTATATCTAGGCCTGGTGACAGACCAAATAAATGCTACTTCCCTATTTTACTTATCTTGGGTATCAAGTCCATTTCATTCACTTTTTGTTCTGCCTGTTCCAATCCAAACATAATTACCCCTTATACAGGTGGGGAGGGGAAGAATGAAAAAAAAATAAGAGGGGAAAGAAGAAGAAAACTGTTGAATAGCCCTGACTTCCATTGATCTGCCATTATCATTGTCCCATCCAACACCCAGAACATTTCTGTTACCTATTTGATTCTTCTTTTCCCCTAATGGAGCTAAAACACACACACACATACACACATACACACACACACACACACACACACAAACATTTTTAGGGTTTTTTCCTTGGATTTTTCCCATTCATCTCAGCTTATTTTGACTTTGTGTTTACAGGACTGTGACAGGATTTTTTTTTTTTGTTTATTTGTTTTGTTTTGTATTTATCTTTGGTTATATCCTCCATTAAACTGTGAGCTCCTTGAGAATAAGAACTCGCTTTTCCCTTTCTTTGTAATCCCAGCACTTGGGGCCATTGCCAGTTGTCCTAATCTATTTCTGGCCACTGGACCCAGATGGCTCTAAAGAAGATGAGGCTGGTGACTTTGCACAGCCCTCCTTCACTGTAATCCAATTCGCTTGCAAGTCATGGCATCATCTTCCTGATGTAATGGTCCATTTAAAGAATGAAGGACAAACTACAACCACAATTCCCAGCACTTAGCACAGTATTTGACATAAGGTAGGTGCTAAAAAAAAACAAAAAAAGAAAGAAAGAAAGAAAGAAAGAAAGAAAGAAAGAAAGAAAGAAAGAAAAAAAAAAAAACATTTGTTGCTTGAGTGTTACCTGCCTTTGCTTCACTTTCTGTACATATGAGTTAAAGATCGAAGTAAATATTTGAGGTACCTTTGTATCTACATTAGTATCTTCAGAGAATTCCTTTTTAGAATTTCTCTTATAAAATATGGGATCTTCTCTTCTTTTTTTTTCTTTTTGGACTCTTTAAAATCTGCTCCAACCCTCCCCACCAAGCTAGAGCACATGTCAGATTATGTCTAGTTTGTACCCCTTGCCCACTGGTTCTGATCCCTTCCACCTTAGCAACCAGTCTCTCAGTGATGGTGAAAATCATGGTCCTCTTCAAGAATGAAGGACAAACCTGTGAGAACCAATCAATAATAGAAGATTTATAAGAGTTCATTGCTCCACCTTTTAAAGGCTGAAATTAACATTATGGTAAGTCAATCTGCAAGAACTCCAGCAGATATTTCAATATATGATGTTCCACATTATTATAATATGTGGAAAACACAATGGTTATCACCTGTTTCATGAACTTTTCAACTGCTTCTTCTTCCTGTCCAAGTGGTCTATAGAGCAATGCTATCGCATTATTAATTTTATTTCTGTCTTGCTTATCTTTTTCCTAATACTTTCTGTGATTCTCATTCCCAAATCTCCTTACAGTGACTGGCAGCAAGATAGCACAATGTGGAAAGTACCAGCCCAAGAGTCAGGAAGACCTGGGTTCAAATCTGGCCTCAGGTACTTACTAGCTATGTAACTCTGGCCAAGTGATTTAACCCTGTTTGCCTCATTTTTCTCTTCTGTAAAATGAGCTGGAGAAGAAAATGTCAAACCACTCCAGTATCATTGCCAAGAAAATCCCAAATGGGGTCACAAAAAGTCAGGCACAACTGAAACAACTAAAAAACATTTTTTTCCACATAGATAGATCTTCTTGATATACAATATTCTTATGACTTTCTCACATTTTACCTATCTTGTTCACTTTGAATAAATTATCCATTTCCAGATTCATATGGTTTCAAAATTTGTCACACATTTGAATCTCTTGTTGAGATCACTTCATAGTGATAGTCCCTGCATTCCTTTATTAATATTAGAGACCATAAATTTTATTCCTGGGTCCTTCTTTAGGTTATGTCTCTTCTGAAATTTGTCTGGGTACTATTCTTCCTTCATAGTAGCTAAGTTTAGGATTAAATATACCTGCAAACTTTATATACACACACGCACATACACATACACATACACATGTGTTATATGTATGCATATATATATACACACATACACGTAGTCACATATGTATACATATATAAATACAATATACATATATGCTTGTATGTACATATATGTGTGTATTTGTTGTTATTGTTCAGTCATGTCCAACTCTTCATGAATCCATTTAGGGTTTTCTTGACAAAGATACCGGAATTTTTTGCCATTTCCTTCTCTAGCTCATTTTACTTGAGGAAACTGGGGCAAACAAGGTAAATGACTTGCCTTGAATCAAACAGCTGGTGAATGTCTGAGGCCAGATTTGAACTTAGGTCTTCCTAATACCAGAGCCATTCGTCACCTAGCTGCCCATGTATGTATGTATTGTTGTTGTTTGTCCTTTGTTTTTTGAAGAAGACCAATAGCACCACGGGTGATGTCTTCACTTGCATGTGAGTTGGAATTAAGTAAGGCAGATTTGCACAAAGTGATCAGCCTTACTCTTTCTTCCAGAGGTATCTAAGTCTAGTGAAAAACTCAAGTTGGGATGACTTGCTATGGCCTGGGATGCAATGGATCACCTGCTTCAGCCACCATCATGACCATTCCAACAAATTGTTCTCATTTGTTCATTCCTCTGAGGGAAGTCTTCACATGCTTAGGGTAGACATCCCCCTACCTCATCAATAGGTTTGAGGCCTGTCAGTTACTCTCAACCTATTTCAGCCCTTCTGCCAAGACAGTTTTACCAGGGTGTGGCTACTGCACATGCTACAGAGTCTTGGAGCCACAGAAAAGAGATGGGTGGTGAGTAGAAACCAAAGTGGGATGAGCATCTCTGAAAAGGGCTCAGCAAGCCCTCACACCAGAGCTACTAGTACTCTCTGAACCCCCCATGCACTCCATGTATTTATAATACATACATGCATGCAGGCATATATATCCATATGAATACATATGTAATCATATGTTATGATTTATTCAATTATATATGACAGTGTTTTCTGGATGAGGCCACTTTTTTCATTTTTGGGGGCTTTTTCTTGATTGTGACAACTATTTTTATTTATTGGACTTTGTATGAAATTGTAATAGTCAATATATTTTATTTTTTCCATTCCCTATTTTTGAAGGCAGTTATGGCTGCTTTGAACAGACCAGAATTAAATGGTTGTAGTTGTCTATAGTATCTTCTTCTCATATTATATGTTCTTTCATTTTTTTTATTTAATGGTGATTTTGACCTTTGTTCTAACTAACCAATGTCCTGACTGCACACAGACAGATGATTCTGACATTATTTTCACATTAGTAACCAACACTCCTTTCTGTTAAGCTACAACTAATTTCATTTTCTTTATTCTATAGTCATGGTACATATATAATGCATACATAGGCATATTTTATAGTGTCATATACATATATGTATATATGCTAAGAATTTCATCTTGTTATTTTACATCTCATTCTACCTGTGTACATACATGCATACATACATACATATATATGCATCTGTGAAACTATTGAGTTTTATTAAATGGCATTAGACACACAGGTTTAGAATAACCCAAATTCATTGTCTTTTGGGGGAGATTGGAGTTGGAGGCTAATACTGTATTCTAGAAATTTGCTTCTTGAAAACTGTTCATTTTTCACTATAGCAATCAATAGAAAGGGTTTAAATCATGATATTTTAAATTTTAAATCAACAGACTTTTTTTTTGTTTCTTATAATTATCTACAAGAGTGTCTTTTTGTATGGGGCAGAGGGTTCTCTGTCAAAATTAGAACTGCCATATGTTTTTCTCTTCACTTGGTTCAGCCAAACAGTATCTTAATCCCAATTCTCAATTTACTTTTAGTAGCGTCCTACTAACTTCTAAGAGCAATGCCTTGCTTTCAGTAGAAAAATAGCAAATGTATAATAGTCATCAATAACTGCTTTCTAATTAAAACATGAGTGCAATATACTGTAGCAGAGTGTTATGGGGAGATTTATATGAAAATAGGGTTGGATTGGATCCTCTTGATTAATGTCAAGGAAACTTGGGCAAACTTGGAATGTCTTTTATCATATATAATGTGAACATGTCTAAATATTGTGGCACGTCCTATAAGTGTGGGATATGTCAGCACCTTTCTCCACCATCTCTACTATGGAATTCTTTTGCACTCAGCAGAGCCTTTCTAAAAGTGCTTCTTTATCAATATATCTGCATACTTAAAAAAAAATCCCATGTAGCAGGCTAGGGTAAAGTCATAAATTTTGAATTTATTAAAGAACATCTATGCACACTTTGAAAAGAAATTGCCCTACTTACTCCTCCTCCCCTTTTTTACTATGCTCTGAGGGAGCTCATGGAATAATGGGTGAAATGTCAAGAATAATTAAGAAAAATGATGGTGTCATACCTCAGCAAAAGAAATACATCTTTTCTGCTATGATCTTCCCTGCCTACTTTCTTTTCCACTGTTAAATGTCATCTCTGTTCTAAAATTATTTAGGATAGTGCTTGAAAAAGGATAGAATAATTTTAAAGTAATTTGACATATTCTTTTGCTAGAATT
Organism: Vombatus ursinus; assembly: GCF_900497805.2. NCBI lineage: Eukaryota > Metazoa > Chordata > Mammalia > Diprotodontia > Vombatidae > Vombatus > Vombatus ursinus. The sequence continues at coordinate 16,411,111 of NW_020954720.1, forward strand.
GCTGATTGGTTCTTTCCTTGTACCTATCTCCTTTTGGGATGCTGGTCTTACTTCCTTCTTGTGACTGATCATGCTTCTATATGTGATTCAGGTAACCAGAAGTATGTCAGCCTCTGCAGGGCAAACTGCTTTATTTATCTTTGGATGTGTTTTTTTTTCCTCCCCCAATTTTTTTTCCTTTCTTGATAATAAAACAACTTCCATAAATTTGACTTTTAACTCATTTCTTACCATGATATACTGTGCGATGAAACTAATCCTTAGCACAGTTGGACCTTTCCTAGAAGATGGTTAACATGCCTGAATTACATGACAACTATATGATCAGTTCAAGCAGGAAAAAAAGATGTCACTACTATGTGCTAAGCATTGTGCTAGGTAAAGAAGATGTGAAGACAAAACAAAAACAAATAAATAACAAATCCAGTCCCACCTAGAAGGAGCTTTCATTCTATTGAAGGGAAACATCATTTATGCAAATAAGTGAATAAAAACTATATAAAATAAGTAAAAAGGTAAGAGGTTCAACATGACTCTTACCTCCTGGAGTTATTCTTGTATTAGGCCTTGCCACGTTCCAGTCCTTACTCCTTGACCTTTCCAAAAAAGAATTTTTCCCCCCACTGGTCCCTTAATTCTCTTTGGGTCTCTGAACTTAGTTCTGCATCTCTGGTATTAACTCCATTGTTTTGCTTCTGTGGCTGGTGCTTAAGAAGATGGTGCTAGGCTAGTTAAGACTGAAACCTTATCAAGCCTAAGATACTCTGTCTGCATTAGTAATTGTCTCACTTCTGGTAAAGATGGCAGTGGCTTCTGTGCCCATTGAATGTTTTGTTCAACTTTTTCCTCTTTTTCCTTCCATTTCTTGCACAGACATTTTTGTTACATTCTCTAGTGATAACCTAGAATTCTTTGCAAGGAATTATTCTAATTAAGGCCTGCTTATTAGCATACAGAATCAATGATGGTCATATAGATAACAGCCAATTATAGATAATTAGAATCCAATTCCATAACCTATCTCCAAAAGCACATTCAGTTGAGAGGCCCATTAAAACACAAAGACTTTTGAAAGGCTCATATTTGTAGGTTTTACATTTTACATCTACCTAGTCCTATCAAATCTTCAAGTGAGATCTTCTTTCTGGCCTCCATCTCCAATTCTGAGTCTTTCCTTGTAGAAAGATGAGTCTTGCTACTATTGTCCAAATCACAATTACTATTATAGTGCACAGAAGTCTCAGGCCTTACAAGAGTTTTCAGTATTCACAAAATCAAAGAATAAGCAAGGCAGCCAGATTCCCCTTATACCAGCCTGGCTTGTTGAATTCATACTCCACAGTGAGGTCTCAGAAGGCCCCAGCCCTACCTTTCACAATAGTCACATTTTATTTTGTCAAAAACAGTCTCCAAGAGAGTTCCTATTCAGTAAAATACATTTCTAACAGGTAGACACCCCGCACCATCAACTTTTCTGGCTCAAGAACCAGGGATAGGGATTTAGACTTGGTCATTAGCACAGGTTTACAGATATGGGTCATACATATTTTCTGGGTAATTAATAATCAATTTATTAATTTGGATTGTTGTGTTTGTCCTTCATTCTCAGTGAGGACAATGACATCAGGACAATGATGACATGACCTACAATTGACTTTGATTTAAGTGAGGGAGGGCTGTGCAGTGTCATCAGCCTCACTTTCTCCTCTAGAGTCATCTGGTTCGGTGGCCAGATATTCATCAAGACTACTGGAGATAGCAGGCTAATAATGAATTGATGGTCAGAGGTTTCTTTTTTATTTTTATTTTTCATATGAAACTACAGATCTATTATGTACAACTTGTTTTTCCTTTTAAATATATAATAAAATTATGATGTAAATTTCTTCCCCCACACCCACACTCTAGAACTGACATCATTAGACACAAATATGTATTCATATGCAAATCTGTACTATACATACTTCTACTCACAAGTTCTTTCTCTGGATGCAGATAGCATCTTACTTCATATGTCCTTTGTAATTAATTTGGGTATTTGTAACAATGAAAATGACTTGATTGTTCAAAGTTGTTCTTAAAATAATATTGCACTCCCATCAAGGCATGAGCAGCAATGGATAGATGGAGGTAACGAGCTGCTTGTGGTATTACTGTTGTTCAGGTTGTTCTCCCTGCTGAAAGTGGTGCTCTCAGCACAGAGCTGGGGACACTGGAACAAGCATAATTAGAAATCCAATGGAGTTTCAATCCATAAGTGCCAAGTGCACAAAAACCAAAAGCAATGATACCATAAAGAAAAGCTTCATCAACATGTTTTTGTTCATGCTTTCCTGGCAGCTGTATTGAAAAGCCATGACAGGATTATCATTGTCATGGACTTTAGCAACAACAGTAAATATCTGTCAACCTGTGCCAATGACCAAACTATTCACATCTAGAGAACTAAGACTTCTTGCAGCAGGAAAATCAATGTCTTTCACTTAATGTGAACTTGGACCATGCCACCTTGGTGTGCTTAAGCCCTGGCTGCAGAGCCTTGATCACCAGCTGGCTAATGCCATCTGTATTTTCAAGATGAACAAGAAAGAAGATGGTAGCAGTAATTCCCAAACTATTGTAGAAGACTTTCCCAAAAAGCACAAGGCACTGGTTGTCAACATTGGCATTGCTGAGACAGGAAAATTCATCATGTCTGTCTCCAGTGACACTACAATCATCATCTCGACCCTAAAGTAGGAAGTGCTGTTCATCATCAACACAAAACAGATAAACAACATTGACATGGTCATCTCCCCTTATAGCAAATTTGTGGGTTTGTGTGGTTTCATTCCAGGTGCTGAAGTGTGGGAAGTTTGCTTTAGCAAAAGTGGACAATTCCAAGAAGTGGCATGTGCCTTTGAAAGGAAAAGTCACGCTGCTGGTATCCACTTCTTCAGTTTCTCCAGTGATTCCTGCCACATGGCAATCATCTTCGAAGATGGGAATTGGAAGTTGCGGCCCACAGATGTGGGCCAACAAGACTCCTACCTCCTGTTGACAGGAATGTACGATGAGTCAGCCATCATGCCTTGCATCCTGGCACTCTCTCCAAATGCTCAGGTCTTAGATCTGGCCAAAAGCAACAACATACGACTCTCTAACATGAAGAGAGGTGAAGAAGAGAGATTTAACAAGGTCCACAGGGAGTGTGTGGCTGAAATGACCTTTGACACCATAGGTAGGTTCCTGGCTTCCTGTAGAGACAGGGTAGCAAGAATCTTCCAAAATATCACTGGCCAGAGGGACACAGTGGAGATACAGGGGCTCCTCAAATGAGCCCCCATTGAAACTACCCAACAGAGGCTGAATAAGCAGCTGACCCAAGCTCAGGCTACTCTCAAAAGGCTGAGGGCCATGAAGTTCTGAGGAAGGAAAAGTTGGCCTGAGAAGGGATCAATGAGAGATGAGGGATCCTTGTGTGGTTGCTTCTGTTCCCCTCCTCCCTCGGCCCAGGGTGGCCTTGAAACAGGGGCTTTTAAAAGCCGGGGTGTAGCATAATAGGATTTCTCTCTCTTGTTTTTCTCCTTTCCTTGACTCCAACGCCTTCTGACTCACTAGACATTTTTGGGCTGCAGACTAAAACTAGTTGCCCTTCCACCAACGAAAGCCTGGTCCCTGGGTCTCTGCAAACATTCCATATTGGTATTCTGACACCTGGCAAATAAAAATCTTTCTATGTCTCCTGATTTTGTGACTCCAGACCCTATTTTTTCTCCAAGGAAAGACCTCAGATCCATAAGCTTGTTGTCTTGGCAGTTGCCTTTGGGCATAGGTAGTAATTAATTATGGTGTTTGTCCCTGCTATGAGTTCAAGGGACAAATTCCAATCAGACCTGGACAGCATTATAGGATAAAAAGAGAAGTGAGTGGACCCAGCAGAGGGCAAAGTCAGAATTAACTTTAATCTTGTGCCAGCCTATTTATAAGTGTGATTAGAGGTAGGCTGAAGCTGAATTTTAGAAAAGGACTAAAGTTCATTGGAGGGTAGAATGGGCAGGTGTATTGTTTCCAAATAACGGAGATAGGGCTGAGAGATGTGAAAGTTGGTTCACTATTTACCCATGATTCCTGGCTCAGGGGTAACCTAGACAGGCCACTAACTCCTCTGTTCTGTTTTCATTTTTCTCTATTTAATAGCTTGTAAAAGGAGAGGAATGATACCACCTGTTAAGCTACCTCAAAAGGGTGTTGTGAGGGCAGTTGTGTCATGTTTTTCCATTTTGGAGAAAAGATGCTAAAACTTTGAATACAGAAAAAGAAAAAACAAGCAAACAAATAACATTGCTGTTACTGTATACAATATTCTCCTGGTTCTGCTCATCTCATTCTTCATTTTTTCATGCAGGTCTTTCCATGTTTTTCTAAAATCATTGAGCTCATTGTTTCTTATAGCACAGTAGGACTCCATCACAATCACGTATCACAACTCATTTAGCCATTCTCCAATTGTTGGCAATCCCCACAATTTCCAGTTCTTTGCTACTACAAAGAGAGATGCTATAAATATTTTAGAACACATGTGTTCTTTTCCTTTTCTCCTAATTATCTTGGTAAACAGACCTAGTGGGAGTATTGCTGAATCAAAGGGTATAGACAGTTTTATAACTCTTTGGGCATAATCCCAAATTGGTCTACAAAACAGTTGGCCAATTCACATTTCCACCAACGGTGAATTAGTATCCTAATTTTTCCACAACCCCTCCAACATTTATTGCTTTCCCCTTCTATTATTTTTTAGCCAATAGTTATAACATGATATCTCAAGGTTGTTTTAATTTGCATTTTTCTAATCAATAGATTTTGAGCATTTTTTTAATATAACTAAATGTTGTTTTGATTTCTTCATAAGAAAACTGCCTGTTTATATCCTTTGACCATTTATCAATTGAGGAATTACCTATACTCTTATAGATTTGACAGAGGTCTTCATATACTTGAGATATGAAACCTTTATCTGAGAAACTGTTTAAAAAGTTTTCCCCAATTTTCTGCTTTCCTTTTGATCCTGGCTATGTTTGTTTTATTTGTATAAAACCTTTTTTTAATTTAATGTAATCAAAATTATCTATTTTATAACACACATGCTCTCTATTTCTTGTTTATTCATAAATTGTTCACCTATCCATAAGTCTGATAAGTAATATGTTCCATGTTCTTAAATTTTTCTTGTAATATTTCCCTTCATATCTAAGTCATGTATCCATTTTGATCTTATCTTGGTAAATGGTGTAAGATATTGGTCTGTGCCCAATTTCTTCCAGACTGCTTTCTAGCTTTCTCAACAATTTTTACCAAATAAGGAATTCTTATCCCCAAAACTTATCTTTATACTTGTCCAACACAAGGTTACTCTAGCCATTTGCTGCTGTAGACTGTCATACATATTAAGATAGATATAAATACTTCCATCCAATAGAAAATGATTGGCTCCTATGTGGCATGGATAGCTATCTAATTTAGTATCTGTCCAAGGGAGACAGTGATTTACACATTTGTGGGGAATAAGAGGAGTGTCATATCTGTACCTTCTAGGCATATAGCCTACTGACTGGGGGCAGGCAGAATCCAGGACTTCCATGTCTGAGCACTCTCACATTTATTCTCTTTTCTCCAAGAAGGGCATCATGCTGAAATTATATCTATCTACCACATATCAGGGGAAGGAATCTGCTTTCCTTGTTACCCTTTAGGGAAAGAAATATTTGCTTACTTTTGCCAGTTTATTTCCCTTCTATTAAACACTGTTTACACAAATGGCAATCATAAATATCTCATAAACATCTTTCTAAAATAAAGAAGTAAACAAAAATCAGAGGAATTATACAGACAAGAGAATATACAAGAGTGAACAAGCAGCTCTTTGACTGGAAGCAAAGTAAGCACTCAGTTCAATTAAGAAGGGATAGAATATCTTGGGAGAAGAGCCCATTGTTATGAGCCTCTATGGTTGCAGGCATTAAGAATCAAAAGCATGTTGGAGGGACAGCTTCCCCATGCATTCCACACAAGTGTGCACTTGGATTTTTTGGGGCCACATCTCTCAAACTCTCCCTAACTTCTATCTTCCTGAACAGATATACAGTGTTGTCCATTAGGAGATTTTTCATTCAATCAAATGTCAAATGTTCTTCCGCATATTCAGCCCATAGGGTTGTCCCTCAGGGAACCACTTACCCACTGTGGGACTGGATATCATACATAGCCATAAAGCAGGCAGAGAATATCTGTACATGCCTAAGTTTCTAAGTGGTTTCCCCAGGACATTCAGAGAATATCTGTGCATACTCTAAATGGGTGGGGGAAGGAATTCTGCAAAGTGATTTCTGGGTGAATCAGGAAATGCATTTTGTTGATAGGTGGTCCTTGGGGTTAGCCTTGAATTCAGCTAGAGAAGAAAAATGAGGAAGGAGAGCATGTCAATCATGGGGAAGAGTCTATATGCAAAGGCATGAAATAGGGAAGATAAATTGTTCTCAATTATTTTAAGGGCAAATAACAGGCTTGATTTGGTTTCAATCATTAAGGATACACATTTTAATGATTTCTTTTACCATTTACTGTACTATAGAATCTTACTTGAAAAATATGTTTGGAATCTTAGATAACTTTGTTCTGTTACAGAAGATAAAAGGCCTATGAGGAGAAAAAGGCAGTAAAAAGAGAAAATAACATAGCTTATACTTGTAACTGAGTAATAGACTTCTTTAAGAAGCAAATTAGATTTAAAAAATGGTATTTAAAAGTGCCCACTTTAAATCTATGTGTATGCATGCATACATGTATGCATATATGTATATACATACATAGATATTTATATGAGTTATGTATGCATGTATTTGAAATGGACACATAGTTGGAAGTAGGCAAAGGCTATCCTGCCAATGCTCAAATTTCTAAGTGGTTCTCTAGGAGAGGAGGAACATACCCCCAGGAGGTGTGGGACACTATTACAGAAAGTAATTAATATATCCACAATAGAGGCAGAAAGGGGAAGGAAGGGAAAAGCATTAATATAGCTCCTACTGTGCACCAGGCACTACGTTCAGTGCTTTAAAAATATTATTTAATTGATCTTCACAACAACCTTGCGAAGCAGGTGCTGTTTTTTTTTCCCATTTTAAAGTTGAGGAAACTGAGGCAGATAAAGTTTAAGCAACTTGCCCAGGGTCACACAGCTATTTAATGCGTGAGGTGGAACTTGAACTCAATTCTTCCTGACTTCTGGCAGTGAGGTGGCACAGTAGGTAGAGTACTGGTCCTGGAGTCAGGAAGACTCATCTCTCTGAGTTCAAAACTGGCTTCAGCATTCAGAGCACAAGGGTTGGAGTTTTATAATAATAACAGTGAATTGAGGTCCAAATTAGAATGAGGTAGAGATGGGAAAAAATCATCTGAGTGCGGCATTCAACACTGTGAAAGAAGACTTATGTAACTACAGAGCTGTAGTGCCATTAGAAGTTATGAATTTCCAAATAAATCTGAACACCTGTATTTATTGAAAAAAAAAAAACCTGTCCTCAGAAACTTTTTAATTGTGTGAACCTGGGCAAGTCACTTAATTCTGCCTCAGTTTAATTATCTATAAAGTGAATTGGAGAAGGAATTAGCAAACCACTCCAGTATCTTTGCCAAGAAAACCCTAAATGGGGTCATGAAAAATCAGACGTGACATCAGACACAACTGAGACAACCCAACAACATCTTCGCTTCAGGCCCAGAGGTCTATCTATTATGCCACCTAGCTTCCTCTACATTATAGTAATAATGTATAAACAATATATTGTATATGTATATGTGTATATTTATGTATAAATATATGTATGTGTGTATGTATAAACATTATACAATGTATAATACAATAATATATAGAAAGTATATATGTATATACATGTGTGTGTGTATATATATGTATACACACACACACACACACATATATATATACATATATATATAATACACATATATATGTCACATTTACACAGAGTAGTACTCCAACCTCTTTTTCTGTCCTAGGCTCCCTAGAAAGCAGCTTCTCCTGGAAGTCTGTCAGAGCAACAAGCTAGAAGAACAAAGGTAGGTTTTCCCTTCTCCCAGGTCCCTTCTCCTTCTTCCCCCCATCCTTATTATACCTAGAGAGAACAAATAAAGAAAATAAATATATCTAAAACTAGTAACTGAAGAAAAATGATTTTCTGCTTATAAATATAGAGGCAGTTTAACAATGTATACTGTTATTTAGCGGTTTATCAAATAAAATAATGCATGTAAAGTGCTTTGTACAATTTAAAATTGAATATGATGTCAGGTGTTCCTATTAGTAAATGTGTATATAAAGTTACATATTCAAAGACCTGTAATTTCATCAACGTGCCTATTCTATTTATATAGATTACATTTCCTCTAACACCTTAGTAGATTATTCCCACAAGTTGCTGTGCAAGAATTTTTTTTAAATGTTCATTATTTAGTTACACACTGCTTATTGACAAACCCCTTCTGAACTTCTGAAACTAGTCCTCAACATATATGAAGTATGCCATGGGGTTAGTATTCATAGATTTTCATACTTTGTGATACCTGTTAGATCCTGATCTTTAAAAATCTTCTAGAAGCCTGCATCATCTTCACACTGGGAAGGGACATCAAAATAGAACTTTAATGGAATTTTCATTGTTAGTATTAATAATAACAACTCAAACTTCTTTTACATTTTAAGTTAATAAAGCATTTCCCTCAGTGCTATCCTGTGAAGAAAAGAGTAAAAGTATTCATCTCACTATTTTACAAATGAGAGAACTGAATTTCAAATAGTGTCATAAAGCTTACAGAAGACTTACAGGAAATGCAATAATTATCTTCATGTTTCTGGATTAACCCATGGAAAGGGGAATGGACTATTTCTCCTTTGAAAAAAAGAAGGTAGATAGATATATAGGAACAAAAAGAAAAGTTTAGTCTCAAAATTGGGGGGGGGGAGCCTTCTTGATAATGAGAGCTGCATGAAAATGGAATAGGCTGCTTCTGAAAGAAGAAATTTTGTGTTCATTAGAGATTTAAAAAAACTAAAAACTATTCAATGACCTCTTGTTGGTATGTTGTAGTGCTAATCCTTTTTAGTTACTGATTGGACTAGATGGTCTTTGAAGTCCCTTTCAACCCTGAAATTCTTAGTACCACTGAGAGGGAGCAGTTAATGAGATTAACAAAGGACATAGCTTCTAAAAGTAGAAAGTGATGACCTTTTTTTTGTATTTGATCTCATAAGGTGTATTGCTACAATTGGAGCTAATACTGTAAATTCTCCAATCAATATTTCTTTATCACTTGTTTTAATGTCATGAAGACAGCATTTTAATTAAATATAATTAAATAATATAACTTAAATAATTAATGAATGACCACAATTAAAAATGAAATTTTATTACATGGACATTTGACACCTAAGTTCATTCATTCAGTAAACATTTATTAAGTGTCTACTATGTGCCAATCTCTGTGTCAACTGCTGGAGATACAAAAAGAGCTAAAAGACAAAGTATTATATTTGTCAATACCCAGTCTAAACTGCAAAAAGTAGAGAAGAGATTGCTAACTTTCTTCAACATAATTCTTTCACCTGCTTAGAACATGTTGAATAGATCACTGAAGATTTATGCTTCAAGGAAAACTCTCTAATTCTCTTAAATATTTTACTTTTTAATTTACTGAATAGAAAATTTCAAAAACATTATGGTGATAGCATAACACAAAACATTTTGCTAGGATTCATTCCATAAAAATGTGTGGCATGCATCCTGAAGCAGTGTATTTGATGTTTAACAGCAATTGTTTATCATTCACAATATAAGAAAAATTTTGAGAATGCCCTTAGAATTTACTCCCTGTATTTTTTGCCCTTTGCATTTTTTCTTTGCAGTTTACCTTCCTAATGATAGAACTTTCAGAACTTGTTTTTATTATGCCACCATCTGGGGCATGCATGTAATTTGAAGTCACTAAGATGCTAGTATTTAGAGATAAAATGGACATTAAATAATGCTGTCCAAATCCCTCCTTGTACAAATGAGAAAAGAGAGATTTTAAGTGACTTCTATTCACCTTCTCCTATACCGATTCTTCACTGTCGCTGAAAACTCCATTGCTTTTGCACCTCAGTATATTCTTTGGTCATTATCCCTAACAATTTTCTTCTTGTAACATCAACTAAAAGTGAGCTATTTCCACTCAAATGACCTCTTCTTTTGCCCCCTGTCCTCTTGTTGTTCTTCTCTTTTCAAATATTAGTCCTGAATTAATCCCACCATTCAATTCTTGCACTCCTACTCTGGGAGGTGGGTTTTATTATTATCTCTATTTTATAGTTGAGGAAACTGAGATATGCAACTAAGACCCCAGCTCAGCACCAGGTAAGTAGATAGACCCCTAAAGCCTATTAGCAGTCAACACCCTATGACTCAGCACACAAAGCCAGTAACCAGATCCCTGGTCCCCAGCACAAGAATCTTGGGACAGTGTTCCCTGTGCTCTAACAGGAGAGCTCAACTTTAAAAGCCAGGAAATAGGCAAACATCATGAGAAAAAAGCAGAAACAGACAATGATGACAGATTCTTTCTGTTGACTGAAGAAAGCAATTCCTTAAAGAATACAATTGGCCAATGGAAAAAATAAATTCCCCTGTGAGGGGGTGGGGGGAACAACCCCTTAAAAAGTAGAATTGGCCAAATGGAAAAAGATGTCCAAAAACTAACTGAAGTAAATAATTCCTCAAAAATTAAATTGGGAAAGGGGAAGCTAATGACTTTATGAGACATCAAGAATTAGTCAAATAAAATCAAAAGAATGAAAAAAATGGAAGAAAATGTAGAATACCTCATTGGAAAAACAACTAACCTGAAAAATAGAGCCAGGAGATATAATATAAGAATTATTGATCTTAGGGGCAGCTAGGTGGTGCAGTGAATAGAGCTCTGGCCTTAAAGTCAGGAGGACCTGAGTTCAAATCCAGCCTCAGACACTTAACACTTACTAGCTGTATAGCCTGGGCAAGTCACTTAACCCCAATCGTATCATCAAAAAGAAAAAAAAAAAGAATTATTGGTCTTCTTGAAAGCCATGATAAAAAAAAAGAGCCTGAACAGCATCTTCAAGAAATTATCAAGGAAAAGTGCCCTGATATCCTAGAATGAGAGGGCAAAATAGCCATTGAAAGAACCTACCAATTAACTCCTAAAAGAGATCCCAAAATGAAAACTCCAAGGAATATTGTAGCCAAATTTCAGAATTATTAGATCAAGAAATACTGCAAGCTATCAGAATGAAACAATTTAAATATCATAGAACCACAGCCAGGATTTTACAAGATTTAGCAGCTTTTACATTAGAGGATCATAGGACCTGGAATATGATATCCCAAAAGGCAAGGTTTGGATTACAAACAAGAATCAACTACACAGCAAAACTGAGTGTGATCTGTAAGGGGGAAAGATGGACATTCAATGAAATAGGGGACTCTCAATCATTTGTGATAGAAAAAAACAGAACTGAATAGTAAATTTGATCTTCAAATACAAGATTTAAGAAAATGATAAAAAGGCAAATAAAAATATATTACTCAGTAAGGTTAAACTATTTACATACCTACATGGGAAGATACATGTAGGTGCAAAGATCTTAGCTGCATATCTCAGTTTCCTCAACTATAAAATAGAGATAATAATAAAACCCACCTCCCAGAGTAGGAGTGCAAGAATTGAATGGTGGGATTAATTCAGGACTAATATTTGAAAAGAGAAAGTGTTAAGACACATAACTCTTGAGGACTGTATCTTTATTTAGAAGGGGTATACATGGACAGAGAGTGTAGGTTTAAGTTGACTTTGATTGGAGGATAAATAAATTAATTTATCAATTAATTAAGAGGTTAAAAAGGATTGCACAGGGAGAAAATGAAAGGAGGAGACAGAAAGGATAAATTATGTCACATGAAAAGGTGCAAAGATCTTTTAGAATACAGGGAAAGAAGGGAGGGAGGTGAGTATTGTTTGAACTATACTTTCATTAGATTTGGCTCAAAGGCAAAATAATATACACAGTCAGTTGGATATAGAAATCTCTCTTACCCTATAGGAAGAAGGAGGGGAAAGGGTAAAGAAAAGGGAGGGGTGGATAGAAGGGAGGGCAGATTAATGAAGTTGGTGGTGAGAAGCAAAACGTGGGTGAGGAAGGAAAGGGTGAAAAGAGAGAGGGAAGTATAAATTGGGGGAGAGAAGAGAGATAGGAGAAAGACACAATTAGTAACTCTCCCATAAAACAGAAGTGGATAGCAGAGTGAATTAAAAACCATAGTCCTACAATATGTTGTTTACAAGAAACTTATCTGAATTAGAGAGACATACACAGAGTAAAGATAAAGGGATGGAGCAAAATATATTATGTTCAGCTGAATTGAAAAAAAATCAGGGGTAGCAATCCTGATCTCAGACAAGGCAAAAGTAAAAATAGATCTGATTAAATGAGATAAGGAAGGAGACTACATCTTGCTAAAAGGTACCATAAACAATGAAGTAATATCAATACTAAATGTATATGCACAAAGTGGTATAACATCCAAATTCTTAGAGAAGTTAAGTGAGTTACAGGAGTAAATAGACAGCAAAACAATTCTAGTGGTGGACCTCAACCACCCTCTCTCAGAATAGATAAATTTAACCACAAGATAATCAAGAAAGAAGTTAAGGAGGTGAATAGAATTTTAGAAAGTTGGATATGGTAGACCTTTGGAGAAAACTAAATGGGAATAGAAAGGAATATACCTTTGTCTCAAAGGTACATGGCATCTACACAAAATTTGACCGTGTGCTAGGGCATAAAAACCTCAAAATTGAATGCAGAATGGTAGAAATATTAAATGCATCATTTTGAGATCATGATGCAGTAAAAATTATGTGCAATAAAGGGTCATAGAAAGATAGACTAAAGATTAATTGGAAACTAAATAATCTAATCCTAAAGAAGGAGTCTGTAAAATAACAACTCATAGAAACAATAAATAACTTCATCCAAGAGAGTGACAATAATTAGACAACATGCCAAAACTGATGGGATGCAGCCAAAGCTTCTAAGGGGAAATTTCTTAGGGGAAATTTTTATATCTCTAAATGCATACATGAATAAAATAGAGAAAGAAGAGATCAATGAATTGGCCATGCAACTAAAAAAGCTAGAAAAAGAACAATTTAAAAACCACCAACTAAATACCAAATTAGAAATACTGAAAAGCAAAGGAGAGATTAATAAAATTGAAATTAAGAAAACTGTTGAACCAAGGAATAAAATGAAGAGCTAGTTTTATGAAAAAAAATAATAAAATAGATACAACTTTGGTTAATTTTATTTAAAAAAGTAAGAAGAAAACTAAATTACCAGTATCAAAAATGAAAAGGGTGAATTCACCATCAATGAAGAGGAAATTAAAACAATATTTAGGAGCTATTTTGCCCAGCTGTATGCCAATAAATCTGGCAATCTAGATGAAGTGGATGAATATTTACAAAATATAAAGGAAGGTGGCCTAGCCATACCAGATCTAAAACTGTATTTAAAACAACAATCATCAAAACTACTTGGTACTGGCTAAGAAATAGAGTAATGAATCAGTGGAATAAGTTAGGTACACCAGACACAGTAGTCAATGACCATGGTAGTCTACTGTGTGATAAACCCAAAGACTCCAGTTTCTGGAACAAGATCTCACTATTTGACAAAAACTGCTGGGAAAACTGGAAAATAGTATGGCAGAAAGTAGGAATAGACCAACATCTTACACTATATACCATGATAAGGTCAAAATGGGTACATGATTTAGACATAAAGGGAGATACTATAAGCAAATTAAGAGAGTAAGGAATAGTTTTCCTGTCAGATCTATAGAGAAGGGAAGAAGTTATGATCAAACAAGAGATAGAGAACATTATGAAATGCAAAATGGAAAATTTTTATTACATTAAATTGAAAAGCTTTTGCAAGATTAGAAAGGAATTAACAGCCTGAGAAACAATTTTCACAGCCAGTGTCTCTGATAAAGGTCTCATTTCTAAAATATGTAGAGAACTGAGTCAAATTTGTAAGAATTCAAGTCTTCCCTAATTGATAAACAGTCAAAGGATATGAACAAGCAGTTTTCCAATGATGAAATTAAAGCTGTCTATAATAATATGAAAAAAAATTCTCTAAGTCACTACTGATTAGAGAAACACAAATAAAAACAGCTCTGAGTTACCACATTACCCCTATCAGATTGGCTAATATGACAAAAAAAGGAAAATGATAAATATTGGAGAAGATTTTGGAAAATTGGAACACTAATGCATTGTTAGTGGAGTTGTGAACAGATCCAACCATTCTGGAGAGCAAATTGGAACTATGTTCAAAGGACCATAAAACTGTGCATACCCTTTGAACCAACAATACCACTACTAGGTCTGTATCCCAAAGAGATCACAAAAAGGGGAAAAGACCCACATGTTCAAAAATATTTACAACAGATTTTTTTGTGGTGGCAAAGAACTGGAAATCAAGGGGATGCCCAACAATTGGGGAATGACTGAACAAGTTGTGGTATATGAATATAATGTAATATTATTGTTCCATAAGAAATCATGAGTAGGCAGATTTCAGAAAAAACCTGGAAAGACTTATGTGAACTGATGCTGAGTGAAGTGAGCAGAACCAAAACATTGTACGCAGTAATAGTAACATTGTGTGATGACCAACTTTGATAGACTTAGCTCTTCTCAGTAATGCAAAGATCTAAGACAATTCCAAAAGACTTATGATGGAAAATGCTAACCACATCCAGAGAAAGAATTATGGAATCTGAATGCAGATCAAAGCATACTATTTTTCTCTTTTTTTCTTTCTCATGTTTTTTTCCCTTTTGTTCTAATTTTTCTTTCACAACATGACTAATGTGGAAATATGTTCAATATGATTATACATGTATAGCCTATATCAGATTGCATGCCATGTTGGTGAGGTGGGAAGAAAGGGAGAAGGAAAAATTTGGAACTCAAAATCTTATAAAAGTGAATATTGAAAACTAAAAATAACTAAAAATAAAAAAATATATAGCACTCTATCAATTACACCACCTAGCTAGCTAGACAAGTAGAAGAACTGAAAGAACAGGAAATATAGGTGGTATAAAAACAATAGATAATGATGAAGGCTTTTAAAAAGATTGTTTTTTTTAATTGAGAAAAGAAAGGAGTCCATTTTCTCAAAATTCAGTGCTAAAAGAATAAAAAAAGCAAATACTAGACTATTTTACTGATTATTTGCTTCAGTGGCCTGTATATTTCATGCTGATTTTCTAATGCACAAGGTTCTTAGAGCATTGATGTCATCTGTTGTTCAAATCTAGATGAGTTATATGTGATTTCACATATCTATAAGTGACATAATCCTTCTTACATGGTCTATGCCCACACAAGCACAGTGAAATAGATCACTGAGTCAGTCATACAGGGAGTCTAGGAAAAAAGAAAGTGTCTGCTCTTGAGAAAAATTAGGATTGTTTATCTGAATTATTAAAAATATTTATCTCATCCAAATTTATCCGATATCTAAGAACAGGTCTGTCCTCTTTGTGGCTAATGTGCAACTTAGTCAGATGCACGATTTTTATATCACCTGGCATGGTAGATGGATAGTTTATTCCAAGTTTCTTTCTACGTATAGTATTCACAATCATTAAATAAGTAAAAATTAACTAACTAAATAAGTAAAATCAATAATTAAATGTAAATAAGTAAAACTAGTAAATTTCAAAATAAATAAGTAAAAATAAATCAAAATAGACCACTATTATGTGGGCTATGAACATTAGGTGGGTTTAAATTAAACATTCCACATTTCATTTTCAGACTACAGAGAAAAAATTTTGAATCTGTATTAGATCTGTATCTTGAAACTTCTCATTGCCCTACCTATCATGTTTCCTAGTTCCTACTGGATATTTCCCCTTGTTTGTCAATAGATCCCTGTCAAAATAAGAATGGTTATAGCTTCATCTCAAGTCCTTCCTTTTTCACCACCACCAAACCTGACAAAGTAATCACGATTCCTAATCTTAAAATTCTTCTCCCCCCATTTCTATTACTGTCCACAAACAGCAGGTTCATTACCAAATACTGCCAACTTCTCTGTGAAATGTCTCAGTCCCACCATTAATCTCAATTAAAAAAAAAAAACAGAAACATCTCCCTAATCTGGACTGTTAATAGCTTTCCATTTAAACCACTGTCATTGCCTCTTAACTTATATCCTCTTTCAATAAGTGTGATCTATTCAACTCTATTAGCATTTTATTTTATTTTATAGTATTTTCCCAATTACATATCAAGACAATTTTTAGCATTTATTTTTACAAGATTTTGAATTCCAAATTGTTCTCCTTCTCTCCCCACCCCCTCCACTCTTTCTAAAGTAGTAGATAATTTGATATAGGTTATATATGTAGTATTATATATAACATATTTCTGTATTAGTTACAGTTGTAAAAGAAGGAACAGATCAAAAAGGAAAAAAAACATAAAAAGAATAAAGTAAGTGAAAAATAGTATCCTTCAATCTGCATTCAGAGTCCATCAGTTCTTTATCTGGATGTGGATAGCATTTTCCTTCTTGAGTCCTTTGTACTTGTCCTGGATCATTGTGTTGCTGAGGAAAGCTGAGTCATTCATACTTGATCATCATACGATGTTGCTGATACTATATGCAATGTTTTCTTGGTTGTGCTAATTTCATTTTGCATCAGCTCATATAACTCCTTCCAAGTTTGGAAATCTTAAATCTGCCTGTTCATCATTTCTCATTGCACAATAGTATTCCATTACATTCATATACCACAGCTTGTCCAGCCACTCCCCAATTGATAGGCATTCCCTCAATTTCCAATACTTTGCAACCACAAAAAGAAAAAAAAAGAGCTGCTATAAATTTTTTGTATATGTAGGTCCTTTTCCCTTTTTTAAATTATCTCTTTGGAATACAGACCTAGTAGTGGAATTGTTGGATCAAAGGGTATGCACAATTTGGTTACCCTTTGGCCATAGTTCCAAATTGTTCTCCAGAATGGTTGGATCAGTTCACAACCTAGTGTCACAATTTTCCCACATCCTCTCCAACAATTATTATTTTCTTTTTTTGTCATGTTAGCCAATCTGATAAGTATGAGGTAATACCTCAGAGTTGTTTTAATTTGCATGTTTCTAATCTAAAGTGATTTAGAGCACTTCTTCCTTTTCCTATATATAGCTTTAATTTCTTCATCTGAAAACTGTCTGTTCACATCCTTTGACCATTTATCAATTGGTGAATATCTTGTGTTCTTATGAATTGAGTTCTCTATATACTTGAGAAATGAGTCCTTTGTCAGAGACACTTGCTGTCAGCATTCTTTCCCAGCTTTATGCTTTCCTTCTAATGTTGATTTCATTAGTTTTGTTTGTGAAAAAGCTTTTTAATTTAGTAAAATCAAAATTATCTACTTTACATTTTGTAATGTTCTCTACCTCTTGTTTGGCCATTAACCTATAACTCACTTAACTTCTCCTTTAAGATTCTGAATGCTATACCACTTGGTGCATATATGTTTAATATTGATATTACTTTATTGTCTATGGTACCTTTTTAGCAAAATGTAGTTCCATTCCTTATCTCTTTTAATTAGGTTTATTTTTTCTTTTGCTTTGTCTGAAATCAAGATTCCAACTCCTGTTATTTTTGTTTGTTTGTTTGTTCTTACTTCAGCTGAAGTATAAAAGATTCTTCTCCAGCCCCTTACCTTTACTGTGTGTCTCTCTCTATTCAAAGTGTGTTTCTTGTGAACAACATATTATAGGATTCTGAATTTTTTTATTTTTATTTTTTTTAGGCAGTTGGGGTTAAGTGACTTGCCCAGGGCCACACAGCTAGTAAGTGTGTCAATGTTTGGTCTGAGGCCAGATTTGAACTCAGGTCCTCCTGACTCCAGGGCCCATGCTCTATCCACTGCACCACCTAGCTGCCCCCCAGGATTCTGAATTTTGATCCACTCTCCTATCTGCTTCTTCATTATTGCAGAGTTCATCCCATTTACATTCACAGTTATGATTACTACCCGTGTATTTCCCTCCATCCTATTTTTCCTTCTCTTTGTTCTCTCTTTCCTTTTACCCTTTCCCTCCTCACCAGTATTTTACTTCTGTCTACCACCTCCCCCAATCTGCCCTCCCATCTGTCTGTCCCCCAACTTTACTTAATCTCCTCCCCTCATAATCCCCTGTTGAATAAAATAGAATTCCATATTTAACTGATTATGTATATTATTTCCTCTTTGAGCCAATATTGAGGAGAGTAAGGTTCAATCAATGTCTCTTACACAGCCTCCCATCTTCCCCTCTGCTGTAATTGGATTTTTGTGCCTCTTCATGTGAAATAATTTATCGCATTCTACCTCTTCCTTCCTTCTACATCTAGTGGATGGAACCAACCTCTAACCTATAAGTAGCCAGAGACAGACAGAGCAGGCTGGAGACAGGAGAGTCAGGAATCAAGCAGAAGTTTAATTTCAAACTGAGAGAAATGGCTTGCAAGCAAAGATACACATGCCAGGGCCCCACACATGGGTGGAGGGGCAACTTGGGGATATCTCAATATTTATACCAATTGCAACACAGTGACCTGTAGCCCTAACAATGAGGGGTAACAGCATTAATGTGACAAGTTTGATTCATAGCAGGGCTTCAAGAGAAGAATATGAATACAGCAGATTCTTTTCTGAGCTCAGAGAATACCTGACTGGTCAAAACAGTACAATAATCATGTGATTTTGCCAGAGGGTGAGTGCAAAGGATTGTTGTTTTGCCAAGTTCTGGGCACAGCTTTATCGCTGGGCCCTAGCTTTGGAAAACAGGGTGTCTACTAATTACTTAATACTTTTTTAAGCTTCTCTTGGGTCTTGATATTGGAGATCATTTTTTTTTTTTTGGTTCAATTCTGGTCTTCTCCTTATGAAAGCTTGAAAACTTATTTCATTGAATGACCATTTTTCCCTTAAAGGATTATGCTTAATTTCACTGAGTAGATGATTCTTGGTTGTAGTCCTAGCTCCTTTGCCTTCTGGACATGTCCTGTGACCTATGATCCTTTAATTTTGCAGCTGCTAAGTCCTACGTAATCCTGATTGTGACTCCCTAAGATTTGAATTGTTTTTTTTTTTTTTTTCTGGCAATGTGCAGTATTTTTCCTTTGACCTAATAGTTCTGATATTTGGCTATAATGTTCCTTGGAGTTTTTCGGATCTCTTTACTGAAGTGACTGGTGGATTCTTTCAATGCTTATTTTGCCCTCTGTTTCTAGGATATCAGGGAAGTTTTGTTTGTTTGTTTGTTTGTTTGTTTGTTTTCATTTGTTTTATAATTTCTTGAAAGATGCTGGGCAGGCCTCCTTTTGACTATGGCTTTCAAGTAGTCCAATGATTCTGATATTGTCTCTCCTAGATCTATATTCCAGGTCAGTTTTTCCTATGAAGTATTTTATATTTTCTTCTATTTTTCATTCTTTTAAATTTGTTTGATTGATTCTTGATATTTCTTAGAATCATTAGCTTCTACCTTCCCAATTCTAACTTTTTAGGAGTTGTATTCTTCAGTTAGTTTTTGTTCTTCTTTTTTTCTGTTTGGCCAACTGTACTTTTTGAGGAGTTGTTTTATTCAATGAATTTTTGTATCTCCTTTTCCATTTGGCCAATTCTACTTTTTAAGCAGTTGTTTCTTTTTCTTAGCTGGGGACTCTTTTTGCCCAATTCTCTTGCATTAATCTCATTTCTTTTCCCTATTTTTCTTCCTCATCTGTTATATTATTTTTAAGCTCATTTTAAGCACTTCCATGAGTTCTTTCTGGGCTTGAGAACACTTCCCATTTTTGTTTGGGGCTTTGCCCATAGTTGTTCTAACATTGTTGAACTCTTCTGAGTGTGTGTCTTGTTCTTTCCTGTAACCATATTAACTTTCTATGGTCAGATTTTGTTGTTGTTGTTGTTGTTGTTGTTGTTGCTGTTTGCTCATATTTTTTTGCCTTTTCCCTTTCTTTTAAATTTGAGCTCTGCTCCTGGGGTGGAAGGGGCACTGTCTCAGGCTTCTTGTGCCAGTGGCTGCAGGTCCTGGATATTTATCTGGTGCTGCACTGATGTTACCCCGAGGCCCACAGGGGACCCTCATGTCTGGTGCTATACAGAGGGCTGCATTGGTTGTGGCTGGCACTACTGGAGGTCATAAAGGTTTGGCAGCTTACCTGGTGCTGAGCTTGATTCCTAGTGTTGGTGTCTTGTGTGTGCTGAGGCAGGTGGGATGTTGCTACATTTCTCCGGGGCTACACTGAAACACTTGGAGGTCTGGTTGCTGGAGGCTGCCTGTTTGCTTGGGGCTACACTGAAGCACATGGTAGTTTTGGGAACTGGAGTCTGCTTTTTTCCCTGGCTGTGCTGAGGAACTTAGAGGGTTCTCTTGTTGGAGTTTTCTGGCTCCACTTCACTGCGGCTCAGGATCTCCCACTGATTTGCTGAGATGGAGCTTCCTGCTGGCTTACTGGGACACTTCCTATCCAGGTCTGTGTTCCCCTTTTGCACAAGTGATTTCTTTCTTGGAGATCTTCTGATTTTTTGGGCTGAAAGATTGTTTCTTCCCATGTTTTTGCTGGATCTGCTCTCCAGAATTTGTTTGGGGACACTATTTTGTGGTTGTTTGGAGGTGAATACGGGAGAGTTATGGTGATTTACTGCTCATTCTAACATCTTGCCTCCTGGAAGTCCCAATTAGCATTTTAAAGCATATACTATGTGTCTGACATACTTGTATGCCTCATTGTGGTTTGGGGATGACCATGGGTTTTCAAAAGCTGTGCCAAAGAATTGTCAATTCTAGCAATTTATATACTGGTAGAGGCTTTGAGTATTTAACTCAACAGCAAAATATATCTGTTTTCCAAGGACACTCTCACTAAATCCAGAGTGACTCATCAACAATAATTTGATGATGAAAAGACTGAAGAAATAGGAAAAAAAGGCCCTTAGGCTTGTGTAGTGCCCCCTCCCCTTCTGCAAAGGCAGTAGTGTCATGCAAACTGCAAACTTTACAAAGAATCAAACTTTTTATACATGGTATGAACTTGAATTTTACTATTGTTGTTCTAAATATAAGATCTTATTCAATGACCAGTTCAAGGACCTATGTTCAATGACCAATCTACATACTACTAGAAGAGGTGAATCATGGCAACATTGATATTCACACTATAAATGAAAGTATATGAAAGAAGAATTACAATTAGATGGAAAGATAATATCCACATGCTTCTTGGAGAAATGACATAAAGCTTTGTGACACTTGGTTTTATCATATACTCCAAAGCAACAAGAAAAATTATTTTAAGAAATAGTTGGTCATCTTGTATGTGAATACTCATGATAAATGTTTATTTAAAAAAAAATTGGGGCAGCTAGGTTGTGCAGTGGATAGAGCACCAGCCCTGAAGTCAGGAGGACCTGAGTTCAAATCCAGTCTCAGACCCAACACTTGACACATACTAGCTGTGTCACCTTGGGCAAGTCACTTAACCCCAATTGCCTCACCAAAAAAAAAAAAAAATCACCAGGAAAATAAAAGCAATTTATGGTTTTACAGTAGTTGCAAAGGATGAAGAGGCAAAGAAATTCTATAAAGAACTCAGTAAAAAACTCCAAATTAAATCAACAAGCATTTTGATATATGGTTATTTCAATACAAATACGCAAACATTGTGATAATAGTAAGAAATACATTAGAAATCATGATTCAGGAAGGAAGAATAAAAGAAGGCAAGACATTTTAGCTTACACAGAAGCCTCATACTTTTCATTATGAATACTTTTTCTCTGTAGGCTCTGAAAATGATGAGCACCAAATAGCATAATAAAAATGAAATTAATTTTAATTTAACTGTCTTATAGAAAGAAGTAAAGTAATATACAACCAATTTAAAGAAAGTTTGGGTAGTCCATGAAAGATATCAGAGTGGGAGTCAGCAATCTAATCTAGTTCTCTCTCACTATTATGCTGATAAAGATCTAGAAAGAGCACCAGAATGAGCAGTGATCAGGAAAATCTCAGAGAAACCATAGTGAGTTCTTTTTTTTCTAGCCCAGGTCAACACAGAGAAAACTATAGGCCCTGGGAAGGGGATCCAGGTAGGAATGTTCTTTCAGCATCAGTATAGAGGCTAAGACTTGTGGCTAGGTAAGAGGCCAGGAAGGAGGGAACAAGAGGAAGTAAGCAAATGTGCTTCTCTGACCCTGAGGTGGGATTTTGGAGCTCTCATGAATAAGACCTGCAGACAGAAGCTGAGGCCTGTGACTGTGTACCAGGGCATGAAGCAGAGAAAGGAACAAGTTGATAACTACTTGCTTTAACTCAGGAACAGGTACTGGAGCTTTCTAGAGCACACTGAGGCTGAATACCTGGCCTGTAACTGTGGCTTGGAGTGGACAGTACAAAAAAAGTTGAGATAACTGCTAGCTTGCCTTGACCCATAGCAGAAACTTGGATACATCTCCCAAGATCATGGCTGGGTCCTATTGTTACTGAATAATGATGGCATTCTATACCTTCAGAAACATGCAGCTATATAATAGGGTCTGGGGCCAGAAGTTCTTTACTACTGTTTTAGTTTGGCATGATCTTGCGTTTGTGTTACACAGACCCAAACCAAAATCTAAATCAGGAGGAGAGCAGTCAGGATTTGTCCTAGATTAGATGGCTTATGGCAGGCTATAAGAGCCTGAGCTGACTCTTCCTGCTTGAATAAGTCAGCACTTACTACTCAGAGAAATCAGTGTCAGAGTCCCAGAAAATATAGATCAATACAAAATATACTTTCCAATCTTTGATCTAAAAGTTTGCAAAGCTTGGTCCTAACAGAAATTAACAGTTCAAGAAGTAAAACTGGAAAAATGAGTAAATAAAAACCAATAAAGAAAAAATCATGGAGACAGGGATGTCTAGGATATAACCCAGAAAAAGGAAATAAATCCACATGTACAAGGAAAATCTCAAACAAAAGCACAGCTTATCCACCAATTGAGCTAAAATTCCTGGAAGGACAGAAGTAATAGTTCTAAAATTGTCTTATAAATTAAATGAGAACTACAGAGAAAGAATTGGAAAAAGAAATGAGATCTCTAGAGGAAAGAATTGAAGGAAGAATTGACAACTCTGTGTAAGAGATATAAAATGTTATCCAAATAATAGACTCCTTGAAAATTAGAATAGGCCAAACAGAAGTCAAGCTGTTGACATAACTTCTTGGCTGTCTGAATACAAAACAGCCACAAGCAGAACTAGAGGTTCTCCACTGCTTGACTTGTGGATCAAGATGAGTAACTGAGAGAAGGGCATATTACTTAGCTAAATCAACTCAAAGTGTCTTCAATGACTATCCTTGCTTCTCCTGCTATGTCTAAGTAATTTTATTTTATTTATTTATTCTTTATTGTTGAATGGTCTATTAAATGTCTTGAAATACTGAACCTAATCTGCCAAGGAATTAGTCTTTGTTAGGCCCAGCCCACAACATGTAAGTATAAAAAAGCCTCTCCTTAAAGGATCTAGACCTTTCAAATTTGGTGATTGACTACAAACTGCCTTGCTGAACAGTTTTCCATGTGGGGATGAGTGAAACTATGAATAAAGAAGCTAATGGTTGAAATATCTATTCTATGGCTGTTTGTTTGTTTTTTAATTGTAAAATGATCTATGAGTGACTCCCAACTTGGAATCCAAACCAAGAAGGTAGAGTACTGAATTTTATTTTTGGTTTATATATATATATATATATATATATATATGTTCTTATACATTCTTTGAAGAGTAAAGAAAAGAGTGTAAAGTGAATACACTGGAGGAAAAAAAAAGATTAAGAGGAGAAAAAAATTACTATTTTATATATTCAAGTCCCACAGAAAGATTTTTTTTAAGAGGAAGACTGGGGGCGATGTATGTCATTTGACCTTTACTTTCTTCTAAACCAGTTAAAGGAGAGTAGAGTACATGTGCTTGAAAACATATATAAACACAGAATTTGGTGTAGAGACACATTTAATTTGTCAAGAAAACAGAAATTATTTGGGATGAATAAGACAGATAGTAGATTTAGATAGGGGATTATTCACAAAAGTCAGAAATTCCAAGCCTAATAATGGATCCCAAAGAGTAGTTTAAGAAAAAAACATAGAAAAGATAAGATGAGAAGAGTGCTGGGTGAGTGGAGGCAGATTGTGTTATACAGAGTTCAGTAGTTCTAAGCAAAATCTTTTCTCACCATCCTCTCCTTAATAAAGCAGTTGGGGGAAAGGGTAAAGAGGGAAAAGTTAAAAAAATACTAGATTGGAAGGAAAAATAATGATAATAATGATATTATACGCATACACAATAAATGGTCTGGCTGTAAATAGAATTAACTCACACATAAAATGGACAAGCATCCATTTCTCCATTTCTCCTAAAGAAATATGCTGTTTAGGAGACATACACTTGAAACATCAAAAATAACACAGTTAAAATAGGGAGATAGAACAAAACTGACCATGTCTCACCTGAATATAATAAAGTAGGGGTGACCAGCATCATCGTTGCTAAGGCAAAAGTAAAAATAGACTTGGCAGAATAAATGGGAGGAAGCAGAGAAATTATATCATGGGTAAAGGTCCAATAGACAATGAATTAATGAGTTAATAATGACACTTAACATGTACAAACCTAATGGCAAGGCATCTATATACTTAAAAGAGATCTTAAGTAATTTATAGGGGAAAAGACCATAATGCCCTTTCATACAAACAAATCTGACAAAAAGAAAGGAAAGCAGGGAGAGAGGGAGAAAGAAAGAGGCCAGAAGAGGAATGGAAGGAAGAAGCAAGGGAAGGAGGGAGGAATGGAAAAGGAAATTGGGAGGAAAAGAAACAGGGAAAAAGAGGGAGGGAAAAGAGAGAGGGGGAAGAAATAAAGCAATGAAGGAGAGGGAGGGAGAGAGGAAAAAAAGCAGGGAACAGGAAAAAGGAAAGAAGGAAGACAGAGAGGATGAAGGAGCAGGGAAGGAAGCAGGAAGAAGTGTGAGAGGAAAGAAGTAAGAGGGAGGGAAATGAAGAGAAAGAAGGAAGAAGTAGAGAGAGAGAGGGAGGAAAGAAGGAAAGAAAAGTGAGGGAAAAGGAAGGAAGGAAGTAGGAGGAAGGGTGGGAGGAAAGAAGTAAGAGGGAGGGAGGAAGGAAGGAAAGGATTCACATAGACATAAACAAAAGAACTCATACGACACATGCACATATATGTATATATATATTTATGTATATGTATACATACATGTATAGTACATGTTCACCAACAAAAAGAGAGAGAGAAATTGATTGTCATACATATACATGTATGTGTGTGTGTGTGTGTGCTAGAAAACCAATAAAATTTAAAATACCAAAGTAGAATTCAAGGAGAATTATTAAAATAGAAAGAAAAATTATTGAATTACTAAATAAAATTAGAATCCATCTTAAAAGATATGAATAAAATAGATATGTGATACAATAGTCTTTTTAAAAAAAGTGAAGATGAATATAACAGAGAGGGTGATTGCAAAGTGTATGGTGGGTACGAGAAGGTTGCAACACATATCTAAATAAAAAACTTCAAGAAAGGAGAAAAAATTGTCATGGGGGTTAGGTATGATAGAAAGATAAGATTGCAGATCATTTAGTGAGAAATGAAGGAGCAGATTGTTTCATGAGGAGAGCCAGACAGTCAGAGTGGCCCACAGATATTCTCAATGTGTGAGGGAAATTCAAAGACATCTTCAAGCACATTGGATGAACCTAATGTAATAAACTAATTGTAGTGCAAGCACAAGAATTGCTCAAGATGCACATATCCTGGATGCATTTTGGTCTGTATTATTAAAGGGAGTATAATAATCAATGATATCAAAGAGTCATTTGAGTACTGTGTATATGCATGGCAATGTCTTAGAATCTAATTTTTTTTTAATTTTCAAGGAAACCTACATTTTAATAGAGCTAGATACAAAATTGAAACAGATAAGTAAATGCAACGAAACTAACAACAAATAGAACTCCAAGTTGGTGCCTGAATTAATGGCTGGGGGAAGCTAAAGATTTTAAGAGGAGGAGGAAAAGAGAGTATTTTTCTAAGCATGGAAAGTAGCATATGCAAAGGCACAGTGTTAGGAGAGAATGGGATGTGTTCAGAGAATAGCAGGTAGACCACTGTTTTGGAACAGAGTAGATATAAGGTGTATAATAGAAAAAAGTCTCCTAAGATTGGCTGGAGCCTCCTTGTGCAAAACTTTAAATTGCCAACTATAAAGTAGTCTTTCTTTCACTCAAGATCTTTTATCCAAGATCTTTTATCCATGATATTTTATTCACTTCCTTAAACATTACTTAAATAATGTCTCTTTGAAGTTACAATGGCTCCAAATTACCAAATGTTTTAAACTTATATTTCTAATAATAATTTTTCATTTCCTTCATCTTTTGTAGCAAAACCTCTGTGCTTTTTGAAAAGTATTAAATATATCATTCTTCATGGATTGGCCTTACTGCCACTTCCGCCCCCCACCCCGAACCTTGACTTTCTTCTCTTCTCTTCTCCTTCTCCTGAGGTTAAGCCT
The DNA here is from genome assembly GCF_900497805.2 of Vombatus ursinus. Classification (NCBI taxonomy): domain Eukaryota; kingdom Metazoa; phylum Chordata; class Mammalia; order Diprotodontia; family Vombatidae; genus Vombatus; species Vombatus ursinus. The sequence continues at coordinate 16,437,902 of NW_020954720.1, forward strand.
CATTTTCTCTCTAAAGTTTTCTCAGACTAATCATCATCTCTAATTACTATAATCAAATTATTCAAATAATCATCCAACTTTATTAATTTTATGTAGAATTTTGCTCCAAGTGTAGGAAAGTTTATGGGGGGACACATATTCATGATAAAGATAGGAACTGTCCCCACTAAAATGGGGAAAAGATTTTAAAAAGTCCCACCTAAGGTACTTTTATCTTTATATTTTTCCCATTATCATGTGTAATAGGAACCTGATGTGACTCCTTTCCTGCCACTCACAACATGGGGAAGCTTTACCTGAAAGTTCCCAGGACTACACTAGTGTCAGGTTCCCTGACAGAGCTTCTTGGTCATCTGTAGCATAAAAAATAAAAATCCCAGGCAAGTATAGTTTGTGCCTCCCAAAATTGGTGGATGCCTAAGACCACAAAGTCACCCCACTCTGATTACTCAATGACCAGATGAATTTCCAGATGGAGATAAAGGGGCTATGTCCAAAGAGATTAAGTGTTATTGTATCCTTGTTATCCATTCTTATTGTGTTATAGCAAAGTAAACTTCCCTTGACAAATGTTCAGTGACTTATGAGCGTCTCATTTCATCCCAACATTGAACCTAAATTAAGAGGAGGCTGGCTTTAGAACCTCACTTCCAGCAGCAATCATTTGCATAAAAGACTAAAAAGAATCAAGAGTTTCAGGATAACTGGAATGGAAGTGGGAGGTGTCTGAGAGGTTCAGGACCAGAAAATCCTTGGAAGTTAGTAAAGGTTTCTAAGAGGTAGTTAAGTGGGTGTAGTTCAGCAATCAAACATTAAGGGGAAGCTATGAGTTATTTCTAACTCTAAGTTACATAGCAGCAGACATACAGCCCTTGATGAGAAGGAAACTAATGTTAACAATATACTTAAAATATTTTTAAATGTATTTAGCTGTCTGACTTGTCTATATTTTATTACTTTGGCTAATGAGAGGCAAGGATCAGAGACTTGACAGATCCTCTTTAAAGGTGGGGGGAGGGCAGACCATATTTTTTCCCCTCAATATGATGGCCAGGTGTATGTAGTGATAGAGCCCATTCTTCCTCTGATGGGAAAAGGTAGCCATTCAACTGACACCTACAGCTGAAGCCAGAAATAAGAATCAAAAAGAAGATCCACAACCTTATGCCAGATGGAGCCAGGCACATCTTCAGTCAGCAGTGACCACAGAGCCCTCAGAGCACTTCTAAGCATGAATGTATAAGACCAAAAGAAAACAATGCTGGACAGACATTATATACCATATACATTCAGACATATATGCACATATACACACAGACACAAACACACAGATACACACACACCAAAGAATTCATACCATAAACTATATAATACATATGTATAAATATGTGTGTGTATGTGTGTGTGTGTGTGTATATATATATATATATATATGTATATATATATATAAAACATCAGAGAGTAAGCCTAATATGAATAGAAAGGGAAAAAAAGACTAAAAGACACTGATATCCCTGCAGCATCAGAGTTATGCAGTACTCTACCTAAGATAGGTCCTGGCCAAATGTTCCTCCACATCTACTTTTTTAATATGTCCATTCTTCCCACTGGCACAGCTAGGTAGCACAGTAGATAGATAGGATCTGGAGTCAGGAAGACTCAATTCTGTGGGTTCAAATCAGGCCGCAGCACTTACTAGCTGTTTAACCTGAGGTAGGTCATTTAACCCAGTTAGCGTCAGTTTCCTCATCTGTAAAATGGCCTGGAGAAGGAGGTGGCAAACCACTCTAGTATCTTTTTTCAAGAAAACCCCACATGGGGTCACAAAGAGTAGGATGTGACTGAAACAACAGAACAACAACAACAAATCCTTCCCACTGATTATGTGCACATTTATGGGAGAGTGAATCCCATATTTATGAGAAAAAATGTGTTTTTACCACTTTTGATTGTGCTATTTAATTAAAAGTCTTTACTTTGAATTACTTGTATCCTTTGGCTTAGAAGTAAAAATAAACACATTGGCGGAGTCTCATGAGTAATGGTTTTGACCAGATAAAAACACAAGGTACTATCAATGTGGGGAAGTTAATTTCAGGAATGCACCTTCCAGATGGGTTGTACCCTAACTTTGTATATAAACATTTGAAATGCTAGGAACATTTCCTGATATATTCTTTATGAAGTGTAGTAGACCAAATTCAGCTTTTGAATATTGTTCAGAGGTCAGTTTTCAAACAATGTGTGCTTAGATTGGGTTATTCTACTCTATGATGTAACTATCAGTTCAGTTCTCTCTGACAGTTTTGTAGTTCTTTTTTCTTAGTAGGACTGATACGGTTTTCTCACATCTTTGAATAGATCATATGTTCTTGTCTACATTTTGGTTAACAAGTGTCTGATTCTGATACACATACTGTCTTTTGAATACCTCTTTTTATAAGAAAGGGTCTCAGAAAATCATTTGATTTTTCAAATAAAACTTGCTCTTCTTTTGTCTTTCAGTTGTGTCTGACTCTTCATGACCCCATTTGGGATTTTCTTGGCAAAGATTCTGGAGTAGTTTGCCATTTCTTTCTCCAGCTCATTTTACAGATGAGGAAACTGAGGGAAGCAAGGTTAAGTGAGTTGCCCAAGAATACACATCTAGTAAGTGTGTGAAGCCAGATTTGAGCTCAGAAAGATGAGTCTTCCTGACTGCAGGCCCAACACTCTATCCAATTCACCATTTAGCTGCCCCAAATAAAATTAGATAAGTCAAAATTATTTTCTCAAAGGTTACCATGATCCATATTTCTTCTAACTCAGAAAACATGGTTCTCTTCTGATAATTGTTAAAGTCAGGTTAACGTATAGTGTTGAACAGTGAAAATTATTAATAAACACTAAACTAGTATTAAAGGTTGACATAAAAATTATACTGTACTATCTGTTAGAATTAAGTATACTCTATTTTCTCTTTATATAATTTAATTTATTCAAGAGCACATCCATCCTTTGAAGCCATTAGATGTTCATTTGACAACTTTAAGGGAAATACTATAGAAAAGAAGAATAAAGTAGTGGACCTCCAATGCAATTTTGATATTCTCTCATTTCCTGTTTTGATTCATATTCAGTCTTGAAATGTCATCATTTCATTGTGACAAATCATTACTATAAAAGCTCTACAGCATGTTTCCTAATGTCAAGAACACATTTCAAAGTGCTGAATCATTCATTTTGAGACTAGAATATTCTTTCCCTTTGCCAGGATGATTTTCTTATTAGTTGCCAAGGGTTGTATACATGTCTTAATAAAAAATCTACCACTCTGCCAAGCCTTACACACCCCCAAATCTAAGTTCTGTGTCACCAATTTCCAATTAGAAATCAAAAGAAGTAGGAATTGCATGGAACCTCCATCATATTCTAAGTTCCCTAAGATGATTAAAACTTATTCTGTCTATATTAATTAGTATGGCATTAGTATATACTTATAACAGGGATAAAATGAGATTAAGTGGTAGATGAGTATTGGTACAATGATTTTTTAATGATAAAAATGTGTGTGTGTTTCTAGCTACAGTACTAGTCAGATTCTTTTGATGACATTTAATTCATCTTCACAATATCCCCATGAGGCAGGTATTATTATTCCAGTTTTTAAAGATGAAGAAATGAAAGTTAAATGACTTGTCAAAGGTTACCAAGTAAATTACTGTCAGATAAGAACTAGAATGTAGCTCCTCTTGGCCCACCTCAATTTGTCATGCCCTATTGCACTCTACCCATTAATTCAGTGATCTTCAAATGCTGGATTTGGAGACCCAGAGGATTCTATTAAGAGTGCAGGTCAGAACCAAAGCTAAGGATGACTAGTGAGAAGTAATCATATATAGAAAAACTCTAAATTGCACATCATGTGGCAGTCTTTCCAACTAGTCCATAGAGGAAGAAAAGAAAGGAAATTAAAGTGGTGAGGTTAAAGGAATTATTCCTTCTCCCTTCAGCATAACCCTGATCCTCTGATATCAGGGAAGAAGTGCCAGAGAAAGGACATGGGAAATCCTGGTCCAAAGGGTCCTCTTGTTTCTCTCAGTTCTCATAGATAAATAAAAATCCTGGCCTATCAGGGACATTCCCCCCCCCCAAAAAAAATGCATTTCTTTTGTCTCAACATTGTTGTTAAAATCTCAAGCAAAGTAAATAGTTTTGTAAACCACATGTCATCAGTATATGTTGATGTAACAATTACCAAGGCATCCTTTCTACTGACAAATTAAAACTTTCTGGAGCTCCAACTATTAAGGTTTTGTTTTTTCTTTTCTTTAAGATTGCATTATGGGAAAAAAATAAAAAAATAAAAAAAAGATTGCATTGTGTTTTTAAGCCTGTATTATCATTCTGATTTTTAAAAGATTATAATACATCAAGAAGCATTAATTAACTGTTAACTCTGTGCCAGGCACTCTACTAAGTGCTCAGCATACAAACAAAAACAGGAAGAAAGATAGTTTCTGCCCTCTAACAGCTTATATCCCAATAGAGGAAGAAAACACAAAAGGAAGCTAAAAAAGAGAGGAGAAGAGGAGATGAAAGTACCTATTTGGGGACTATAGATAAAACATGGAGAGTTGGAAGTACAGTTTGGAGAGGAATGAAACATGGCTAGCCTGGGAGACCTCCCCACTATGTAGGTTCTGGGAAAAAGCATCCCATCAGAGGGAAAGGCCACTTCCCTCTGGGTACTTCTAATACTAAAAGTCCAGGGTTGGGCTGAGCTTTCAGTATGAAGAGATTTCTAGGGCAAAGTCATAAATGACATCTATAGAAAACAGGCTTAGTTCTATTTTAGCAATTAATAATTAACATTTTAGGTTAAATTAAAAATTAGGATTTTAAGTATGGAATAAAAAAGATATGTCATGAGGAGTTATTTTTATTTCAAGAACCTAACAAGGACTTGTAAAGTTCTAAAATGGTTGGATACAGCAGATAAAAACATTATTAAGATTATAAGGACAGAATGAAAGAAAAACAAATTGAAAACACCAAGAGTCAATGAAGTAAACCATCTTAAAAATACATTTAACTGATGTTTAATATTTGGTTTGAGATTAGAATTTACTATAAGATTATTTAGGCATTAGATTCTGAATTTAACTAGAGCAACTTTGATATAATTTTCCAGGCATAGTTTTACCTTTTTATCCCCAATAATGCTCCAAACAACAAAAATCAATGTGATCCTAATTGGAACTAGTCAACAGAACTTCTTATGACTCTGGTTCTTCCTCCTTCCTTGCTCGAAATTGGTAAAATTGACTAACTGACCCTCACCCAAAGTAATAATATATGTATGTTTGAGTTCAATCAAACCAAATAACCAATCACTTCTATATTACTTAATGTAACTTACAAGATTTTCTATATCCAATACCTTTATTAGATGAGTGTATCTATGTTGAATCAATTCAAAGGTCTTAAAACAGATGTGACAATGTCTGTAACCAATATGAAGGAATGAAAACCAATGGGATAAAATGAAATGATGCTACACAGGAAGTGCATTAGCACTGCTTGATGTGTTAGTTACACCTTCAGTGGAGAAGAGAGAGAGAGCGAGGGAGAGAGAGAGAGAGAGAGAGAGAGAGAGAGAGAGAGAGAGAGAGAGAAAGAGAAAGAAATGTAATTTCCAGTGTTGACCCAAAATAGTGGTGGAAACAGCTTCTGTAAAACTCCTGAGAGGGAATTAAAGAAAGAAGAGTATTTGTCTCTTTCTCCTAATCCCTATTCCCATTGACCAGAGAAAGATTTTTGAGAATCTCAAAAGGTAAGAATGATTTTGGTATTCCCATAAATAACCTTAAGAGGTTTTTCTGAAAAGCCATGGAAAATGGCTTCAGTGGGAACCAAGAACAAACAATAAGTCCTGACAAAAAAGAAGTTTGATGACTCTACAAGGAACAGCAGAAATCTACAGCATATCAAAAAGGGATATCAGTAGGACACTAAAAGGGAAAGAAAAATATTTCTAGTAATCAAGAGCTGCATCACCCTCTCACCGTATAAGCTTTCTAATCTTGAGCCCACTTTTACCTGAACTACATATGTACTTTCAGGAGAATGGTTTGGGATGTATTTGTATTACTTTTTGTGTTGCTACTTGTATTACTTCATTGATTCTTGGTGTTTTCAATTTTTTTTCTTTTATTCTGCACTTTTTATAATCTTAAAATGTTTCTTTATCTCCTGTATCCAATTATTTTACAACTTTTAAAGTCATTGTTAGGTCCTTAAAATAAAAGTAGATAGCTCCTCATGACTGCTTTAGTCAGTCAGAAGAGAACCCCAGGGGGGTTCATGAACAATAGGGTGAGGGAAAAACTCTTAAGCTTACCTCTAAAATCCTGAGAAGACAAAGAAATTTATTCTAGGGATCTGACCTGTTTGTACATGTGGGAGTTGAAAGAATGACCAGAGATTGTCATTTATGCTTGATTAAATTACTAGATAGATAGCAAGATAAGGAGTGTTTTTCCCCCTATGTAATTACTATAAGTGTTTAATGATGGATAAGAAAAAAAAGTGGGAGGTGGGGTTCATTCCTGTTTGTATAATCTCACAAGAGTCCTGGCTCTTGTGACTTAGTCTGGACAGTCTCCGCCCTATTGGACTTCAATGATTTGAGTTTCCTTTACCTGTTTATTGAGGCAATTTAGTTCATAGCATGAATTGGGGTACAGATGAAGGAGAGAGCTGTAGTTCTAGTTCCTTTTAAACTATCCTTGGGACCCTTTCACAGTAAATGGAAATGTTTATCTGAGCTGGGAGAGAAGGAATACAAAAAGACTCCTTTATCCCTGCTATCCTAGAAAAATCCAAAACATGAGTCCCCAGATACATGCTTATTGAATAATCTTGGATGAAATAAATTCTCCAGAGGTCTATCATACCTAAATTTCTAATATTCTATTCATCTCGTTAACTTCTTTCTGGTATATTTTGTGGTTAGATTTATCTAGTTCAGAGAGGGAGAAGTTGAGGTCCCCCACTAGTATAGTTTTGTTGTCTATTTCTTCCTGTAAACCCCTGAACTTCTCCTCTAAGAATTTGGATGCTATACAATTTGGCGCATATATGTTTACTAATGATACTACTTCATTGTCTATGGTGCCTTTTAGCAGTATGTAGTTTCCTTCCTTATCACTTTTGATAAGATCTATTTTTGCTTTTGCTTTGTCTGAGATCAGGATTGCTACCCTTGTTGTTTTTTTGTTTTTTTTTTTTTTTACTTCAGCTGAAGCATAATATATTCTGCTCCAACCTTTACCTTTACCCTATGAGTGTCACTCTTTTTCAAATGTGTTTCCTATAAACAACATATTGTAGGATTATGGCTTTTAATCCATTCAGCTATTCACTTCCATTTTACAGGAGTTCATCCCATTCACATTCACAGTTATGATTATTATCTGTCTCTTTCTCTCCATCCTTCTCCCTACCCCGTTTATGCTTTTCTTTCTCCTTTCTCCTTTTCCCTCCTCACTGGTGTTTTACTTTTGACCACCGCCTCCCTCAGTCCTTCTTCCCTTCTATTAGCCCCTTCCCTTTTCTTCCCCTTTACCGTTACTACTTTTTCCCTCCCTTTTATCCCTCCTCCCTTTTATTTCCCCTTTTGCCTCCTACTGCCTATAGGTCTAGTTAGATTTCTGTACCTAACTGACTATGTTATTCCCTTCTTCAGCCAAATATGATGACAGTAAGGTTCAAACAATGCTCATCTTTCTCCCTTCTTTCCCTCTGCTGTAACAGGTTTTTGTGCCTTTTCCTGTAATGTCATTTACCCTTGTCTGTCTCCTTTCATTTTCTCTCAGTACATTTTCTTAGCTAAATCAGATTAATCCACTTACTTGGATCCATTTAACCCACTTGATTAGATTTTTTTTATCATTACATCAAAGTCAATATATACCCACCCCCTTTATGTATACCCCTTTAGCATGGTGTAATAACAATACAGTTCTCAAGAGTTACATGTGTCATCTTCCCTTGTAGGGATGTAAACAGTTTGCCCTTATTAACAACATATTGTATCTTTCTGTCCCATGTACCTTTTTATGTCTTTTTTGAGTTTTGTACTTGAAGATCAAATTTTCTGTTGAGCTCTGGCCTTTTTATCAGGAAGGTTTGGAAGTCCCCTATTTCCTTGATTATCTATCTCCTTCCCTGAAAGATCATGCTCATTTTCACTGGGTAGTTGATCCTTGGTTGTAATCTAAGCTCCTTTGCCTTATGGAATATCATGTTCCATAACCTACAGTCATTTGATGTAGAAGCTGCACGGTCCTGTGTAATCCTAACTGTGGTTCCACATTTAAATTGTTTCTTTCTGGCTGCTTGCAGTATTTTCTTTTTGATCTGATAATTTTGGAATTTGGCTGCTATATTCCTTGGCATTTTCAATTTGGGATCTCTTTCAGGAGGTGATTAGTGGATTCTTTCCATGGCTATTTTACCCTCTGGTTCAAGGCCTCATGGCAGTTTTCCTTTATGATTTCCTGAAAGATACTATCCAGGCTCTTCTTTTCATCATGATTTTCAGGTAGACCAATAATTTTTAAATTGTCTCTCCTGGATCTATTTTCCAGATCAGTTGTTTTACCAATGAGATATTTTATGTTTTCATCTATTTTTTCATTCTTTTGGGCTTTTTTTGACTGATTCTTGCTCTCTCATAGAGTCATTAGCATCCATTTGCCCAATTCTAATTTTTAACAAATTGTTTTTGTTATTCTACTAGATTTTGTACCTCCTTCCCCATTTGTCCAAATGTATTTTTTAGGGACTTGTTTTCTTCAGTGTACTTTTTTTCTAGTTGGCCAATTGTATTTTTAAGGACTTGTTTTCTACAGATAATTTTTGTCCTTCTTTTTCCAGGCTATTGACTCTCTCTTGCACACCTTTCATTTTTTTCTTCTACCTTTCTCATTTGACTTTTAAAATCCTTTTTGAGTTCTTCTAAGAAGGCTTTTTGGGTTTCAGATCAGTTCATACTCCCTTTTGTGGTTCCAAACATGGGTTTGTTGACAATATTGTCTTTTTCAGAATTTCTGCCTTGATCTTCACTGTTCTCATAATATGAATCTATGATGCTTTTCTTTTTGCTCATGGTGTTTGCTTATTTCCTGACCTTTAAAGAGATTGAGCTCTCCTGCTGGGGAACAGAGGGTACTGACCCAACCTTCTTGTGTTGGGAGCCTAGGGATTGGTCACTGGCTTTGTGTGCTGGGGCCTCCAGTGTTGGCAGTTGGTGGCTGTAGGGTTCTGGCAGATTACCTGGTGTTGGGCTGGAATCAGCAAGACTGAAACTCTAGGGCAACTCTAGGTTGCCTGCTTTTCCTTTGCTTTAACTTTCTTCAGCTCCTTTCAGATGGATGTTGCAGTGTTTTTATCCACTTGGGGCCTTTTGTAGTGCTGCTTCCCTTATTTTTGCTGAGTCACTGGGAGGCCCATTTGCCGTAGCATGCCAAGGCACCTGATAGTTTTCCACCCTGGTTTCTACTGGCTGCCCAGCCCTCACTGAGGCACTCAGGGGTTCAGGTGTCGATGTTTGCCTGCTCCTCCACCTGGGTTTCAGGATCTCCTCCTGGTATGCTGAGGTGGGGCTTTCTGCTAACTTGCTGGGATGCCTCATGTTCTGCACTGTTTCCCTTCCTCCAGGGCAATAGGGGCCTTTCCCATTAATCCCTCAAGCTACCTAGGCTACAGGACTGCTGCACCCCATCTTTCTTCTGCTTCAGCTATTCCAGGGTTTTCCCTTGGGTGATGTTTTCTAGGTTTTCAGAAGTTAATACAGGTGGGTAAGAGCAACTTGCCTCTTACTCTGCCATCTTGGCTCCCAGAAGCAGAACTCAATGAAATATATTCAAAGAGCATCCTATATGATATCACTATATAGGGACATTTGCCTTTTCTGCCAACACTGGTCACCAAAAACAATTCTAGTCATTTTAATTGTTCGTGCAAGTCTATGATGTAAATACTGCTGAGATCCATCATACCTTAAATCAATTTGAAATAAGGACTTTGAACTTTTATTACTCTCATCCTTTTAATTTAGTTATTGCCCCCAACTCCTGCTTCCTATTCATTACAATCAGAAGTACATATTAAATGACTGGTAGCATGAACTACTCTATGAGACATCATATCAACGAAGTAAAAAAGACAGGGATCCTCCATTTTCTAGTCTGTCTTATTTCTTCTCTAGATGATAATGAAGCCACTGGATATCTGACTAAAGAGATGGATGGCTGGTTTTAAGGCTTGAGGGCATACCTTTTGTGAACTTCTGCATGAGTCAGTATGCTGTTGCTGACCAACAATTGTAGTGATTACTACACACTTTCTTTTTGCCAAAGAAATAGAAGATCCAGGGTCTGTACGTCAGTAAATTTAAATATTTTCAGTTCAATGCTCTGAGACGTACCTAGCCTTAAACATGCATATGTGAATGGGTGTGTGGGTGTACATCATGCAACTAAATCAAACAGAAATGTTGGTCTAAAAATAATGCCAAATGTTATATTATCAGTGGCAAATTAATACTAAAACAAATCCTTTCTTAAAACAATGAACATATCAAGGTTAGTCCTTAAATTGAATTCACATTTTATTTCACTTTTCTTTTCTTTGTTTGCTTTGTGTGTGGCTAAAAAGTAGGATTTCTACACCCAACTTATGAACCAATTCTTAATTTAGCTCTGATTTTTGGCAGTATCTTTAGAAGCTGAATCAAATGCGTAGCTGAGTCTTCTCAAATCAGCTGCACTTCAAAGCTCAAGCATTTCTTAGTAAAATTTATGGTCATCTCCAATAATTTTTATCAAATTTAAGCATGAGGATATTTACCAAAAAAATGAAAACTTTTCATAAACCTGATTTATGACAGGTTATTTGGTGGATTTCTTCCTATGAATATTTACATTTATGACAACTGTGTATCCCATATCAATGTACACAGCATTATAACACTATCAATTATGTTAATGTCAGACAGTTAAAAGGATTTCAAGGTCATTGCATTTTTCAAAACATTTAAATTTCTCCTACATTTTTCTTCCTGTCAAGTCTAATAAATATCTGAAAGAAGAATAATAATTAAAATATATTTTCTCTCACCTTCCTTGAAAACAAGTTCTATAGAGGTCTCATATTAACTCAGCTTCTCCAAGCGAAATAATTAATACATATTAATGCTATTCCCAAATGATTGCTGGTACTATCTTCTAATATCAGATAGTGTGAAAACATGAAACTAGTTCAACTTTCACTCAAACTGTGTAAGTAGTAACTTTATCCTTAAAGGTAAAATTTTAAATCATAACTTCTTCAATTGCATGTTTATCGAACTTAACACCATTTAGAGTCAAAAGGGCTGGAGAAACTAATTCAAGGAAGTTAGTTCTGAAGTTTGGTGTATGTGGCTGAATTGCTCATTTACAAATAGATCATTGTTCCATCTAACAGATCATGAAATACCCAATTAGCATGTTCAATGTGTACTTTTCCCTTGCAGCTCTGAAAAGAAAGGAGGAATCTCATTTTCCATAATTTTCTCCCTAAAACAATTTCCCTAGGAATTATTTTAAAATTTCTCTTCTTCAATTCAATTCAATTTAGTAAGGGTCTAGGACAAACTTACTAGGAATCAAGCATAATATTAGGCACAGGAAATACATTCTACTGAAATTCTCAGCAATCTGTTGAGCAGTTCTTTAGGGGGAGATGCAATGGGACAGGGATAAAATAAAATAGAACTCATTCTATGAGAACTTACAATCTAGTAATGTTGATGAACCATACACAAATGACCATTAAACAAAGTAAAACAGGATAATACCTTCATCACTTTATCAGAAACAATCAAAAGCAACACAATGTAGCTGCAAGTTTATAGTCCTTACAGACCTTCCCCATGTAAGTTTGTACCAAAGTACATTAAACAATCACAGATTGACCATTTCTTAAGAATATTATAAAGAGGATTATTATTCAGGTATAGTCATAGGCTTACACTGTATATAGACTGGGTGTGTGAAGGTTGTTGTTTGTCCTTGGTTCTCAAAGAGGACCATGACATCAGGGAGGTGATGCCATGACATGCAAGTGAATTGGATTTAAGTGAGGGAAGGCTGTGCAAAATCACTAGCCTCATTTTCTACTCCTGAACCATTTAGGTCCAGTGACCAGATATAAATCAGGACAACTCGAGATGGTCTAGGATGCAGTGGAGGACCTTGTCCTTTTCAAACTAAGGTATTTAACAGGTCTCAGTTTGACTGAGGTAGCACCCATTCAGTGATTAAGACTTAAAAAATGAGGAAAAGAACGGTCTCTTAAAAAATAAAAATGCACCTGAGAGGAGAAGCCCCTCAGGGTTTCAGGCCAAAACAGAAACAATTGTTATTTACATTCATTTTGAGCCAATCAGCCCTGGTCGCAGACAAACCCCTATATAGGGAACATAAATTTCAATCTCTGATTTTTTTTGTTTTGTTTTTTTTCTCTTGAAGAGCAGCCTTTACCCCAAATCAGTCTGGTCCCAGACTAAGCCCTACTTGGTCACTGTTTGGGTCCTGATTGGCTCATCTGGCCACTGGACCTAGATGGCTCAGGAGGAGAAAGTGAGGATGGTGACTGCACAGTGCTCCTTCACTTAAATTCAATTCACTTGCAAATCATGGCATCACTTCCTTGATGTCATGGTCCTCTTTGAGAATGAAAGACAAACAGCAAGCAAGCAGCAATTTACATACACACATGGAAAGAGGTTGTACTAGATAATCTCTGAGATCCCATCCAAACCGAGATTTTGTGTTCTATGAATTATTAATTTTAGATATGTATTATATTTGAATACCCTTATATTTGAATGTGCTTAAATTAACTTTCATTTTTTGATTTGTTTCTCCAGAGCTCTGATCAGTGGTTTACATATAGTAAGCACTAATAATGTCTTTTTCATTCATTCTTTAAGTCACTATATATTCTACATCAAACCAGAAACTCCTCCACAAGTTAATTTGTCAAGTTGACCTTTCATAACACTGTTTCAATGTTATTTGCCCTTTGTAATACGTTTTCTACTAAAATTGTGATTTTACCAATTAATGTTAGACTAAACATGTAGATATTATTAAATACCTACTAATGTAAATTTTCATTGTTAATTTGTATTCTACAAATTTCATATTTATACCATGTCAAATAGAAAGGTCATACTTTTCTTATGGTTAAGACAATTTTCCCCACCCAACTGCATGCCCCTTGTCTTCATTATGCCCCCAAAACCTTTTCATCATACTAGATCACAGCAGTCTTGAACTGACACTTTCTCAGTATTCCCAGTCCTGCCCTCTTTCCCACCCACCCATACTTTAGGGTGGAATCTGGGTAGAACACTTAGAGCTCCTCCCAAAACTTCCATTTAAGGATGGCACCCAGTCATCTCTTCATTTTCTACCTAACCACACTCCTCTGGACTTTATCATGCCCCACCCTCCAGGACCTTTTTTTCCTTTTATTCTCTCTCCCAGTGGCATCTTCCTGCCTTTATAACTTCTTTTGGCATGTTGTCTTCCCACTTTGGATTGTAAAAGTCATGAAGGCATAGTATTTTTATTGCCTTTGTATACCCAGTGCTTAAAACAGTGCCTGGCACACAGTAGACACTTAATCAATGTTTATTGAATGAATGAAAATGATACACATTACTAGAGAAAAAATCATTTCTTCTTTCCTTTTATTCATTCAAAAATATGTATTGATCATCTATGTGCAAGGTACTTTGATAGGAACTATCATAACTTCTATTTCTTTTTCCTCTATTTCAGCCTTAAAGGATAGGTTTTTCATACTGAATAAACCTAAAGAGATTATGAATACTCCAAACATCATTCTTTTTTGGGGGGGGGATTGAATGGTGAAGGGAAAGAATGGATAGTGTAGAGGAGTAATCAATTCAAAGTTCAATGTTTACCTGAATTTCATATGCTAATTTTTAAATTTAGGGGAATCCTAGGTTAAACTATTTCCAACTTACATTCCTATCCAAATTTAAATTGAAACCACTTTGCATTTTTAATTAAAAATTTTATGATATTCTTAAACTTATCTCACCATCCACTTGTTGCTTCCAGTGAGTTTTATGGAAGAACATATGATGCCTCCCACTATTTTTCCCACTGTACTATACAACATTTACTAAAATGGTATTTTAGCCAGAGGAGTAACTAAGCCATGAAGAATATTGTTGTTATTTTGTTGTTTGTTGTTTTTTTTTTCCCAAATAACCTCAATGTTCTTCCTCATACACCCCAAATTTCTGACATGACAGGTTTGAAAAGATATTAGGGTTTTTTTTCTCTCCCTACTAAAGTAGCTTCACAAATATTAATCATATTCCTTTTTATTTTTTTGTCTTTTCTGTTTTCTTTCCTTTTTCCCTCCTAAAAACAATGCATTTAGAAAGCACAAAGACAATTGAATAAAAGAAAATTAAATTGTTCAAGAATAACAAATAATTTTTCTTTGTTTATTGCATAAATCATAAAGGGATATTTAATATCATTGAAAGTAAGAGAATATTTACAGCTTAGTCTGAGTTAATGTCTTCAATGGATCTGGAGTTCCAAGGGTTAAAAAAAGTAATATCCCTCTCCCCCTATAAAAAATGTGTATATATGTATGCACAAATGTTCAACTAATCTGAAGTCTTCTCAGAAGTGTTCCCACTTCAATAGCCTTTAAAGTTTTACAAAAGACGTAGTAGTAGTAATTAACGGCCTGTCACAACCTGATAGCTATTCCTGAGGAGCCAACATAAAAGACAAGCAGCAGATTATATAGAGCTTTGGAATACCATCAAGCAGAACCAGTTGGGGTTATGCATAAGAATGAGTTTTACGCATAACCTTACATTTGCAAATTCTTCACCAGACTCAGTTGCATCATTGCAATAGAATACTCAGAACCTTATGTGGTGCCTTGAAGATATTAATTGTTCATTGAATTGAACAGTGTAGAGAGAAGAAAAAAGGACCAAGGAATGGATTTTCCACATTTAAATGGTAGTAAAATGAGAAGAAATTAGTAAAATAGATAAGTAAGAGGAGTATCATCAGAGTTTAATGTCATAGAAGTATAAGGGAAGGAGTACATAAGGATAGAAAAAGTGGTCAATAACTACAAATGCTAAAACAACAACAGAATAAATATTTTATTAATATATTGGGGCAAATTAAGTTAGACAGTGTAACATCCACTATCGCTGTGTGCTATATTATTCTTGGCTTCCCCAAGGGAGTTCATTTTATACCAGAAGCCCCAGATTGATTATAGATAGTAGTTTAATCAATTGCAATGGGTTACTTACAAAAGGTGCCAATCTGGGGCCGATGCCAGATGAAACAGTTTCAATAATGGATTGATCCCCTCAGAGACCACAGGAAAGCCCATTAGTAATTGTAGAAAACAGACAAAGGGAGGAGCTACAGAGCACATCACTATAGACTGAGGAATATCTTGGGTTTCTGATTAGTAATGAGCTTATTTATGAGCTTGGGTATTAAGTCAGGGCTGTTGGATAAATGCCCAAACACAGGGTTATATACATGTGCTGGTGGTCACTGTCCATGTTATGGTTGTTACCAGTCACATTATCTGAATTATGACTTAATATCTAAGTTATGATTTTTACCAGTCACCATGTCCAGGTTTCTACCAGTCACAGTGTTTCAGTTATGGCTTTCACTTCTTACTGTGTTTTATGGCTTTTCCCCAGTAGGGTCCCACAGATAGACAAAGGTTGAAAAGTGAGTGGGTAGCAACAAACCAAGGTGATTCAAGTAGATTATTCTCTCTCCCTAGAATTTTAACAGTAAAAAGGAGAAGAGAATAAGATTGACTAAGTGAAAGTGTAGCAGGGTGACATTTCAGGACTCAATATTTCAAGAACCTGTAATTTCATTAGTGTGGCCAATTCTACAGGGATGAAGATTGCAGGTACTCCTATGATAGTATAATGGTAGCAATTTAATCATTAGGAAATCCCTAAGGGATTAATGATGGTAACAGAGATTTGTACTTAAAAAAAAAAACTCTTTAATGGTGCCTTAAGCTGTAAATAATTGTCTAATATTACAAAGACAGTTTTTTTGTTTGACAACAAATATGTAGATATTTGAAGCGTTCTAGGTTTGTTTCTGTACAAATTGAAAAACCATTATGATCATGGGCACAGGGATTTTGATATTTTTACAGGGATTATATGAGACTCTAATTGATTTTGACTAAACACAATGTGTGTTCTTGCAGTTTCACAACCCATCATCAAATCATTATCAAATGATTATAAGGGTTCAACATTAAGCAAACTACTTTCCAAATGAGGGTCTAACACATATGCATACCCACATTTTTGTTCTACACACTGAACTAAAATAGTTCCCTCATTCCCCTCTGTTACTCTTTAATTACATACTCATTAGGTATGTAATCACATGATCAAAATGTTACAAATACTTGCATTTTTGTAGTGCAAATGTCAGGCTATTTGAAAACTATGATCGCAGACTATGTGCATTAGAAGCCATCTTGAAACCATTACAGATCATCAAAACTTTTCTACAGAAACAAACCATGCCACCTTTCATTGTAGGGTTAAGATTGTTTTTCAATTAAAACTTATTCTCCACTTATGCTATTATTTTTCTGTGTGGTAGATTTTGAAATACATTGGTTGGTAACATTGGACACTCACTAGTTTCTATGGGAGAGTAGCCAGTGTGTCAGTGGTAGAAGAAAAGAAAGTCTTGTCTGAAAACATAATTTTCTTACAAAGTTTAGTTTATCTACAGACATTGTTCAAAACAAAATAATATATGTAAATGAACCTAAAGTTCATTTTTATCCAATAAAGTATTTGTTTTAAGTCAGTAGAAATGAAAGTATTTTATATCATAAATAGCTGTTAATTTTCATTGATTGGTTAGGTAGCTAAAAATTACAAATTAATTTCCATCTTTTTAGCAAGAAAGCCTATAAAATTCTTGTATTGTGCATCACAGATTTGAGTGAACAAACACTTAATTCTTGTTTTAAATCAAAGTACAAAAGATAACTATAGGACACCAGATTTAAAACTGTATCTAGGAGGATTCTGGGAAGATGGAGGTCAGAAAATTCCAAGCTCTCAAGATTTTCCCTCACAAAAGAGATGAAGAGTGCCTCAGGGTGAATATTGAGCAATAAAATAATTAAGAGTAGGGGCAGAACAATGGTCTTCCTGGGACAATTGGAGAAGATCTGAGGAAAATTCTAGGAGGAGGTTTGTCTGTGTGAACAGTAAACACCTCCAGGCTAGGCCCTAGGTCTGCTTAAACAAAAAGTGGCAAGCATTGGGTTGGGAGGCTGCCTCAGCTGGGCTGCAGGAACTTTGACCCAAGGATAGTGAGGGTTGTTGGTCCAGGGAACCTCTGCTGACAAGGAACACCAGAGATTAGGCAGGGACAAAATAGGAAGTAGAGCATTCCTGGTGTTTGCAGAAGTAGTGGGGCGGGTACACCACTAATTGTGGGCACTTATAGGAGACTGGAGGTCTTATTTCAAGTTCCAGGCCAGATGGGAGAACTGAAGGAGGACCTGAGACCAGAAGCACCATTTCCCATACCCCAGGTAGAGGTGATTATAAAAACTAAGGTACTACCATTTTTTTTTAAATGGACAGGCTAAGGAGAAAAAATTCAACCATAGAGAGTTACTATGGGAATAAAGAAAACTGGAGTTCATTTTCAGAGGATGATACTGAAGCAAAGAAACTCTCTTACACCCAAAAGAGTAACATCAAATGGTGACCTGCTCAAAAAGAATTCATAGAAGAACTTTAAAAAAGACTTTAAAAACCAAGTGGGAGAGATTTAGGAAAAACTAAAAAAGAATAAGGACAATCTAAGAATAACAAGAAGATTATGAAAAGAAAGTCAACCAATTAGAAAAGGAGATTCAGAATTTTATATTTTTTTAGGATTTATTCATTTTTTAATGTTAATTTTTATTTATTTTTTTGTTTTCAACATTTACTTCCACAAGATTTTGAGTTCCAAATTTTCACTCCATCTCTCCCCTCCCCCCACCCCAAGATGGCATGCATTCTGAATACCCCTTCCTCTAGTCTGCCTTCCCTTCTATCTCTCCCCCACTTCTCTTATCCCCTTTCCCTTCAATTTTCCTGTAGGAAAGGATTGATTTCTGTACCCCATTTCCTGTATTTCTTATTTCCCAGTTGCATGTGAAAACATTTTTTTAAACATGTGTTTTTAAAACTTTGGGCTCCAAATTTTCTCCCTTCCTCCCTCCCCACCCAACCTCATTGATAAGGAAAGCAACTCAATATAGGTTATATATGTGCAGTTATGCAAAACACTTCCACAGTAGACACACAATGAAAATCTAACTATATTTCCCTTAATCCTATCCTGCCCCCCATTTATTCTATTCTTTCTTTTGACCTTGTCCCTCCTCAGAAATATTTGCTTCCGATTACCCCCTTTCCAAATCTGCCCTCCTCTCTATCATCCCCCTACTCTCTTATCCCCTCCCCCCCCATTTTCCTGTTGGGTAAGACAGATTTCCATACCCAATTGAGTCTGTATGTTATTCCCTCCTTAAGTCAAATCCTATCCGAATAAGATTCACTCATTTCCTCTCACCTGCCCCCATTTCCCCTCCAATGTAAGAGCCTTTTTTTTCTGTTTTTTTTTTTTTTTTGGTGTGTGAGGTAATTTACCGCATTCTACCTCTCCCTTTCTCCTTCTCCTAGTATAATCCTCTCTCATCCTTTAATTTTATTCTCCAGATATGACCCCTTCATTTTCAACTCACCCTGCACCCTCTATCTATCTATCTATCTATCTATCTATCTATCTATCTATCTATCTATCTATATACATACATATAATTTTTTTCCTTCCAACTACCCTAATACTGACAAAGGTCTCATGAGTTACAAATATCATCTTTCCATGCAGGAATGTAAACAGTTCAACCTTAATAAGTCTCTTATGATTTTCTCTTTCCTGTTTACCTCTTCATGTTCCACTTGAGTCTTGTATTTGAAAATCAAATTTTCTATTCAGCTCTGGTCTTTTCATCAAGAATGATTGAAAGTCCTCTATTTCACTGAATGACCATTTTTTTCCCCTGCAGGATTATACTCAGTTTTGCTGAGTAGGTGCTTCTTGGTTGTAATCCTATCTCCTTTGCCCTCTGGAATATCATATTCCATGCCCTATGGTCCCTTAATGTAGAAGCTGCTAAATCTTGTGTTATCCTGATTGTGTTCCCACAATCCTTGAATTGTTTCTTTCTGGCTGCTTCTAATATTTTCTCCTTGATCCTAGGAACTCTGGAATTTGGCTACAACATTCCTAGGAGTTTTCCTTTAGGAATCTCTCTCGGGAGGAGATTGGTGGATTCTTTCAATTTCTATTTGCCTCTGGTTCTAAAATATGAGGACAGTTTTCCTGGATAATTTCTTGAAAAATGATGTCTAGGCTCTTTTTTTGATCATGGCTTTTAAATAGTCCAATAATTTTTAAATTCTGTCTCCTGGGTCTATTTTCCAGGTCAGTTGTTTTTTCAATGAGATATTTAACATTGTTTGCTAATTTTCCATTCTTTTGGATTTGTTTTACAGTGTCTTGATTTCTCATAAAGTCACTAGCTTCCAATTGCTCTATTCTAATTTTTAAGGAAGTGTTTTCTTCAACAAGCCTTTGGACTTCCTTTTCCATTTGGCCAATTTTGCTTTTTAGGGCATTCTTCTCCTCATTGGCTTTTTGGACCTCTTTTGCCATTTGGGCTAGGCTATTTTTTAAGGTGTCATTTTCTTCAGTATTTTTTTGGGTCTCCTTTAGCAAGCTGTTAACTTGCTTTTCATGTTTTTCTTGCATCACTCTCATTTCTCTTCCCAGTTTTTCCTCTACTTCTCTTACTTGCTTCTCAAAATCCCTTTTGAGCTCTTCCAAGGCCTGGGACTGATTCATATTTTTCTTGGAAGTTTTGGGTGTAGGAGCTTTGACTTTGTTTTCTTCTTCTGGTTGTATGTGTAGATCTTCTTTGTCACCAAAGTAAGATAATATAGTCTGACTCTTTTTGCACTCGCTAATTACTTGAGTTTTAAACTCTTTGTTAAGGTAAAAGTCTGCTTCCAATGTGGAGAATGTCCTGTGCCAAGCTTTTGGGGTTTGTACAGCTGTTTTCAGAGATACTTCTAGGGATCTGAAAATTTTCAGTTCTTCCAAGGTGCTATGATAAGGGGCGAGGTGTTTTCTCTCCACCGCCACAACAATCTCCACCACACCATCATTGTTCCTCACCCCAAGATTGCCCCTCAGAACTGTGACCCAGATCCAAGCACTGGTAAAGCAAGAGATTCCTGCCTCAGCACTGGCAAAGAGAACCCTGTAATCCTCTTCTAATCAGCCACTCAATTCCCCCTCAGTCTGTGGGCCAGAAGCTCAGGAAACAGCTGCGGGCCCGCGCCACATTGGAGACTTGCGACTGAGACCTAGCTCCACTCCCACTTCAGTCACGGACTTTTCCCACTGACCTTCCAAGTTGTGTTTAGTGTTCATGGGTTGAGAAGTCTGCAAACTGCCACAGCTGCCTGAGATTTAGTCCTCTGAGGCCTGCTCCAGGGTCACTGCAGCCTGTGCTCCCATGCCAAGCTGCACTCCTCTCCCCACCCAGCGCAATATACCTTTTTGATTAACCATCCAGGCTGTCTTTGGCTGGAAGTTTGTTTCACTCTGTCTTTTTGTGGGTTCTGCTGCTTTAGAATTTTTTTAGAGCCATTTTTTATAGGTATTTGGAGGGGTTTGGGGGGAGAGCTCAAGCAAGTCACTGCTTTCCCTCCTCCATCTTGGTTCTGCCCCGAGATTCAGAATTTTAAGGAAGAAAATGACTCCTTTAAAATCAGAATTGGGCAAGAGGAAGCCAGTGATATGAGATCAAGAAATAATAATATGAAACAAAGAATGAAAAAAATTATGTGAAACATCTCATAAGAAAAACAACTGGAGAACAGATAAAGAAGAGGAAACATAAGAATAATCAGACTACCTGACAGCTATGATCAAAAAAAGAATCTTGACACACTAATACAAGAAATCATTAAAGAAAAATTGCCCTGAAGGATTAAAACAAGAGAGGAAAGGAGAAATAGAAATAATCCACCAATCACCACCTGAAAGAGATACTATGAGGAAAATTCATAGGAATATTATAGTCCAATTCCAAAACCCCAAGCTCAAAGATAAAATATTGCAAGCAAGAAGAATTAAACAATTTAAAAATGGCAGTGCCACATTTAGAATCACAGAAGACCTAGTAGTGGTGACAGTAAAAGACCACAGGTCTTGGAACACTATATATGGAAGAGCAAAAGAACTGGGGTTCCAGCTGAAAATATCATACCTAGCAAAGCTGGCATAATCCTGAATGGAAAAAAAATGGACATTTAATGAACTGTCAGGTTTTCAGGATTTTGTTAAAAAAACAAACAAAAAAAATTGTGAACTTAATAGAAGATTTGATATACAAGGACTAAGAGAAATACAAGGTACATGTGAAAAACTATTTACAAGGGACTCAATAAGGACAAGCTGTTTACTTTTTATGTATGTAAAATGTAAAACATATGTCTAAGATTATTATTATTATTAATTGGGGAAATTGTGAAAAAGATCAGGGTAAACCTGAATATTATATGAGCTTAAAAAGTAAAACCATTTAGGAACATATAAAAAGAGTAGTTATTTTATACAAATGAGGTGTGAGAGGAAGATCTGACACAAAGGAATTAGACAGGGAGGAGGGCTGTTAGTTCTAGAAACTGACTTTCATCGGAATGGGTTCAAGAGGGAACAATATTATATATGTATATGTATATATGTGTATATATATATATATATACACAATCTAGAAGAGTATAAAAGTTTTCTAAATTCAGGAAGAAATAAAATGCTGAGGGGGTAGGGAGAGGGGAGGTGATAATGGAGGGATCTCTAGAAGGGAGGATGAGGAAATTGGTCCAAGGGAATGGGGCTTCTTATAGAAGAGTTTTTAGATTTATGGGAATGGGAGGATAAGGGAGGGATGCTTGTGGTGGGGGTTAGGTTAAGTATTAGGAGAGAAAGGTAGCTGGTAGAAGTAAAGTAGAGGAGTCATGAGGGATATGAAATAAGAGATATACACAAATATAAAAATAAAAATCAGAAGTAGAACGTGTTAGGCAAAGTATATGTCTATGTATGTATATATGTATGTGTATATATGTATATGTGAATCTCCATATCTATATATAAATATATCTTTGCTTAACTGTAGCCTTTGGGGGAGGCAGAGGGGAAAAAAGAACAAAGTAAAAAATGAACTGAAGAGAACAAAAGAAAACTAACAAGGAAGTAAAGAAAACATGGACAACTCTAAACACAATGCTTAGTATTTATTATACAGGTTTTTTTGAAATGGAAATTTGTTCCTATATGTTCTGAAACTTCTTTTACCTTCTGCTGTGCACATGACATGCCCCTTTTTTTCTTTTCTTATTTTGTATTTAAGTTTCTAATATGTTCCTGTTTCTTTTCTTATTGTGTATTTGTTTCAGTAATATTTTTAATGTATCTGTCATTGAGTTAAATATTGTAAACTTTTCTCCAAAATAAAAAGCATAAAATAAAAACTAAGTTTATACATGATTGAAATATTATGCTAAGTAATTTCCAATTTGCAACTTATTTCATTAACTGTTATTTATATTCAATAAAAACAATAAAATGAAGAAATATATTATAAACTTTTCTGATAATATTAAGCACATGAGCTTTTGCTAATTTACTTATTTTAATATTTATAGAATTCCCAGAAATATTTATAATTGTTTCATAATTATAGTTTGTAAGTTTATATTGAGACTTATTACTAAAGATGGAATAAAATATATTATAATTATATTACATATATTGCCTACCTACCAAAATAAGGAATAAGAACTATAATTTGGAAAGGAAATAAAATGATATATTTGAAAATGCAAAAAAGCAACTGTTATAATGTAACTTGTTATCACATGTATCACTTGATATATATATATATATATGTATGTATGTATGTATGTATGTATGTATACATTTATTTTGTGTCTTCTTCAAGTATTTGTTTCCCAACCAAAAAAATCAAATAAATTTAATGAAAAGGTCTGAAAGGAACTTTAGAAAATGACATATGAATTACTTAGGTCCACAAAGTTTTTAGGTTCCTCAATATCAAAAGACCAAAATAGAAAACAAATAAGCCAATGTAACAACAACAACAAAACACTTTAAAGTTTGCAAAGTGTTTTACATAGATTGTCTCATTTAATCAGAAAAAGAAATTGACTAAGTCATTAATGAGCTGTTGTTTAAAAATAATAGCAGGACAGATTGAATTCATATATGGTGTAATAAATGTTTAAATAATAAATAATCTTTATTATATTTTTTTAGAATACACAAGCAATCTTTTCTGTATATTACTTAAAAAAAGAAAATTAAAAAAAAACATTTAATTGAAAATAGTGTCTATAAAATACTTGAATATTAATGTACCAAGACGCATACAAAATATATATAAATACAACCACAGAAACTGATTTATGAAAATGAAGGAAGGTAAATGTTTAAATTTCAAACTTAAAAGCTATGACATAGTTGCTATTTATCTTGGAGCTTTCATTAGCACCTAAAGCTTCTTCATTCTTTTGCATCCAAATGCCTTGCAATTTTCTCAACTGGAATATTCCTCTTCCAGGCCTGCCCCTTTAATTCATTTGGTGAGTCTCTCCTGGGACCAACAATTTATGGAAGGGTTCCATGAGGCAACTTTCATTTCCCTCCTAACCTTGCTCCAGATTTTCAGTAAGTTTAAATCATACCCTCATGTCAGTTACCATCATCTGTCCTTCTTCTTCTCCTTCCTGTTTTTCAGCTTCCTTTTTTGTGTTGTCTTCCCTCCTTAGAAGTTAACCTTCTCAAGGGCAATCACTGTCTTTCTTTTTGCTTGTATTTGCATCTTTGTATTAGCATATTGCCTGACACAGCAAGCATTTAATAAATATATCATTAAAGAGATTCATTGTTCACACTTGTATTTTACCAATATATACCGAAATATTCCTTCTTCTTTTAACAAAATATCAGGAAGAAAATGAATGCACATTTATAAGGATATTGATGAGGTGATGGGACCTGAAACCCTAAAAAGAAAAGACCATCTCTTTGAAAACATCCCAGTCCCTGAAATTTCTCACACATTTCAGCAACCCAGATCATTGGCATCT
>NW_020954720.1:16462338-16470835 GCF_900497805.2 Vombatus ursinus
GACACAACCGAACAACATCAGTATTATTCCAAGAACATCAGTGGCAAAGAAGCAATGACCATTGTTACCAATACTATTTGATATAGTACTAAAAATGCTAGCTATACTGCTAAGCAAAAATAAATAAATAAATTGAGGGAATAAACATGGGCAAAGATGAACTGTCATCTGCTTTTTTTTTTACATGATGGTGCATTTACAGAATCCTAGATTTTCAACAAAAAATAATTCAGTCATCTAATAACTTTAATGATATTTCAATATAAAATAACCAGCATTTCTATGTATTACCAACAAGACCCAGCAGGAAGAGATAGAACAATTATTTTGTTTAACATAACTACAGAAAATGCATGGAAATGTACCTACAAGATACAAATAAAAATTATATGAAAGAAGTACAAAACACTGTTTTTGGAAATGAATGCAGTCATAAATAATTAGAAAAATATTGATCACATATGGGAATTACCAGCCAATACAATAAAAAATGTCAATACTAATTAAAACAATTCACTTATTCATTGACAAACCAATCAAACTACTAAAGGATTACATAACAAAACTAGAACAAAATAATTACAAAATTCATTTGGAGGAGCAAAAGGTCAAGAAACCCAAGGAAAGAGGTACCAGATTTGAAATTTTACTACAAGGCAATAATCATCAAAATATATTTTTTCCTGAACCTAGGGTCTGAGTCCAAGCTTCCACACTGAGTTTAGATAAACAGGGAGGCTGTTACTGCTCTGAGTCTACTGACTCAATCTAAGCGTCATAACAACAGTGCTATGACCCTGTTTGGGACTCACGTGATGAGACTGTGAGCTTGTTCCACTTCTATTCTGCAGTTTCTTGCCAGTGTCCTTGCTGATGGGTTGACTTGGTAATCTTTAGCTGGAAAGATGAAATCAATGTAGTTTCTCCTTAGATTTCATGATCACTACACTTTCTGGAGTTCTCCTTAGATCATTGCAATACTTGTTGAAAAAAATCAGGTCATTCAGTGGATAGAGTGCTAGATTTGAAGTCAGGAAAACCTATCTTCAAATCTTCCTTCAGAGACTTACTAGATATGATCCTGGGCAAGTCATTTAATCTTCTCTTAGTCTCACTTTCCTCATCTGTCAAATGGAAATAATAATAAATGCTACCTCATAGGGCCATTGTACGAATCAAATGAGTTAATATGCAAACCACTTTGTAAAGTGGTTTAGATTATAGACCTTAAAGAACTATATAAGTGCTGATATCATTATTAAGGGAATAGTAGGGCAATACTTCTTTCAGATACTCTGACACCTTTGCTGTTCTCCCCATAAATTTTCCACAGAGATTATCCTAATGCACTGGAGGTCTTCTTCTAGTCCTTTTACTTTTTGTGGATTGAAATGGTATATTTGGACAATCCATCTGATATTCCTCACATGATAACCTAAGTAATTTTTAAATTGTAAAAGTTAAAAGATCATGGAATGTTATCATTCATCTCTAGTGAGAGGGATAGGTTCTTAACTATATATTGTCAGAGACAAAAGAGATGAATTTGAGACAAAAAGTTATGCATCCAGAATTAAATGACAGTTATGAACTATCAAATGAAAAGTATAGGGCAAAGCACTGGAAGAAAATTGCACTACATATTTCTGAGAATTTCCTAATATCTAAAACCTATAAGGAACTATAATACATTCATAAAAGTAAAAGGTCCTCTTTGATAAGTAAGTGGTTAAAGAACCTGAACCGGCAGTTATCAAAAATAAATACAAAAATAATCAGCTACCCCATGAAGCACTTCAAAATTTCCATTAATCATAGAAATGAGAATTAAAACTCTCAGATTCCCCCCTGCTAACATCAAATTGGCAATGAAAATGTAACATAATATAACTCAATGACAGCACTTCTGTGATAAAAGAAACAATATTAATCTGCTGTTGGTGCCAGGAATTGATTTCTTATTTGGAGAGCTATATAAAATTATACAATTATGAAATTTATAAAAGAATGTCCACAACTTTGACTTAGGAATGCCACTGTTGGGATTATTCCCTAAGGAATGTATTGCTAAGAAAAATACTTTTCTGTGTGCAACCTGTAGTCCATAATAAATGTCTGTAATTTATATTGATTACATTCAATCTTGGGCATGCCTTTCAAAATCTTGTGCAAAAATATGGTTCATATCAAGTCATATCATACCTAAGAAGAGTCCTTACCTTTCACTTAAGCTAACAAAAGACTGGATATAGGATAAGTTTCATTTAATGCCCCATATCCCAGACTGATGCAACTCATATATAAGCCCATAAAATGACAAGTCAATTCCACTTTGCTCTCCAGTAAGTCTTGACTTCTTCCAAGGGAATTATGTGGTTCCCCCAGAAATAGTAATGATCAATGATCATTTATTAAATGTTTGCTATGTCTCAAGCACTATGCTAAGGCCTAGAAATATTAAATGAGGTAAAAAATAATCCTTGCCCATAAGCATCTCACAATTTCATGAGGTTGAGTGATTTCCCTCATTAGGAGAAAACACCAGTCACTAAAAAGTCAACCCTTCTCCCAAAACAACTGTAATCTGTTATATAAACTCACAGTAGCAGTGTAGGTCATGTGTTGGGTTTCTCTTTCATACTCACTCACCCTTGCATCCTTGGTCCCAGCTATTATTTAGTCCAGCAATGTTAGTCCAACCAACCAATATATCTAGGGGCCTTGGTGTGGATCTGAATCTCTTCTGGTGGGTACAGAAAGCTTAGTCCAGGAATTTTTTCATTACTGTATCACTGCCTCTATCGACTCCCATCTCTGGGGTCATGTTACTTTCTTACAGGACCTTAGATATACAGGAGAACCTAAAAAGAATGTGGTCTGAGACTCAGTGGGTAACCCATTTCCTCTCTGCATAATTCTCCTCTCACCTCTCTATTTCCATCTCTCTTGTTTTCCCTTTTAAAAGCCAAATCCAGGGCCATAGCTTAGGTGTATGAATCCACTCTGAATCAGTAAATTATCTTTAATATGGTATTCAAAGAGCAAGGAGAGTAATCTGTTCTTAGAGGTTGGTCCTGACTTAGGCTAGTCTGATGTTTCAGGTTTAGAATAAAAATGAAATGAGACTCTGGACACCCCTGTTTGTTTGTTTGTTTTGTCTTTCTTTTTGTTTTTGTTTTTGTTTTGTTTTGTTTTTTGCTTGTCAAGCGACTGTCCCCTTGAGATACTCTTAGGGATGGACTGCCCATTTCCTTCAGATGACCTAATGAGACTAGCCTCTTCCTCTCTATCAGACTATCCTTTGCCTGCTTCCCAATCCTTAACTTAATGTGTCACAGGAATAGTTTAAGTTGATTCCAATTTGTTACCCTGATCTTTGATTATTTGCCTCATCTATAACAATCTCCTTGTGTCTATCCTCCTCATACAACTACTTTCTGGTCTCATTTTGCTTCTTACCCGTCCATTTTTAACTCCTGGTTTACTTTGACTCGCACTGTCCCTATCTGACCTTTCAGTTCTTCATCTTCTCCATCTCTCACTCTTTTTATGCATCAAATCCTGGTGCTGTTTTTTCTCCCTTGATCAATTGTCTGTTACTGCTCATGACTGAGTACTGATCCCAAGAAACCATCTAGCCATCTTCTTTATTTTACAGATAAAGAAACAAATAGAAGATAAATTATGATTGTCCCAGTAACAGCTAATTTTTGTAAAAGAATTATAAGCCAAATATCCTGAATCCCACTGCAGTGAATCTCCAATACACACACACACACACACACACACACACACACACACACACACAAGTCAGTCTTGCCAAACTTCAGAAAGGTTTTTAGACAAAAAGGTCCACTAAACTCACAACATCAAAAGATATTAGAGAGCTTAGGATGCAAATATTGAAGTTACCCTTGCATTAATTATAATAAGCAAACAATGAAACCATTAGAATGTACTTGTAAAAAAAAATGAATGCTTGGACAATATTACTTTATTGACCCTGAAAGTCAGCTAAATGCATAAGAATCTGATTCTACGTAGATCAGAATTTGTTTCTTGTGCATTACAGTATAATCCAAATCCAACATACTTTCCACTGATCCTCATTCAAGTCAAAGATAGATTGTATGGGGGGTTAGCTAAAGATATTTTTATAATAAAACTGCATATCCAGTCACATCAGGCCTAGGACCAATACAAATGCATGATATCCTAGTCATTTGGAGTTCCAATTGTCCACTTTCCATTGTTTTCTCTGCCCTATTTCTGGTTTCTGCCTGATTTCTCTTATCTTGTTTTTTATTATTTTTTTTATTCTTTTCCTTGCCTTTGCTCTTTCAGTCTCCTTGTTTACTTCTGATCCTAGCTCTACCTCTGTTTCAAGTCTAAGCCACAAGACAAAAAAAAATACAAATATAATAAATTGCAAAGAAGTAGCAATTATATATATATATATGAAGTTTACCTGTAAAAATGTATTGAGTAATGCAGTGAAATTTAAAGGAATAATATTGTAAAGAAAAGGTTATAAAGGATAAATTTAAGGTCCTTTTATAATATGGAATACTGCCACATTAAGTTCTTAAAGTTCAAGGACAGCTTACTAACACAGATGATGGATTGCATGAGGACCTTATATCATATAACCTCCTTAAAGTCCAGGTAGAAAAGAAAAATATATCATACATGTTTAACCATTTTGAAGGAGAAACTTTTGACCTAAAAACAATTATCAGGGACCTATTTTATCACTCAACAGAAATTATTTATTAAATGCCTATACTGTGGAAAACACTGTTCCCAGTAGTGTTGAGGAATACAGACATATCACCCCTGCTTCAAATCCCTTATAACCTTCTTAAGCAAAATTACAAAAGTTTAGTAAAAAGTAGCTGAATAAAAACTGACAAAATTATATATTAGATGGCACAAGGCAATGAATGAGTCATTGCCAAATGAACTCAGACATTTTGAGTATGAGTTCACAGTTGGGTTGATCCTTATGGACTGAAGGCATCATGGAAAAGAAGGGAATTGGCCTAGGTCTTGAAGGAAAGGTAGGATTCACCTAAGTAAAATTGGTGAGGGAGGCTATTCCTGATTGGTGGTATCAGGGAGTATTTGCCAAGGCAGGAAATTAATAAAAAATACTTAGACAGATATGAAAACAACTAAAATAGCAGAGTCATGCTCCTACATACTCAATCACCAGTGCAAATGCAATTCTTATCTATCCTATATATGAGAATAGTAGGAAGAATACTACCCCAGGCAGCACATACCCATTTACAGAAAGTATCTTATAAAACTATAGTATGCCACAGCTTCTAGACATTCTAGGAAAAAGGATGCAAAGAAAGAGGTGGAGTGATATTTTCTATTTGATCAGAATCTTAGTATTAGAGAGATATTCTAAAGGTCAAGACTACTCCTCATCCTGTATACATTACCCTCTTTCATTAATACTTTAATACAATCAAATTGAAATTTTCATGGTTCTTCACATAAGATATATTCTCTTATTTGCACTGGCCACTCCCCTATGCCTGGAATGCTCTTTCTCCTCATTTCCATCAATTTGTCTCCTTTATCTTCATCAACTTGCTTAATGTTTGGTGCATAGTCAACATGTTAACAAGTAGGATCAAAGGATCATGCTAGAAGAGACCTCAGAGGCCATCAAGTTTAAATGGTTTTATCAGGGTCACAAAGTTAATGTGTTTGAGGCAGAATTTGAACTGAGGTTTTCCTGATTTCAAATCTAGCACTCTACTACGTCACCTCGCTGCCACAATATTTGCCACAAATAATTGCGAGTTGATTGATATATAATATATTGATATAATATATAATGTTTCTTGACCCCATGTAACTCCATCTATCAGATCACCACCTGCAGGATTCATCACAATTTAGGTCCCTGGTCTAATACACCTTTAGTACAATGAGTTACAAGGACTCATATACGTGATGCTTGTCCTACCCTGATATTGTGCAAGAAACCGGACACTTGTCTTATCTATCATGACCAACATCCATACTTTGTACTCTAGTTCAACTATTGGGAAAATGGTTAATAAATCTCTGGATTAATTAACCTTTTCCCCAGCCCTTATTCTTAATTTCCTGCTAGGATATGTCAAATAATGTGTTTGACACATATCACATTAAATAACCACATGACCACTTCTCTAATATTCTTTCCAACTGTCTTCTCTTTTCCTGCCTGAATATTCCTACTTCACCCCTCATACCTCCATGCACCTGTCTAAATCTCCATATTCCCAAGATTCTCCAATAACTTGTTTAGATTTTTTTTCCTACCACCCACTTCTGGTACTTTCCTAGAATGTCTCAACTATTTTGGTGATCCTAATCTCTGTTTCCTAGAGATCCTTTCTCTTTCTTGTTCACAACTCACTGATACTCAATCTTGACAATTCAGGAGAAGTCTTTGAGTGAGAGCAAAAAAAAGCTGTAGATAAAGTTTCTATGTCCTTTCTATGTCTGAAGAATTGCATTTCAAGAAGAGTTCATTTAAGTTATTTTCTTCATCAGGAATAGAATGATACACTCTGTGTCCTGTCTAGCTCTAAGTCTATGATCTCATAAAATAAGAACTTCTATACTTACCATGTATCCTTTTCCATCCTGCCCCAGTGATAGCTGTTTTTTTTTTTGGAACCCCGTAGCAACAACTTATCTCTGTTTCTCAGAACATCAAGTACGAGTACTTTTTTCTGAAAACCCCTATAAAATTAGTCAAAGTGAACTGGCATGCTGATCTCCTTTTAGTCGTTATGACACAAAATACGGGACTGGATGGAAATTGGTCACAGGCTCAGTCAGTTTGAATCTTGCTTGAAAGCGTTATGCTGAGGTATACTACATTTCTCTTTAATCAGTGCAGCACTCTGGGAAGTGGTCCACACCCTCCCAAAAAAATTCAAGTGATGTCAATGGGCTATGGAGTTAAAAGGTAACATTGTAGACTCACTGTTGCACATAGTGCGGCAAAGTGTACTATGTATACCTCTCTTATGAAAAGGCCACATTCTGAAAAGGTAAAAAAAAAAAATGGGAGGATGAAAGCTAGGGTATGAAGCACTGTAGAACAGCCATCCAAAAGTGTTTTCAGGTTCAAGGATAAATGACCATCCTGTGGATTAAATTAAAATCAAAACCAAAAACAACAAAAAAAACCCTCTGACACAGATGCTAGGGAAGATTGTTTATGTATATTTATTCTTTTTAAAAAATATATCTAGCTCTTCTTTAGCATATACAAGAAAATAATCTAGATCAGCTCCATAATCCTTAATAATGAAACTATTATATTTTATGATCCTAAAAGAGACAGGATCCAACTCTTGATGCCTTTTTGATTCTTTTCTTAACGTATTATCTCTACCTCACAAGCCTCACTAGTTTGAGAAATGGTTTAGTATCCTAAATTTTCTGTTATGTGGAATTGTCCCCTTAGAAACTTAATCTGTATGAATTTGGAAACAATGCCTCATATGGTAGTCTGGACAGGGTTACTGATAATTCCTATGGTTTAAATAAGATTTTGAGTTGTCATAATAATAATGATGATGGTAATAATAACAACAACAATAATAACTAACATTTATATAGCCCTTTAAGACTTGTAACGTATATATAAGCAATTTAAGATTTACTTTATATTATTTGATCCTCTATAATAGTCACTTCCCAGAGCAAAAGGAAACTTGTTTATGATACTAATACTTAGATCCTAGCTAGTATAAGAATTCTAGAACTAGAAGACACTTCAAAGGATAGTTAGTACAACTTCTTTATTATATAGGTGAGAAAGCCAATCAAACTAAAGTATAGGGAGGTTAATTGACTTGCCAGCAGTCACACAATAAGAGTCAGAACTAAAATTTGAACCCAGATCCTTTGATTTAAAACCTTGTGCCTTTTTTCATGCTGCTTCAAAGATGGCATAAAGAAATGTGACAATAGAAGGCTGATACTATAAACAAACTGAAAGAGCAAGGAATAGCTTACCTGTCAGATTTATGGAGAACAGAAGAATTCATGACCAAACAAGAGATAGAGAACATTATGAAATGCAAAATGGATAATTTTGATTATATTAAATTGAAAAGTTTTTGTACAAACAAAGCCAATGCATCCAAGATTAGGAGGGAAGACAACTGGGAAAGAGTTTTTACAACCAGTGTCTCTGATAAGGACCTCGTTTCTAAAATATATAGAGAACTAAGTCAAATTTATAAGAATACAAGTCATTCCCCAATTGATAAGTGGTCAAAGGATATGAACAGACAGTTCTCAGATGAAGAAATTAAAGACATCTAGAGTCATATGAAAAAATGCTCTAAATCACTATTGCTTATAGAAATGCAAATCTCAGATTGGCCAACATGACAAAACAGGAAAATGATAAATGTTGGAGAAGATGTGGGAAAATTGGAACACTAATGCATTGTTGGTGGAGTTGTAA
>NW_020954720.1:16470845-16541149 GCF_900497805.2 Vombatus ursinus
AGATGTGGGAAAATTGGAACACTAATGCATTGTTGGTGGAGTTGTAAAATGATCCAACCATTCTGTAGAGCAATTTGGAACTATGACCAAAGGGCTATAAAAATGTGCATACCCTTTGACCCAGCAATGGCATTTCTAGGGCTATATCCCGAAGATATCACAAAAATGGGAAAAAGACCCACATGTACCGAAATATTCATAGCAGCTCTTTTTGTGGTGTCAAAGAATTGGAAATTGAGAGGATGCCCATCAATTGGGGAATGACCAAACAAGTTGCGATTTATGAATGTAATGGAATACTATTGCATTATGAGAAATGATGAGCAAGTAGACTTCAGAAAAACCTGGAAAGACTTGTATGGATAGATGCTGAATGAAGTGAGCAGAACCAGGAGAATGTTGTACACAGTAACAGCCATGTTGTGCGATGACTGACTTTGATAGACTTAACTCTTCTCAGCAATGCAAAGATCTAAGACTTCTCCAAAAGTCTCATGATGGAAAATGCTATCCACTTCCAAAGAAAGAACTTTGGAGTTTGAATGTAGATCAAAGCTTACTATTTGCTCTTTTTTTTCTTCTGTTTCATTTTATTTCCTGTTTTCCTCTTGTGGTTCCTTTTATTGGTTTTAATTCTTACTTACAACATCACTAATGTGAAAATATGTTTAATAGGAATGTATATGTAGAGCTTATATCAGATTGAATACTGTCTTGGAGAGGGAGGGGGAGGAAGAGAAAACTTAAAACTCAAAAACTTATGGAAATGATTGTTGAAAATTGAAAATAAATATTTTTTAAATGTCATTAAAAAGTAATAAATGTGACAATAGTAACCTACAGGCTACATGGAGGAAAAGGTGGTTATCTACCTCCAGCCTGGACATCAGTGGCAAAAATGGAGCCCTCACTGTCTCACGTATTCCCCAAGAAGTAAAGGAGTAATAAATGGTGTGACTTACTTGTCTTTAGAAGCTTTGTATCCCCCATCCATCACTCACTGTTAAATTGTGTGGAAACTTTTGCCAAAGTTTATAATAGTCTGCTATTCAACCTGGATTTTAGATTCATCACTATGTTAACACTTTAAATATATCTCTTTTCCCCTTCCAAATCTATGATAAAGTAGTTTTTCCCCCTAAATCTCTACACACAGATTTTGTGCTCTCTAATAATTTATGTGTGCTTGTATTTCCTGCACTCATTTCCACCCACACTGAGGTCATTATAAAGGTGGAGACATTTAGTCCTGTAGGTGGTCCATGATGAGGGACTCAACAAGTGTTTAATGAGAGACATGCATTGCCCTGAGCATTTGAGACCGCTTTTCAATGCATCAGTGAGGCAGGTAACTGCTTAACCAGATAGCAAAAGCTGAAACTACACTGCCTTATGTTTTTCAGACACATGATTCATCTATTTTGCATTGCAATTTCACATAGCAACACAG
This sequence comes from Vombatus ursinus, assembly GCF_900497805.2. Lineage (NCBI taxonomy): Eukaryota > Metazoa > Chordata > Mammalia > Diprotodontia > Vombatidae > Vombatus > Vombatus ursinus. The sequence continues at coordinate 16,472,296 of NW_020954720.1, forward strand.
TTATTAGAATTCCTTATATGTAAAAACACAAATTATACATTCACAGCCATTCTACACACAGCTGTGAATATTTGTATTGGTGTTAATTAGTTTATGATGGTATTGAGATAAAGAACATTGGCCAAATCTCAATGTGTTGTGGAATTTTTAACATATCTCTAAGAAACCACAAAAAAGTTCATTTTGTTCTTAAAGAAATATCATGACTCTTAATGTGTTGATACAGTCCAGTCATTTCACTAATTTTGCAAATTGAGACTCATTCATTTACCAAAGAAACATAACAGATTTTTGCAAGGGAAGTTTTTCTTCAAAGTCTAATTGTGAACTGGAGGTCACTCTGACTTCCCAAAGGTTTGGCAACAGAGCCAAAGCACTCACAAATTTTACTGACCTGAAGAATCTAGTCTTGGCAATACCCTCTATAATTAAATTTGCCATACAAGGACCAACTTTGGCACAACCATTTATAAAGGTTATCTACTAAGGCATGGAATTATTGTAATCTATATCTGTAATGCCATTGACTCTTTGAATATTTTTTTTGAGTGTCCACAAAGAATCAAACTTAGAGAAATCAATTGGGCAATCACTTTATGGCTACACTCAATGTGTAGTATAGTGTAGAAATAAATAGATTTAGGGGCATATAAATATTCACATAAGTTGGAATGGCTGCCAACTTATTATGAATATTTCTATGCCCCTAAATCTATTTATTTCTTTAATGTATTTTGATTTCCTGATGAGGTACTATAGGGAAAAATAATTGTAGATCTTACTATACTAATCTAACATGCAATTATATTTAATAAGTTCCTACTTATGTAAAAGGCACTGTGCTGGGCACTGAAAATACAAATACAGAAGAAAAAAAGAAAAAGTGAGACAGTCCCTTCCTATAAAGAGCTTACATTCTAACAGGAGGATAGAACACATGTGAAGAAGTATTGACCAGGGAAGGAAGTTTGGCTAAAAGATCATGTGGCACTGAAAAGGTGTGACATTGTGGTACACTGTATACACAGTTTCAAACAGTATGCCTTAAACTGCATGCTTATTTATTAAATGAGGCATGAATATCTCAACCTTTCTTAATGTATACTCAGTCTTATAACAAAGGATAATACCCTAACATGATTGAAAATTGGTAGGCAGTCACTACTCAATGTGAGAAGAGATATATAACCAATAAATTGTTTCTCCCCCAGATGGTAATGTGACTGTGCTGACTGGGCTCTGCTGTCCTGGTGCAGTGGGGTCAAACTCAGATAGAGATGGAGGCTGCTAAACCTTACATGAGGATCTCTGTGGGTCACATATTGTCTTTTTTAAAATGTAGTATTATGTTTTGTTGTATTTTATTTATTTTTTAAAAAGATTTATGAGCTACATTTTTAACCTGTGTGTGTTGTGAACTGCACGTGGCCATGTGTTTGACACTAGTGGACTGTATATTTTGGTGGGCTAATGGCTTGGCATCTATACATATGTGGGGAGAAGAGTTAAGGGGCATTTATGAAATAACAAGGAGGAAGTCCCTAGGTTGTAGTATAGACTGAATTTCAAACCATAGACCTTGCCTTGTAGCCATCCAGAGTACAAATTGTCTTCATGCTCTTATATGGTAACCACTATTACGGATTCTAAATATAAATGTATTCCTGGCAGCAGACTGTGTAGGTGACATGTACTATACCTCTTTGCAGACATAGTCATAGCTGTCTGTATTTCTGCCTCAAACATCAGTCAACAACATGCCAGAAGGGGGGAGTGGGGGAAAGTCAAACCATCTTCTGTTCTCTTTGGAAGTTCTTTTGCCATCTACATACTTGTCTAAATTTGCAGGACAATCTGGCAGAGAATGCTGGAATATCCTGCTAGGATCAGAAACTCTATAATGACTATTAGAGGTAGGCATCTTCCTCAGGTCAGAGTTGAAAGGATGTGCAGTATAATACTTGTCATGTGCATTTCTGGAAAGATTATCAACATTGTTATTATCTGGGGTCAATCAAAGAGTTCAAACCCACCTCAAAATATTGTGCACAACTTTGAATGTATGCAAGAGATGGGTATGTATATGTCAAACTTTATTTATGCTATGCATATGTACAAGTCTGGGAATTTAAGGGTACAGTTTTTGTGGAATAGTTTTTGTAACAATTCATCAGTGCCAAATTTTAAAACTTGATGTTTACTGCACACAGTTCAAAATCCCATGAGAGTACTTTATAATTCCACAGCTGCTCCTCAGAAATCCTCTCACATGGTGAAAAACTGATGTGCATAAAGATCAGTCTTTTAAATTCACTTCAAAGCCTTTTTAATTTTTTTTACCAATGAAGCTAAGTAAGTTTCCACAGGTTCTGTAGTTTCCCAGAAACAAGGATCATGGTGCATACTTTTTTCAGTACAGACCAGATTCAAGATTTCAAAGTGTCTTCGATAGAATTAAAATATTTTGGACTTTTTAGTAGGAACTATACTTGTACCACCAGAGAGTAGGGAAGGGAGGGCATTACTGAGGAAAAATGACCAGAATGCTCCCTGATGCCCACCAAGGCCTGGATTACATCCACATGTGTCCCAGCCTCTGCTCCTGCTTGAGCCTCTTTCTCCTCTTCCTTTCTCTTTCTCTCCCTTCTCCCACCCATTTCCTTTCTTCTTTGGCAGTATTGAGGAGTATCCTACAAACTAGTTAGTGGCTTCCTTTCATATAGACTGCACTGGTTCTTTAAGAGACAGAGGCCATTTGGCTTCCTTAACACTTGAGATGTGAAGGGCTCAGGGAGAGGTGGTGCCAGATATTTTGTAATAGCTACTGTCTTCTGGGAAGAAGAAATTTTATAAGATCTTTGACTTATGCTTTCCTACCCTGGCACAACTTACTGCTTTGGTAACTATGTAAGTGAAGAAAAATAGTATTTTCTTTCTTTTTAAACTATAAGCTGCATTATTTTAATTTCTTATGATTGAAAAGTTATTTTGATTGCATTTAATGGTCTATCACCATGAAAAAATATGTTAGAACACAGTGATAACATGGATCCTTTCCACAAGTCCCAAAGAATAATATCTGGTACTACAGATACTGGAAGCCATACTACAGGGAGCTAGAAATCATATTTTCCAATGTCTAGTTCACAGACAATCTTTCCCCAACATTTGACAATGAGCTATTCCCTATCAATCACATGAATGTAGCAGGATGATTTTGAATGATCTGATAGAGTTTGAAAATTTTCTTACCAGGAATGGCAACATCCAGAAACTCAAGATCCTTTAAATCATCCAAAATACATTTGGCAAAGTTCAAAGTAGCTACACCATTAATCTGACCAACAAATTTTTTAAAAAATTTAAAAATAAAACAGGGATAAATTACTAATAATTATACTGGTTCAACTAGAATTGTCCCCAGCCCAACCAACCATGCGTCTTTTTAGAAAAAAAAAAGCCACATAATGCTGCTACAGAGAGCCTAAGGTTGCTTGATTAGATTTAAAGGCATATGTGCCTAAAATATACAGATTCAGAAATAAACTTCTTACTACATGAGGGTCAGCTGGACATATCCTGACAAACATTCAAGGACCTATAAAGATCTCAGGACCTTGGGAACCACCATTTTTCATCATTCATGCCATCAGCAACTATATCATCTACATATCTCGGCATATGTAAAATCTGATCCTGTTAAAACTACTCATACAATTGTCATCTTAGCAGAGGGCAAACCATACTTTAGGGGACTTCTGACAATGTGGCTTCAGCCATCACTGAATTCACTCTCTAGGACTACTGAAGGGAAACATCCTGTTGTTGTTGGCACAGCAGATACGTATTTTAAAAAGACTATGCAATTATAAAAATTCAATTCTATTCAATAAACATTTATTAAATGCCTAATATGTACCAAGTATTGTAATAAGAACTGGGGATACAAAAAAGACACAAAAGACAGACCCTGCTCTTGAGGAGCTTACAATTTAATGGGGGGACAACATGCAACCAAATATTTACAAAACAAGCTAGATACAGGATAAATAGAAAACAATTAACAAAGGGAAGGCACTGGAATGAAAAGGGGTTGGGGATTGGTAAGATTTCAGTTGGGACATAAAGGAAATCAGGGAAGTCAGTAGTCAAAGCAGAGGAGGAAGAGATTCCAGGCATGGGGTAAGCCGGAGAAAACATCCAGAGCTGAGAGACAGAAGAATGTCTTGTTCTGGCACAGCCAGGAGGTCAGTGTCACCACATTGGAAAGAATATGTTAGGGAATAAAGTGTAAGAAGACTGAAAGGTAAGAGATGGCTAAATCATGAAAAGTTTTAAATGTTAAACAGAATTTTCTATTTTCTCCTGGAGGCCATAGGAAACCACTGGAACTTATTGAGTAAGGGATTGAGGGCATGACATAATCAGGCCTGTCTTTTAGGGAAATCACTTTAGGGACTGAATGGAGAATGGAGAATGAATGGAAAGACTTGAGGCAGGCAGACCCAAAAGCAGGATATTGCAATAGTCCAGGCATGAGGTGATGAGGGCCCACACCGGGGTTTTGGCAGTGTCCAAAAACAGACGGGAGCACATTTGGGAGATATTTAAAAGCAACAGCCTGGATATGGAGGAGGGAGAAGTGATAGCAAGGCATTAATAATGTCTCCTAGGTTGTGAGCCTGAGGGACTGGGAGGATAGTGTTGCTCTGTACACAAGAGGGAAGGCTGGGGGATGAGATATTTAGGAGGAAACATAATGAGTCATATTTTTGACATATGGAGTTTGAGATATCTACTGTATATCCAGTTAAAAAGCTTGAATGAACAATGATGCCACCCTTAAAACCAAGGAATTGTTGGTGAAATAATCAGGAACGTTCCTAGAATTGCTGATGAGTTTTGCAATTTAATTTTTTTCAATCTCTTGACCAATCACTGATGGAATACAAATATGTGTCTGTATAACTACATACAAATACACACACACACACACACACACACACACAAGTATTTTCTTTCCTTTGTCTCCCCACTAAATATTTTTTATAAATCTTTTTTTGGGGTAGGGGCAATTGGGTTAAGTGACTTGCCCAGGGTCACACAGCTAGTGTCAAGTGTCTGAAGTCAAATTTGAACTCAGGTCCTCCTCACTCTAGGGCCAGGGCTCTATTCACTGCACCACCTAGCTTCCCCCCATTAAATATTTTTTTTTAACAATTATACGTAGTTAAATGAACCAAAGTTCAATTTTAGACATATTCAAAATTGACTTTTATTGTATACTGATGGAATATCCAGAGAAGCTGTATCTTGTGCCCTGACACCATATCGAATAACTGAGAAACCTACCTATATCCATCAAGGAGAGCATGATTATGAGCATCACCTAAAAGTTAGATGCCAGCTTCAGAGACACCCTGTGCTAATGAGACTTTAAAATTTTACCAAGAATGCTTATGCAATTCAAAGATACATCATCTGTGTCTTTAAAAAATGAAAGCATTCTTAATTTTATTTATTCTCCTCTTATTCCTGAGGTATTTTGCTAGGGAGCTGGACTTAGCTGGAACTTCTAATGTTCTTTACATGCCCATTTCCCTTACTCCTTTGCATCTTCTATCCGTTGTTTCTCATCATTTAAGGAACTTTTTTTTCTAATCTCTTTTCTAAAAGATAATCTTTCTAATTCTTGAAAAAACGCCGTCATATTCTATGTGTCTTTTTTTTTCCTCCAAAGTCTAAACACCACAAGTTCCTTTGATAAATACTCAAATGACATGGACTAGTATTCCACTGTCCTGGCTGCACTCCTCTGGGTTTTCTCCAGCTTATCACTTTCTTTCATATCGTGTGCTCTCCAGATCTACACACAATTCTCTAGACATTTCTGAACAGGAAAGAAAACGGTCACCTCTATTCCTGGAAGTTATACTCCCTCTTAAGGAAGTCTAAGTTTAGTGTGTATGCTATTTCCCCCTTTTTTGTCAACCATAACAGTATTTATTCATATTAATCATTCAGTTCACTAAAATTCCCAGACATTTGCAAGAAAATAAAACAAAACAAAACAATGTTGGCTCTTCTAATGTATAATAGGCAAGTTGTATTTTTGGGTCCAAGTTTAAAACTTTGCAGTTATTCTTTATTAAATGTAATTTTATCATATTCAGCCTAATGCTCTTGCCTATGGAATCTCTTCTATATTCTGATTCTATCATCCTCTGTGTTGTTTTACAGGTTTGTGTCATATGCAAATATGATGACTCTATGAATCTATCTAGGGTCTCAATAAAAATATTAAACATCACAGGGCCAACATTATATGCTTGGTCTCTGCAATGGAGACACTATGTGAAACTGTCATCAAACAATTAACTGTTCTTTTAGTACTGCCATTCCACCTGTTTTGAATCTTTCTAATTTTGCTATCAGATAGTCCAAATCTCCCCATCATTTGTACAATAACTTGATATACTTTATCAAATTCTTTGTTCAAAATCTAAGTAAAATTTATCTATAAAATTCACCTGATAATATATTTTAATAATCTCATCAAAATAGGAAATAAAAGTTACACAATTCTGCCTTGATGAAAAGGAAATCAATTAGTACTGATTATTTTTATTTTTAGTTTGATTATAAGGTTAAACTTCCTTCTTTAAGAAAAGCTAGCCCTAACAGTTTAGCCAGACTAACATAGTTAGGCTCTTAAAATGAGGTTACTTATAAATTTAGTGAATAAATAGATTGAGAAGACTTTATCATTTAGTAGCTGAGAATTTAGGATAAGACAATGAAATAATCATAGGATTATTCTTTTTAAAGCCTGTTTCCCTTTCTATCAGAAAGAGGGGTTGACCAAGAACTAAGTCTTCCTTTCTAGAAAAAATGGATGGAAGAGCTCAAAAAGGATGTAGAAGAAGAATAAGAAAAAGAAATGAAAGTTATGTAAAATAATTATGAAAAAAATAATGAAAAAAGTCAACAACTTGGATAAAGAAAACAACTCCCTTAAAAAAAAGCATTAGCCAAATGGAAAAGGATGTACAAAAATCCATTGAAGAAAACAACACATTAAAAATTAGAATTGGGTAAGTGGAAACTGATGACTCTATGGGACATCAAAAATCAATTAAATAAAATCATAAGAATGAAAAAAGTAGAATAAAATGTAAAATACCTTATTGGAAAAACAACTGATCTAAAAAATAGATCCAGGAGAGATAATAATAGAATTATTGGACTAACTGAAAGCTACAATCAAAAAAAAAAAAAAGGCTTGGACAGCATCTTTCAAGAAATTATTAAGGGAAACTATCCTAATTTCCTAGAACAAGAGGGTAAAATACTCATCGAAAAATCCACTGATCACCTCCTGAAAGAGATCCCAAAATGAAAACTCCCAGGAATATTATAGCAAAATTCCAGAACTCTCAGGTCAAGGTGAAAATATTGCAAGCACCCAGAAAGAAACAATTCAAATATTGACAGGTCATAGTCAGTATTACAAAGCATTTTAGTTTCCACATTAAAGGATCAGAGGGCTTGGAATATGTTATTCTGGAATGCAAAGGAGCTTTGATTACATCCAAGAATAAACTACCCAGCAAAACTGAGTATAATCTTTAAGGGGAAAAATGGCCATTCAATGAAATGGGGGACTTCTAAACTTTCCTGATGAAAAGAGTAGAGCTAAACAGAAAATTCAATTTCCAAATACAAGACTCAAGAGAAAGATAAAAAGTGAATGGGAAAGAAGAAAAAAAAAATATATATATATATATATATGTGTGTGTGTGTGTGTGTGCATGTGTTTGTGTGTATGTGTGTATGTGTGTATTATTCTATAAGGTTAAAACTGTTTAAATCCCTACATGGTAAGGTCAGACTTGTAACTCTTAAGTACTATATCTCTATTATGGCAGTTAGAAGGAGTATACATAGACAAGGGTGCAGTTATTTTTTTACTTTGATCAGATGATATAAAAATGGGGATGGGTAAGAAAGAGGATCATACTGGGAGAAGAGGGAAGAGAGAGGCAGAATAGGGTAAATTATATCACATGAGGAGGTGCAAAAAGACCTATCACAGTGGAGGGAAAGAAGGGAATGGGGTGAATATTGAACCTTACTCTCATTGGATTTGCCTTGAAGGGAATAACATACACACTCAGTTGGGTATTTCCCTGTAGGGAAATAGCAGGAAAGGGAGACAACAAAATGGGTGAACTGTTAGAAAGGAGGGCAAACTGAGAGAGATGGTGGTCAGAAGTAAAATACTGATGAGGAGGGACAGTGTGAAAGGAGAGAGAGAAAAAAAGTATAAACAGGGAGAAAATAGAATGGAAGGAAATACACAATAATTATAACTGTGAATGTAAATGGGATGAACTGTCCCATAAAATTGAAGTTGATAGGAGAGTGGATTAAAAAACAGAATCCTATATTATATTTTTACAGAAAACACATTTGAAGCAGAGATACATGGAATAAAGATAAAAGGCAGGAGCAGAATCTATTATGCTTCAGCTGAAGTAAAACAAAAAAAGCAAGATTAGCATAGCAAACAAGATCTCAGACAAAGCAAAAGAAAAAAATGTAAAATAAACTACTTAAAAAGAGACAGTCTTTTTTTTTTAATTTCCATTACGAATCAAGGCAAGGATGGTTTTGTATTAGAAAAACAATTAGTAAAATAAATTATATTAATAACAATAAACTACAAATAATTATATAAATAGAAGCAGTAAAACCTATGTAATGCAACACTAATTTATGTTAAAAAAAACCAAAAACATAAGAATTAAAATATCTTTCCTATAATGCAAAGAAAGCATCTATATAAAACTAAAAACTAACACTATTTATAATGGAAAAGTACTGGAATATTTTCCAAGAAGAGCAAGAAGAAGTGAAGAAGCTAGCTATTGTCATTATTATTACCATAGTATTAAAATTGCTAGCTATAGAAATAAAGCAGAAAAAAAAGTTGAAATTAAGTAAGCATATAAGCATTGGCAAAGAAGAGACCAAAATGTTTTTATTTGAATACAATGAGGTTAACTTTAGAAAAACCTAGAGAACTTTTTTAATGAATCTATAGCACTAGCAATGCAAAAAAAAATAAACTAAAAAACATGATTTCTACAAAATAGTAGCAAAAATAAAAAAAGAATAGAAAATATCATTCAAAATAGGAGATTACATTGATTAGTTGGAATTTAACCCAAGAAGACACATAAGGTATTATAAAAATACACTGCAAAACAAAAAATATATATATATATGTAATATAATGTATACATAAATATGCATGAAATTATATATATATACACACATTTTCTTTAAAATAAAGATATAACTGTAAAACAAAAATGTATGTGTGTATAGATATATATATGTACACATAATACATACATTTTTATTTGTAGTATACAAATAAGTTATACAAATAAAGATATATAAATATATATGTATGCATATGAATATACACACAATTTTGTTTTGCAGTTTTATATTTATTTTAAGGTATTTTATTCTCTTGGCTGGGCCATGTAACATAATTCTAACCAAGTTAATCTATTAACTGAATAATATTACTAAATTCCCAGAAGAATTCTTTTGGAATTAAATAATATAGCATGGAAGAGAAGCCAATATGACATTCATTAATGACAAAAGGTCAAAAATATCAAAGTAAATAACATTTTAAAAAGGAGAAAAGAATAAAATGGCATTAAAGAATAACAGAAATTATAAACAATAATTTTCAAAATTATCTAATAATTTTTTAAAAGTAGGTAAGTAGTTGAGTTGGCTAGATTACATAATTAAGTTTTAGAAGCACATATGTTGCAATCTGAAGATTTATAAACCTAAGAACATAAATACGGAATTATATTAGAAAAAATTCTAAGATCGTTTTTAACATTTGATTTGGCCCCATAATCCCACACTAGGATTATACCCTCAAAGAAATAATTGACAAAAAAAAATCAGTACAAAATTATTCATAGCAACATTTGTAAAAGCAAAGGGTTTATGACACACTATGTGCCCCACAATTGTTGAATTATTCAGTTAATACTGGCATATAAATGGAATACAATTTTATTATGCTGCAAGGAACAACAAATATCAATGATTCAGAGAAATATAGGAAGACTTGTAAGTAGTGATGCACAGTGAATTAAACTGGCCCACTATTTTTATAGCCCACTAATAATTTATTATACTAATTTACTATTACACTAATATTACTATTACACTAATAATTCATTATACTATACAATATATAGAAAATGACTGTGAATATTGTAAATGAGGACATGAAATGACAACAAATTCAGCAACAACAATAGCTGTTAGTTGTAACTACTTTGTAGAGATACAATCATTTATTCATACAATGAGCATTTATCAAATGCTCATTATATGCCACATATTCTGCTCTCCATGGGAGATACAAAGGGGAGAGTAAAAATGAGTCTCTGCTGTTAAAAAGCTACCTTTAACTGTAAAAAAAAAATGAACACAGATAAGTAAATAGAAAATATATTTAAAAAATAATAACAGTAACAGCAATATTGTTTTAAGAACAACTTTGAGTGACTAAGTCAATTTGACTATTATATATACTCAATTAACTACAAAGGACATATGGAGGAAGATGCTTTCTGTATCCAGAGAAAAAAATGATGAATAGAAATATGCATAGAATGATTTTACATATATCTGTGTATATACACATATTTGTGTCTAATGGTAGCCATGTTTAGTATGGGGGAGAAGAAAAATAGGGAAAAAAGAAATTATGTGAATTTTTATTGCATCCTTATTTACATCCTTAAAAGTAATAGCAAATTATACACAATTTGCTCTTTTTTCTACTATGTTATGGAAATACTTGTTTTATTTCTAAATTAAAAATAAAATAAAATTCTTTAATAAATAATAGAAGAGGATTATTAGTAACTGGGGAAGATCAGAATGTATATCATGTAAAAGGTGACTCTGGAAGATAAGCCTTAATAAAAGCCAGGATTTCTATGAGTCATCGATAACCTGTGCAATGACACAGTGATTGGAGTTGAAAAAATGTGCTAGTAGGGACAGTATAAAGACACAAGGCTTTCTTTTTTTTTTTTTAATTGACACATTTTATTTTGATGCAAAGGAAATTTACCTATAAATATCTGAACAATTATCTGCAAAGTAAATTCCCCACCCCCCAAAAGTTAAGCAAAATAGACTAACAAATATTGTGTCCAATAATACCTGTCATTTTACATTTTCATAGTTAACTGATTGTTGCTTAAAATTATGGCAAAATATTTTTAAAAGTAATAAACAATTTGTTCCCAACTTAGTCTCTTGTATTTAACTTTGAAATTTGTTGTCTTTCAGAGCCTAGAACTCAGTAGGCCTTGATACACTTGTTTATTGCTATTGCTTGAAATCATGGGCTTAGACCAGATTATCTTTTTTTTTTCTTGTTCCCATTTCTAAAATGTAAAATTTTTAATTTGGAGATCCTTTTTGTGAAAATAAACTCCATCATTATATTAACATTTTACTGGAAAGCAAGTGGGTAAACAATGACTGAAACAGAGAGGATCTGGAGTGATATAATACTCTTGAAAATTCTGTCTTTGGTGTATTGCCCCTGCCTCTATTGAGGAAAGGAAGAATGTATGCCAGGGACTGGTTAATATGTAACAGACACAGAATATTAGTATTGAAAAGGACATTCAAGTTTAAGCTATCCTCTTTCTGTTGTAGATGTGGAAACTGAAGATCAGAGAAAGGAAGTTACTTTCATAAGATCACTCTAGTATTAAATGAAAAAAATCTACATTTAGAAATCAGGTTTCTGGATTCCATTGCAAGTGCTCAACAGAAAGTAAGGACACTATGCTATGTAAAATGGTCCAAATACAATGCTCAATTCAAAGATATAAAAGAACAAAGACCAGAAAAAAGGTCAAAGTCAGAAAGTAACAAATCTACTTTGTGGAATGTCAATCCACTAAGATTTATTAAGTGCCTACTATCAGCCAGGTATGATGCTAAGGGCTGAAGACACAAAGTAAAGCAAAAAGACAATCCATGCTCTCAAAGAGCTTAAACTCTAATGGGAGAAGACAGACAGACAGACAGACACACACACACACACACACACACGATATGTGAACATATATATGGATATATATGGATATATATATATGGATATATTTGATACATATGGATATGGGGTGTGTGTGTGTGTGTGTGTGTGTGTGTGTATACATATACACAAGACATATACAGGATAAATTTGAGATAATCAACAGAAGGAAGGCACTAGCTGATTGAAAAAGGCTTTTTTTTGCAGAAGATGCAACTTTAGTGAGACATGAAGGAAGTTAGGGAAATTAGGAAAAAGATATGAAGGAAGAGAGAGTTCCAGGCATGAGGGTCAGCCAGTGAAAATGCAAGAAATCAGAAATGGAGTATCTTGTTCCAGGAACAGAAAGGAAGCCATTGTTAATGGCCCAGAATATGTTAAGTGATGTAAGGTTAGGCTGGATTTTGTGGTCAAAGTTCCAGGAAAATAGTTGAAAACTGTGACTGGGGTCAGCTTTCACAAATTCTGGAAAGCAACATGGAAGAGCAAGTCCTTTACATAATCTCCTCATTATTCTGTTTAACTTAATCTTGGATATATTCAGCAGCTTCCCAACTCCCTCAGTCTCCTCTCCCCTCTGGCTGGTGACCTGGAGGGCAGAGCACTAAATTGTACCCAAAACCTCCTTTATGGAGGGCAAAACCTGAACTTTGTAGCTCACTTCATTTTGCATCAGACAAGATGCTGTGTGATAAGCACTTCCTGGTGTCTACTCCCACCCCCTCCACTCTCCCCACCCCATTGCTTTCCAGCTTCCTCTTGTGTGTTTTCCTTCTATTGTCCCTCCCCACCCAAGACCGTACACTCCTTGAGATCTAGGACTGTCTTCTTTTTCTTATTTGTATCCCCAGTGCTTAGCACAGTGCCTGGCACATAGTAGGTATAGTAGGTGCTTAATAAATGTTTATTGAATTGATCTGAAAAACTAATAAAAATTTGCTTGACCCAAAGATTCAGGTAGTATTACTTTTTGGCAACTGCATGCTAGTTTTTTTATCTGAAGGCACTGCTCCCAAGAATGGCAATTTAGAGAGAAAATTTACTCAGCCTGACTTGCTTAGAGGCCAACTTTATGCTAATAACAAACAAACAAACAAACAAAAGTGGATGTGCAGCAGATGCTTCCTTTTGCTGTTGGCCCTTAGAAAGATGACCCACCTTGGTAATAAACAAAACAAACATCCATTACCTTGTTGCTTCTTCTGCATGCCCACTTCCTCTCACGTAATCATGTAGACAGTTATTACATAATTCTTCAAAAACATTTTGTTTTGTTTCTAGATCGAAATTCCTTGAAATTCTTTAAGAAATAAAGTGCTAACCAACTTCCAAGGCTGTTTTGGGGCAGACCCTGAATATTTCTGTGCATGCTTTCAGATTTTAATACAGATCAAAAATCTAAGGATCCTTGTTTAAAAGGGGAGGGTTTTTTTCCTTCTTATAAACATTTCTTTTAATTACTTACAGCTTTTAAAATGCTTCACTTTATCCTAGCTATTCCTTAGAGCTAACAATCCAAAGCTGAGTTTAGTAACTATGGCATAATGCCAGTTACACTACATGATGAGTGAAATATCTGCCGACAACTGTCACAGAGCACCAAAAGTCACAGAAAATATTGAAATGCCAGAGGCTTAGAATTCAGTTTCTCACTGAATATGTAAACAAGGTTTTTGTTGTGTCTCAAACAAAATAATATTCATAATAATGCCAAAATATGTTCTCATATTAAGTGTTACCAAAAATCACACTTCATAACTTGGCATCTACTAGTTATATTCACAATCAAACCACCAAGGAATATAGTACTTGCTTAATTTTTTTTTCTTTGCTATATCATGATTATTTTCTATTATATGTTATTAGTTCACCATTAAATTCAAATAAGTAAATGTAGCCCAATCTGATAATAATAAATGACATTTGCAGGTAGTCACTGAAACCCCTTAATGAAATTAAATTTCTCTCTCTCTCTCTCTCTCTCTCTCTCTCTCTCTCTCTCTCTCTCTCTCTCTTTCTCTCTCTCTCTCTTTCTCTCTCTCTCTCTTTCTCTTTCTCTCTCTCTCTCTCTTTCTCTTTCTCTCCCTCCTCCCCACACTTTTTTCACTTTTCTACATGTCTTCCCTCAACTCTCACATGACTGGTAGAATAAAAACCTGATCCTCCTCCCCTAGACTATATACAGTTTGGGAGCTGCCCTGATATCCTAGTGAACAGGGAATTATGGGTCACTAGTTGAACCTAGTGACCCATGAAAAGGGACCCCCTTTATCAGATATTAGTGTCTTATCTTGTCCTGATAACTGTTTAGTTGATTGAGCAACCTTGACAAATCAATTGCCCATCATGAGGTCCTATACTTAGGACAACCCTAGGTGGAAAAAAACACTAATGTGTATTAGTCCAATAAATTGTTGTTGGGCATTTGCCAGTCAAATATTAATATTCCAGGGGTGTATGGAATGTTCAAAGAGGACTAGTACCTCTGCTGTGAGGGCTTGCTGAGCCCTTTTTAGGGCTGCTCATCCACTTTTGGTATCTACCTGGCACTCAGCTCTCACCTATAACTCCACGGTGTGGTCACACCCTGGTAAATTGTTTTGGTAGATGGGCTAAAGCAGGTTGAGGGTAATTGACAGGCCTCAAACCCATAGGTGAGTTAGAGGGCTGTCTACCCAAGCATTCCACTAGAGTGGAATGGGTGAATGAGAACAATTTGTTTCAAAAGCTATGAAGGCAGCTGAAGCAGATGCTATAAAGTGCTTAGAGCTTGGTCAGACTTCAAAGACACCAAGGTCATCCACTGAATTCTAGGCAATTGCCAATCATCTTGATGTTTTTCTTGCCACTGGACTTCACTAACTCTGGAAGAGAGAGTGACACTAATGACTTTGTGTGATTCTGCCGCAATTAAATCCAATTCACCCATGAGCCAAGACATGACCCCACAATATCAACTGTCCTCTTTTAAAATGAAAGACAAACAACAATAACAACTTATACCAAACAGTAGGGACCCCTCTTTCTCCTTCTCTACCTTTCCCATGAGCCTCTCTTGAAACCTGTTTTACTCCATGTCTAGTGCTGTTATAGATTCCTCTTTCTTACAATGCAGCAATCTAGCTCTAAGATCTTCTCTGGGACACCCATAGATAAGATGTTTAAGCTTTATGGTCCATTCCTTGTGAAACATCTTTCACAATGGCATTAGTATATCAGGTAAAATACCACTTTGCAATTCTCTAAGGAAGGCTCCTTTAAATTACAAAAATTACTCCATCTGAAAGAAGCAATAGAGACCAAACACCTTTGGCAGACAAATGCTTATATTATCTGGTATGATTAAGCAACTAAAAAGAAATTCAGTCTATTGTTTGCAGCTACAAGGAAAATGGAAAGAGCCTTAGAGAGAAGGCTTGCTAGACTGAAAGAGGAAATGACTAATTTAAAGGGCCAGTTGAAAGATAAAGAGGCACTATTTGTGAAGTGCCTGCTCTGAGCACCCTAGCACCTGCTCCAAGCATCCCAGCTGCTTGCCAGCTCTACCCCAGATTCCCTGAAGAACCTTCCCTGATCCTTGAGGATCTCCTGGATCTGTGGTGAGGACAGGAATGACAATTCCCAACTCCTCCAAAAACAGAGACTTTGGAAATTATAGAATTTAAGAAAACACCAGGTCACCCCCAAGACCCTCATAAATTGTGGCTCAAACATAAGGGCACAAGTTAAATGAAGGGGATTCAAGGGAGTAATGAGGTAAGACACATAGATACTATTCTTGTCACTACTCTGCCTTTAAGAGAGTTCCTACAGCAGGGTGGTCCCCCTCAATTAATCCATGTACCCTGGAGACCTATAGAATTACATTATTGGAAGTCAAACTTCCAAAAAATCCAGAACAAACCAGGTGAATTTATTGAAAAGTTACAATCCATCTTTGAGGCATATTGCGCAACATGGGTAGACACCAAAACATATTTATCTCAATCAACACTAACCATATTGTTGGGGAGGAGGGCCTAAAACTTACAATGCCATATCTCTCTTGCCTCTATACAGTACCTGACTCTCTTTGGGCCTCCAGGGAGGCAGATGTTGGCTTAAGGGAAACCCGTTTATCATCCCCTATAAAAATAAATTGCCTTTCCACACTCACAACCAACATTCTTTTCCCCATGAGGTAGAAGAAGGTATTTACACTGTCCTCCATGACCTCTTCTCACATAGATCCCTCTGAAATACCCCTATTCTCCCTATCCCAAAACCAGGGGTACTTATACCAGAGGAGAAGCAGGAGATCTTGCTTTGTTCAACGTCTATGACTTAGTAACACTTTTGTGGTCCCTTTACAACTCCATGTTATACAATCCCTTGACAATTCTCAATCTTGTTCCCTGTTCCTTTGCTTCCTATTTTATAGTTACTGATCTGTGCTCTTCCTTTTTTGCAATTATTGTCCACCCCAACAGCCATTTTTTGTTTTCCTTCACCTTTCAAAGATGCCCTCTTTAAAAGAACTCCCTCAGAGGTTCTAGGATTGCCCTACCATTTTTTCATCTCTCTCTCTCTCTCTCTCTCTCTCTCTCCCTCATCTGGAGCCATCTCCAGTCATACTGATTTATATCTCACCATTGGACCCAAACAGCTCCAGAGGAGAAAGTAAGGCTGGTGACTTTGCACAACCCTCCTTATCTTAAATCCAATTCACTTGCAGATCATGGCATCACCTTCCTGATGTCATGGTCCTCTTTGAGAAAGAAGAACAAACAACAACAACAGTCATTTTTTCCACTGACTTACACTGAGATCACCAGTCCTTGCGGGGGACTGTTCTGATTCAGTGTGTGGATGAAATTCTTCTCTCTTCCCCAGATCTGGTCTTATATCAGGGAAGATATTGTAGCCCTATTAATTTCCTTGCATGATATAAGGTGGGCAACAATAAGCTCTAAGTGGCCTTCCCCTCAATTCATTACTTAGGCTTTATTGTTTCAGAGGATCAGGGATGCCTCTTGCCAGACCAAGGCCAAGGCATTACTAATTTACAGTAGACCCAGACCAAAAAAAGACCTATGGGATCTTTTAGGGGATGGCTGGCTACTGCCACTTGTGGATCCCTTAATATTCCACTATTGTGAGACTACTGGAAAAACCTTACCACCACTCTCATGAACCCTGGTGTCACAAGAGGTACTCATTTGTTCCAAGAGCTCCTTCCTTGCTGTCTTGCCCTAGTGCTCCCAAATTACAATAAACTTTTTACACATTTTTGCCATGAAAAGAAAGGATTTGCCTCAAGAGTTCTAACTCAGGCCAGGGGGACAACTTATTACAATCTTTATCTTGTCCCAATAGCCCAAGAACTCCCTGTTTGTCTCTGTGGGGTAGCCACTGCAGCCCTGGTGGAGAAAGTTCAATCTTTGGTCCTGCAATTCTCCCTCATAAAGCTTCCTCACAATACTTGGCAGCTTTCACAATATGAGGTCACCCAACATCTTGTAAATTCTTGGCTAGCCAGACTCAATCTGTTGCTTCTGGCCAAGAACGTCAATCTCTCTCAGTGCCCTCTCTTTAATCCTGTGACCCTTGTCCTGATACACCCAGATCCTGAAGATATCCTTCCAGATCATGACTGCCTTTCTGTCTGTCAACCAGCCTCTTCTTCCAGGCCCGATCTCATGGACTTCCCCTTGATAACCCACATCACTTTCTGTTTGTTGATGGCACCTACTTTAGAAATAAAAAAAAAAAAAGAGAATCTCCTATTTTACTGACTATAACCACCCACACAACCTGCTGAGGTGGAAAAGGAAAGATCCCGTCCTCAAGAGTGAGGTCCCCTAGTAAGCCTAGTACCTGGAGGTAAAAAGCAGGTGTGAATGAGACCCATTCAGACTGGGGAATGCATCCTTGGGTGGAGATAAGACAATAGGTCATAATCACTATGTTCTTGGAGTATATTCTCCTGGCAGTGTTGGGAGGGGCACAACAGTTCTGATGGGTCATAAGTGCTAAAATCATGGGTGGATGTTTTGCAAACTTGGTCTCTAACTAAATCATGGCTCTCACTAAGACTGACATCACAATCATAGCATACTTCACCACTGACTGGGATGGAACTATGGTCAATTTTCTTGTGTCTAATGTTAACCAGGCCAAACTCTGTCCTTTTATGAAGAGTTTTTTTTTTTCTTTAATCTTACCAATCATAACATAAACTGTCAGGATGATTCTCAGTTCTCCTAAGGCAGGGGTCATGCACACCACCCACTCAGGTGGTTTTTACTCTAAAGAAAATTAGACCATACTTACACTGGCTACTGTCAGCAGCGCTGAAGGACCTTGTTCCCCAATAAGAATTAAGCCAATCATTTTCACTAATCCCAACAGACCCACTGCTACCACCATATTACTCCTCAGGCTGAAAAGGAGTTCCTTGTCTTTATCAGAGAGTTGTGATGCTGAAATCAACCTCCTTTCAAAAGTTGATGATGTATCTTTAGGCTTCTCCCTTGTTGGCATTGTGGTATTAGTCATTGGGAGATATAGAGAATTCTCAGAAGTGGCACATGTCCTGGAATAGTCCATAAATCTCACAACCACCATGATCTCAGCTCTGAATACAAAATTAGGGCAGGTTAGATGGGCCATTTTAGAGAATAGGGCTACCATTGAATACCTTTTGCTGAGACATAACCATGGTTGCCAAGACTTTCAGGGCATATGTTGCTTTAATATTTCAGACAATAATCATCTTATTGAAACTTACTTAAGGGGGATACAGAAATTGGGTTTGGGTATCCAATAATCCTCCCTTGGTGGTGCCCAGTAGACTTGGTTGTGGTCATGATTGCATGGCACCAGAACGTTCAAACACATTCTGATGGGGTTTGTGATATGCATAGCCATATGTGTTCTTCTCTGCTTCTGTTTTCAATGCCTTGAGAATCTCCCTGTGTCATGTAATGTACTTGTTTCTCAGTAAAAGTAGAAGTCCCCTGACTTATAGTCCCTGATACCTTCTCAATTTAATCCTTCTGACTATGACTTGTTAGGAAAAGTTTGCAGCAAATCTGGCCTCTATCCCTCCTTAAACGGATTCTATCAAGGTCTTAATAAGATAAACAGTGAGAAGGGCACCTCCACCGACTTGGGTTATTTTAGTGAATTTTCTTTTGAATCTTAACCTAGGTTTCTGATTCTGCATTTATATTTTTTTTTCTTGAGTGCTATACCAAGTTAGTAAAGCCAAAAACAGGGGAATTGTGGGAAAATCATCGATGTTGCAACCCTCACCCTACAGTAAAGGACCCTATTGGTTTAGGCTAGACAATTTTACTGCCTAACCCAGGACATATAGGACATGCTGACCTCAGAGACCTTCCAGATCTAACAATCAGCTTGCCTTGCTTCTGCATAGGAATTATGGGCCTTATTTGAAAGTACAATCAGCTTAATTTCCTTAACCACCTATTTAGCCTCTCCTTTCTTCTAGATGACTTAACACATAATTTTCTCAAAACTTTCATAGCCTGGAATTTGATCTCAATTGATACTCAATCTTTTGTATTATTTGGATTTTGCAGTGAGAATGTTTTCCAGGCACAAAAGATACTTTTTGTGAATGCACAGAGGTAGAAGAGTATAGGACAAGATTAGGAAATGATTCTTGGTTACATTTTCGATTTCCATCCCCAGCACTTATCACTGTACTTGACTAATAGTAAGTGCTTAATAAATGGTTTTTATTCATTCATTTTTTCCTAGAATGTAGATTATGTGAAAAGGATTATTATTATTTTATAGAACAAACAACTTACACATAACCTGAGAATGAATATTTGACTGAAAACATCTTACAAATGATAGCCAACTCTATCCATCAGCTTCTCAAAAACCAAACCTAAACAAGTTCCAGGTGAATAGAGCTAATTTTTTATTATATATATATATGTGTGTGTGTGGATACATTTTCCCTTAATAATCTATTCCAACACTTGCCAGAAAAAAATTTTTTTCATGGTTTCTAACCTATAAAACTGATATTAATTGGTCTGTTTGCTGACAAAGAAAAATTGTAAATTACTTTTAAGAGATCTACTTCTGAGGTTGTATTTTCTTTCATTTGGTATGAATTATCTTCACATGGTGAGAAATATTTCCACTTCAGTCTGTCAGTCAGACTGATGAAGTCTGAAGAAACTATATATTTTAAAAAATACTTTCTCTTTTATTTATCTTTTGATGAACCATTTTTATAAGCATGGAACTGTCCATGAAGATTTTGAACCTCTTTTCTTTATGACTCTATTGCTTTGACTGTCACTCTGGATCTTACCTAGATTATTTATGTGATTGCTATGATCTAGTGAAAATTATTTTGACTCTTCTAATTGATTAAAGATTTATTGAGAACAATTCAGGCATAAAGCAATTCTACTTTCTCTTAGCCTTTGGGGAAAAAAAGGGTAAAGTATTTGAGAAAATAGAATTATTGCAATTTTTAACTGTATGTTAGAGGCGTGTGTGTGTCTGTGTGTCTGTGTGTGTTTGATTAAGTGAACTCTTTTACAGAAACTAGAAATTAAATAAAGTTTCCTGAGAACTTGAGTTATTATTCAGGCACACAAAAAACATACACAATATGTACAAATGTAGCTAGTGGTTATGAATACATCCCTCACACTTTCATGATAACTAAGACATTTATTTGTTTAGCACACATTGAATGATGTTTAATTGTATATATAGTCACTGGCCTACATTTACATTTACAAAATAAACATTCAGAAAAAAAAAGAAATACAGGTATGGTAATATCTTTTTTTTTTATTTTTTTAACTTCTGAACCTACTATAAATTGACCTATTTTAGGACAAAAATAAGACCAAGGGATAGTTAGGAATGAGCAAAGAGTTTGTGAGAGGAAAGGGGAGAAATACAAGAAGAAAAAAGTAGGAGAGTTCCCCTTACTAGTGACTCTTAACACTTACCTAGTTGGTTGTTGTGAAGATCAAATTAGATAAAATTTATAAAGCCTTTAGCATAATATCTGACACACAGTAAGCACTTAATAAATGCTTTATCATGTTCCATCTCTTTCCTTGTTTTCCCTTCCCTTAGAACAATATGAGGCACCTAGAAAGAATTTAATAAATATTTATTTATTGATTGATCAATTTACATGACTGCTAGTTTCCTGGAACCTTAGACTTTGGGGAGCCTTGAATATATTCTCTACTTTTTTACTTGATCCCTAATTCTGCTATTCTACATATTGTATTTTCTGAACCTGGGTGCCCTGCTGTTCAATATTGCTTCCTTTTCTAATTACTGAATTCCATATTTCTGGAAGGATTATCATAGACACTCTGGAACTAGCTCATCAGCAAAGTCAAGGGACAGATATTACGAGAAGGACATTGCCATAGTAACATTAACAGATACAAATGACGTACTTAGCTCACAAACATCCAAGACCAGCAGAATCACTGACAAGATTTTAACTCTCCTAGAAAATACCCAAACAAGATTAGCCCCCTGTGGTTTCATCTGACAGGAAATATCCATAGGGAGCCATACAAACTAATGTAAACATCAAGGATGTAATTTCACAGTAGAGGTGGACCTATCCACACTTCTTAGCCCGAAACCACATTGTCATATTTTAAATGCTTCCTAATGATGCACCAACACACTCTGGCAGGGCAATGCACTAGATGTGTATTCCAGAGTTCTAGGGCCAATCTCAATAATCGTTGACATTCTGACACTACCTTTTATTTACAAACTTCAATCACACCTCTGAGAACATGAATGATGGCAGCTGATCCCAGCTATTTTCCCTGCATTCACTTACTATGGTTCTACACTTAGAGCTCTTGTAAAATTAAGGGGTCACTAATACCACTGCTCTATACGTTTCTATTTAGTTGCAGTCATGATGCTTCGGCTGCCATTAAAGAATACAATTTTATTACAAAGTTCATAAAAGTAATGCCAAAGACGTGAAGTCTTCTTTGACAGAACTGAAACACATTTTCCTCCTAAGTGAGTGTAATACATTACTACTTTGCAAGACATCCATTACCTGGGAGAGAATACCAAATCTTTCCAGAGAATTGGCTGCTCTATTTCCAGATACTCCAGACACACATAATGAAGTCAGCTGGGTAGGTAGAAAGGAGGAAGGGAATAAGCATTTTTATGGGGCCTTTTATGCTCTAAGCTTTTACAAATATTATTTCATTTTATTCTCACTACAACCCTGCAAGGCAGGTGCTATTACTTTCCCATTTTACAGTTACGGAAAATGAGGCAGAGACTAATTAACTTGTACAAGTTCACACAACTGGTGTCTGAGACTGTATTTGAACCTTATACGGTCTTTCTTGGTGCTCTAACCACTGAACTACCTAACTGCCCAATGAAGATGAAGAGGAATCCTCATCTTTAGGAGACCAGAACTTGGTCAAGGCAGTCATAACCCTTTAAAGCTTACAGAGTTCCACCCTGATGGCAAGAGTAACAATAGTAACCGATGATGATGTTCATGAATCTCTTTATCTATATTATCTCATTTAAACTTCACAGATACATAGTAGATTCTGTAGTTATTGCCACTATTTTACAGACATGAAAATTGACACTTGGAGAGGTCAATGATTTAAAGCTAGTGTCAGAGATGTGATTTAAAGCCAGGTCTCTTTGACTGTAAGCCAAATTCTCTATCCAGTGCACCATAGCTGTCAAACTCAAGCAATTCCAGTGTATAGCCAAACTAGATTAAAATGTATTGAAAATTTTTAATAAAATGATTAAAAATACAATATAGATAAAATTAACATGTGGTTTTCATTTTTTTTTCTCCTTTTGACTAGGCAATAGGGTTAAGTGACTTGGCCAGGGTCACACAGCTAGTAAGTGTCAAGTATCTGAGGCCGGATTTGAACTCAGGTTCTCCTGACTTCTACTTCTACTCTATCCTCTTCACCACCCAGCTGCCCCCTTGATAGATAGTTTTCAAAGTCAATATATAACCTATAGGGATCCCTTTCTATTTGAGTTTATACCACGGTACTTCACCACCCTTTATATCTCAACAATTCAGGACAAATATCCTAAATGATAAAAGGAACTCAATCAAAACTTGTTTGATTTGGTGTCCAGAAATATTTCCAAAAGACTTCCCTGCTTTCTTGATACCTTGATGTTAGATCTTGAAACCTGAACACAAATATTGCCTAATCCCTTGTTGCTACCTGGGACTAATGTTCAAAAGTATGAAGTTGGAATGCCAAATTTGGGTAACAGCAAGTAGGCCAAGTCTTTGAAAGACAAGAGTGTATGCAGGGGAATAAGCAGAGGAATCTAAAGGGAGGCAAGAAACAGCCTATAAAAGACTTCATTATTGTTAAGTTTCTATTTGTATCTTTTATTTTTATACTACCTTCATTTTCAAATAAAGCCCTCCTTCTTTCTCTACTCAGAGACACATTTCTTTGATGATTTTTTTTAAAGAGTAAGAGACAGAAAATGTACATTAACAAAACCAACCAATACGTACACCATATCTGACAACATATTTGATAATCCACACAGATAGTCTCCATCCTTTATAAAAATGGTGAGGTGTATTTTCTCAATTTTTTCCAAGGCTGTTTTTTTTAATCATAATCACACAGCTTAAAGTTTCTTTTTGGTTTGGTTATTTACAATTATATTACTAACTTCATTATTTATATTGTTTTCTTGATTCTTCTTATTTCACTCAGCATCATTTCATATTTCTGCCAAAGTTTTGTTTTGTTTTGTTTTGGGCTCTTCATATTTATAATTATTTATGGCACAGTAGTATTCCATTCCATTGCCATACCACAATTTGTTTAGCTATTCCTCAATCAATGGTTTTCTACTGTGTACTTCTTGGCTATTACAAAAAAAAATATTGCTATCAATAATAAACTCTTTAAGACCTTTCTTTCTGTCTTTGACCTCCATGGAGTATAGGCCTATCAGTGCTATCTCTTCATCAGATTATAAGGACATCTTAATCATTTTCTCAAGATGATTCCAAATTGCTTTCCAGATCATTAGGGAAATTCACACCTAAACTAACATTGTATTAATACATCTGTCTTTCCACAGCCCTTCCAATTTGACTATTGTTAATTTTATCATCTTTGCCAGTTTCCTGGGAATGAGATCAGAGTTGTTTCATTTGCAATTTTTATTGAGAGATTTAGAGCAATATTTTACATGGTAGCTAATAATTTAATTTTTTACTTTTGAGAACTGTCCATTCATATTCATCGACCATTAATCCATGATAGAATGGCTGTGAACTTCCTAAATGAGATCTATAATCACTCAAAAAAGCCTGGCACAATAATCTATACAAGAAAATTCAAGAAGCTGAAGAATTATCATCAAGCAGATAATGATATGCAATCATATGATCTATAGAATTCATCTACTAGTAATTAATAAGTATTTATTAAATGCCTACTATGCGCCAGGCACTGGGCTAAGTGTTGTATTTATCTTTTTTACAGGCGCTAGAAATGGAAAATAAGATGGGGCCATGGTTAAAAAGGAGAAGTATAATAGACTTAACAGTTTTGAAGAAATTGCAGCATTCTTTAAATAACTCCAAACTTCTCCATGAAACAAAAGTCAAATATTCTTCTGATGACAGCATATGGCTTAAAGACACGGAATACTATGGTGCTCATAGAACTGATATTGAGTATCACCCAAACAGTAATGCAGATACATCATGTATGAGTAGACTACAACATATATTAAATGAGAAATTATACCAAGAGAACAAGCATTAATTAAGTTTCTACTATATGATAAGAACTGAACTAAGCTCTAGGGATACAAACATAAGCAAAAAGACAGTTGCTGACTTCAGAGTTTCATAACAATGAGTGAAAACAATTCGTGAAAAGAAGCTGAAAAGCTAGCGGGTGGAAAACAGGGAAGGTACCTGCGCAGGGGCATGGTGGAGAAAAACAGTTTAGAGTGCCAAGATTAGAACTTAGCTACCCATACCATTAGTGTAGTGTAAGTCATAGAGACAAACAGCCATCTGTAGAGGATACTTACAGTTAGGACTAATTATTTTCCTAGAAGTCTTTGTAATTCCCTATTTACTTGTTGGTTTGTTTGTTTATTTTTTATTTGTTTGTATTTTGTTAGTTTGTTTGTTTGTTGTTGCTGTTGGAAGCTTTTTGTTTGGGGAGAAATGTTAAGAAAGTTGTTTCTTTTTAAGCTATGTGAAAAATGTGCTTGAAAGAACTGCATATAACAATTCAGGTTGTGTCAGGTAATGAAGATACCAAAATATCTGGGTGATGAAAATAGGTCATTAAAGTGAGAGATGTCTCTATGAGTGCATTGGCTGTCTGTGTGACATTATAGCACCTGATTTGTTTCATATTCCTCAATTACAGAACTAAATTTTGAAGATGAATGAACAAGTACCTATATCTAATGCAATGCAGAACAAGTTGAGAAGGAGTATAGGTATTCTGAAACCTACAGAAAACTCAACAATTTGAAAAGATTGAAAGTAGATCCCCTGTAAGAATTCCACAGTCATATGTCAGATGAGACTAATGTAGTTTCTGAATTTTTAGTAATTTTATGAATTATTTTCATTTCTGAAGAAAAAAAAATTAAATCTTTTCAGGTTTTCCCCTGGGTACCTGTTATTTCAGTCTGATGGCGGAAAAAGGTATAGAGACACACTGTAACTGCTTTAAATATAAGATAGCTAGAAGTTCACCATCACAATGTCACAGATATACCCTGCACACTGCTTCCTATTTTTTTCTATGGGTCAGACAGAAACCAACAATGTTTATAAATGGGCTGTGAGTCAGATAATGAATTTATATGTCTTTTGTCATTGGCTAAACAGCTAGAATCTGCTATAGGTTAAGTAATAGTGAGAACAGGATAAGAAGCCATCCTATAGTCAGGAGAATGAGCCAGGGTGGGCAACAGAAAGCAGACTAGGGAAGGCAAGTTTTAAGTTGACCTCAGTTTGAAGGGCTATTCTAATATAACCTTAAAGTCCCAATTCCTAGAACTTGTTATGCAGTAAATATACATTTGAAGGTTGACTAAATTCTCAAGTTCTTTTTTTCATTTGTTTTGTTTCTTCCTATTCCAATGTCTAGCCTCTTTCTTTCTGCTTCTAGGTGAAAAGTAAGATTTCTGCTCCTGAAATTGTGCTACTTAGAAACATCTAAAATGAACCTTCAGAATTTTTCTCTGACTTCTGGTGAGTTAAGAACTTTGGAACTTGAGGGAAAACCAAGATTATGGCAGGAAACTGGGAAGTTACAAACTTCTTCAAACATTAAGAAAAACAATTCATTCTTTCATTAATATTGTTACACATCCCAATGATGATGCACACAGACCCTTTGTGCCTTAGGCGATATCTTTGTGTGTGTGTGTGTGTGTGTGTGTGTGTGTGTGTGTTTGTGTGTGTGTGTGTGTGTGTGTGTGTGTGTGTGTGTGCATGTCTATTGGTCAATATGTTCTATATCTCCAAATTAGTTAAACTCCTTGTTGTAAAATATATACAAAATCTATCATTAGAACATACTCAAAGCCTTTTGAACTTGGTAGGACCTTCCTGTATTTCTAGTCTACTAGCATAGCATTTCAGAACATGAGGGACATCTCCATTTCATAGTAAGGCACCACACTGGAAAGCGGTGGAACCTTCCTGAACTACAATTATTATGAGAAGATCAGGTAAGCTATGAGGTAGCTCAAATTATTTTAGTGTATTTTTAAATGCAGAACATTTCAAGCCATATTGCAAGGAAAAAGGGAAAATATACTTGGCTTATACGCAAATGTTTCATAAGGTCAAAAGTGGTGCCTTCTTCTTTGTATTCTGGTTGTCTCATACAGTGACTTACACATTGTAGCTGCTAAATAAGTGTTTATTGAATGAAAGATTAAATTGGGACCCTAATGCATTCTTGGTGGAGTTGTGAACTGATCCAACCATTTTGGAGAGCAATTTGGAAACTGTGCCTACCCTTTGAATAGCACTACTATGTCTGTATCCCAAAGAGATCGTAAAAAAGGTAAAGGACCTACATGGACAAAAATATTTATCGCAGTTTTTTTTTATTGTGGGAAAGAATTGGAAATTGAGGGAATTCCCATCAGTTGTGGAATGGCTGAACAAGTTGTGGTATATGAATGTAATGGAATACTATTTGCTATAAGAAATGATGAGTAGGTGGATTTCAGAAGGAAAATAAACTGGAAAGACTTATATGAACTGATGCTGAGTGAAATGAGCAGATCCAGGAGAACATTGTACACAGTAACAGCAACACTGTGGTATGATCAATTATGTTTGATTTAGCTCTTCTCAGCAATACAATGGGTCAGGACAATTCCAAAAGATTCATGATGGAAAATTCCATCTACATCCACAGAAAGAACTACAGGGTCTGGATGCAAATTGAAGCATACTATTTTAACTTTTGTTGTTGTTTTTATTGTTGTTTGTGGCTTTTCCCTTTTATTCTGTTTCTTCTTCCACAACATGATTAATGTGGAAATATATTTACATGATTGTACTACATGTATAGTCTATATCAGATTGCTCTCTTGGGGAGGGGAAAATGGAAGAAAGAAAGGTGAAAAAAATATGGAACTCATAACCTTATAAAATTAATGTTGAAAACTATCTTTACATGTAATTGGGAAAAAAAAACTATTTACAACAACAACAACAAAGAGATTACAGTGGACGTTTTACTGGCACTGGGTATAGCTAGTACTGATTGGCAACTCTATTGCCCATATGCATTTCTGGGTCACAGGTCCATGTTGAAGAAGAGTGCTTGAAACAGGTCACAAGGAAGTAAAGACTGTGGTCAAAGTTCCAGGGCCAAGAGGATTGCTAGTGGTTGCTCCTGAAGGAAAAAAAAAAAACAGAGGACCTGGTCATACAACAAGGGCCAAGAGGAAGGATAGCACTTGTGGTTGCAGGGAAGCTTGCATTTATGTAATCCTTTAAAGTTTACAAAACACTTTACAAATTTATTTCATTTGAACCTTACAATAACTCTTGGGATGCTATCATTATCCTTATTTTATGGATTGAGGCAGACAGAGGTTAAGACTTGTTCAGGGCCACATAGAGAGTAAATATCTGAGGTTGAATTTAAACTCAGGTTTTCCTAACTGCAAAGGTCCTTCCTGAGTAAAGACCAGAGCAGAGTCTAGCGGAGCAGTGACCACATGTTTCTATGGAATACACCACCTTGGAAGCACCAAAATCTTGATTCCCCCAGAACTAGTTCTGAAAATAACAGCACAAAAAAACCTGAAGACAGTGTTTGCCTATGTCTAGGTGAGCAGAGCCCATTTTTAACATAAAATGCAAAGTCAATAGACTAGAAAAATGAACAAATGAACAACAACAAGAGCCTGACCATAGAAAGTTAATAGGATGGTAAGGAAGACCAAGACACAAACTCAGAAGAAGAAAATAAATATGAAAATAGTAACAACCAAAGCCACAAAAAATATTCTAATTGAAGAGAGGCACAACAAGAATTCCTGGAAGAGTTAAAGAAAAAGATAAGAGTGGTAAAGGAAAAATTGGGACGAGGAGATTTAGCAAGATGCAAGAAAATTTTGAGAGAAGAATTAACAGCTTGGTAAATAATGCACAAAAGAAAATACTGAAGAAAATAACACCTAAAAAACCAGATTTGGACAAATTGTGAAGACAGGAAAAAAAATTCATTGAAGAGAAAAAAACTCATGAAAAAGAATAGTTCAAATGGAAAAGAAGGTATAAAATTTCACTGAAGAAAATAATTCCTTAAAAATTAGAATTAGGCAAGTGGAGGCTAATGCTTCCATGAGACATCAGGAAACAATAAAAAAGAAGGAAAAAAATAAGAAAGTGTTAAATTCATCAGAAAAAAAACAACTGACTTGGAAAATAGATCATCATCATCATCATCATTTTCAAATTATTCCATAAACTAATCTTAATTATACAGATTTAGACACATTCAAATACAATTCAGTTATTCAATACTCAAATGAATTGGTGATCTCATCTATATGAATATTAACTGTAACAATGCAAATCACAAACTACCTGTGCCTACCAAACTGGGTGATTCTTGCTCAAATCCTCCCATTAAATTACCATAGGTGTTCAACAACAACCTCATTGGAGGCATTCCTAATTTTCTCTTCACATTGCAGATGTATCACAGAAGTGAAACAGAAAACTGTATCTTGTTTTGTTTTATTTTCATTTTGTTTTTTACCATTTGATCAGCCCATCTTCTTTTTGATCGTATATTTCTTTGATGACATATTTAATGATAACAGCTTGCATATATATAATCCTTTAAGGTTTAAAAAGCTCTTTACAAATTTGTTTCATTTGAACCTTACAATAACCCTTGGGAGTTGATGCTATTGTTATCCTTATTTTATAAATAAGGAAACTGAGGCAGACAGAGGTTAAGTGACTTGTTCAGGGTCACATAGAGAGTAAATATCTGAGGCTGGATTTAAACTCAGGTTTTCCTAACTGCAGGTGCAGACCTTTATCCACTCCACCAGGTAGCTGCCTCCTACTTTTATTCATATATATATATATATGTATATATATGTATATATATACATATATATATATAAATACATACATATATATATAATACAATTAATTACTTTTTTGTTTCATAGCCTTCTCATATCTACCATGTGCCTTTCCATTGACATATTACTTATATTTATTTTTAATTCTACAGATATTATACAGTTCCATGACTTTTAACCAAACTACTTTAATATTGATATATGAAAGATGTGTCTATTTCTGGGCAAAGATTAAAACAACTTTACAACTTTCTAAAGCCCACTCTCCTCCTGTTTAATTTGATGACTAACCCATCATTCTCTTTCTAAGCTCTGGCTATTTTCTAACTACGTGTAATAATCTAGATAAACATTGTTCAATAACTTGTTTTTTTCATATATAGATGTCTAGGCAAAGCTCTTTGGGGTAATTATGGGCCTATTCCAGGAAGCTCTCAAATGTTCTGACCAGCAAAGCAGAAAAATGTCATCCACAAATAAAAGCTTTATAAACAACAGCATTATACATAGAGATCCATCCTAGCTTCTATTTGGAATCTGCGCAAATTCTTCAATGATTCTAGCAAATACTTTTTGGTAAACATACCTCTCATTTTTGTTTCACATATTAATTGAATGAGATTTTCTTGATTGTTATATCTTTTATGCAGAGAAATCGTTTTAATGTATACATGGGAGGCAACTTTTAGGAAGCTAGCCTTTAAGGTGATGTTTTACTCTTGAATGCATTTTTTATCAATCAGAAAATATTTAGCATAGTGGGATCTTGTATTCTCTGTACATTATAGTAGACCTGTGATTTCATTGGTATACAGAATTCCCAATAAAGAAACATCTTCCGTCAATGCTAAACAGATTCTGTTCCACAATGTACAGACATGAAGTGGTACCCAGAGGCTAAATGAGCTGCCTAGGGTAACACAATTAGCATCTGTCACAGGCATAACTTGGATGCAAGTCTTCCTGACAGTGAGGCCAGCACTTGATATGTTATGTCCATATGAACTTTACCTAGTTCAGTATGTTGTTTAATGATATGGGTCTCTGTGGAATATCACTAGTGAAATTTTGTATGTGTCCTCCTAATGCCCATATTGAGAATATCCACAAGGTAAGTGAGGATTATTCTCAACATTTTATAAAGATGGGAAAATAGGAATATAAGTAGTTGATGTCCTCTTGTGCTCTGTCTCTCTCTGTCTCTGTCTCTCTGTCTCTCTTTCTCCCTCTCTATCTCTCTCATATTTTGTTTAAAGAGAGAGAGAGAGAGAGAGCGAGAGAGAGAGAGAGAGAGAGAGAGAGAGAGAAAGAGAGAGAGAGATAAGCCTTCAAAAATTCCTACTTTGATTCTTTCTTGTAGTAAGAAGGTGACCTTGGGTTGTTGAAGGCTGTACCAATGGAAGGCAACTCTGGCAATTTCCAACATTATGGAAAGGCAGAACAAGTTTGTTGTCTGACAACAAACTCAGCTAAATACAAGGAAGCTTTTCAACACTTCTTTGCACACTTCATTAGAGACTCTTAGTTCAACAATTGGAAGGAGGACTGTCCATGTTCTAGAAGTTTCTTTTTCTCTTTCTCTTATAGCAAGGTGAAAATTGATCACAATGCATTTCATATCTTTCTCTCCTTCAGTATCTTGTAAATTGGCCCTCGATGTTATCATAATTTTGTTACTGCCAGTGTAGTTTTCATCTCTATATATGCTTGATCTAATCCAGCTGCTTTCCCATTTTTCTTCACTTTAGTACTGTTTCTCCCCTTTTCTGTAAGTGCATTTGGGACTATGATATTAGAATCCTAGTGAGTAGGCTTAATTTTCAACAATGGTGAAAAAAAATTGATATAAAATATTTTTTAGACCTTTCCTATTTTTCTTGTTTGTTGTACTGCTTTCATTTTCTCCCTTAAATACTCTCAGGATGACTTTGCTTCATTGGGGTCCTTTAAATTTTGCCCAATATGAGCTCATGGATAATATGTCTGTTTGGGAACAGATATTCTCATATCACTTTACATCAATGATTGGAACTCATTTATTTTTGAGAAATCAGGTAACATGCCAGCCCCATACTTCTATTCCCTGCTCCAAAACTATAAATGTGCTCAAATATCCTAAATTATGCATCTATAAGAAGAGAAAACAGGTAATACCTTGGTTTCTACCAGTTGTTATCCTTGAACCCTCCAAAAGGGAAAAGCATCTCTAATACACATTAGAGATGTGACTATTCTTATACAAAGAGAGGAAGGTAGAAAATTGTTTTTGGAGTTACCATACCACCACAATCTGGGCAAGTACCATACTATTGCCCTAATCTGTATACATATTTGGAGTCTCAGAGAACCTCATTCCTTACAGCTGACAGTAAATAATATCCCTTGAGAGATCCTTGGGACATAAAAGTCTCATGAGTAAGCTTCCTTTTCACATCTATAATATGGATGAATGGTTAACACATAAACATTCATTTGGAGAGGTGGTTAACACTAAATGAAAGGATTATTATGGATAGGAGAAATTCATCAAGTTTCCTCATTTTCAAATTTCTAGAAAATGGACAGTTCTCCTTCCAATCGTTGAAGTGAGAGTCTCTAATGAAGTGGGCAAACAAGTGTCGATAAGCTTCTCTGTATTTAGCTGAGATTGTTGTCAGATAACAAACTTGTTCTGTTGCCAATAACATCCACAAAATATCTCCAGCATGTTGGAAATTGCCAGTCACATTCCAATGGCATAGCCTTCAAGAACCTAGAGTCATCTTCTTACTATAAGAAAGGATCAAAGTAAGACTTTTTGAAGGCCTATGACTTTTTTTCTTACAAAATATATCCAATTTGAAATTGTTATTACTAAATATTAATTTAAAATGTTTTATTTGAAATGAAATGTATCTCATAACTTCCCATTCATAGTAAAGTGTTTTTTTTCACTACTAATATTTATCCACAGTAAACCTTTAAATGTGTGTTGAATGGATGAATGAATACAAGCATTTTTTTTTCAAAGTCTACAAATTTTCACTGGGATATTTGCTACTGCTTCTGTAGTTATTAAGGGAGAATTACTTTAACTTTTTTTGTTTTCTTAGTTTTTATTATTATTATTATTACTTACCTTCCTGAAGTTGCAAAATGGGAATTTATGTTACATATGATCAATAATGAAATATTGTGTCACCTAACTGTTTAACCATAGTTTTGTCTTACAAAAGACCTAGAGAGTTCCAATTAAGGAAATTTCAAAGAAGACTCACAATAAATCTAGAATGCTGTTTATCTACATATATCCCAATTCTCTTTCCTGTATCATTTACATTTGAAGATTGCAAGTATGCTAAGAGCACACCCATTTTAATGAATCTTATTTTACATAAAATAATTGATAGTCATTGGTAGAGTACAATAAAATTTCCCAATGAAAATGTAACAAGCATATTTGAAATTTACTTCACTTCTTTCTTCTGACCACTTCTGTAAGGAGGAACATCAATTAATCAGAGGAAAACTGAGACACATTTCCCAGAATTCTATGAACTGAAGATTGATGCTAGGATGCACAAACAGCTTAAACTTTTTGAAGGGTTGTGGATGGTAGTAAGAGCTGCTGGGAGAAGGAAAGGGATACACATGCCGAGTCTTAAAGGAGTGTTGAGTAGAAGCAGTGGCAACCTTGGATATGGAGGTATTGACTATTACCTGGAATTTTAGGCTTACTTAGCTTCCAGAATCCAGGAGTCTCAGTAAACTAGCTGGATATCAGTGGGTCTGAGAGTCAGAAGTCAAAAGTCTACATTTTAGAGACTTTCCTATTTACAATTTGAGTTTCAATAAGTCAATCAAAGTATTTATTAAGTCTCTTTGATGTACAGGCACAAAGGTTACACATATAGAGAATAAAATAATACCTGCTCACAAGGTGCTTACATTCTAATGGGGAAGACAAGTACATATAAAAATATACATCCAACATCAATACAAGGAACATAAATGAACTAATTAAATACAAGTTCCTGTGGGAAGAAGGGCATTAGCAGTGAGGGTGGGGTGGGGGTGGGAGGGTTCTAGAGAGACTTCCCCTGAAGATAACACCTGAGTTGAATGTTAAATAAAGGAAGAGAAGAATTCTATGGGATAGAAGGAAGGAAGGAGTGTGTTCCAGTCATGGAAAAAATGCAAAGACAGGGAGGTAGGAGAATCTAGAAAGATAGTTTGGGACGGTTTATATTTGGTTTTACAAGCTAAACAGAAGAGTTTATATTTTGTCCTAGAATCAAAAAGAAACCACTGGAGTTGGTTGAGTAGAGGAGTCCCTACTAGACTTGAGTCAAAGTCCCATTTATATCTTTATCTATCAATTTTTTAAAACATAATTTTATTGAGAGTGATTATTGGTTCCCTTGGTTGCTAGTAGATGAAATGACTCCAATACCATAGAATGAGCAAAATTGTTGTCAAGTTACTCAGATGAAATTGGGGTGGGGGGTGTGAGAGGGGTGGAATTCAAGCCAAAGAGAGCATAAAATTATTGATAAGCCTTCAAGATCAAATCATGTTTATCTTTGTTCAATTGACACATGGATTACATTCTGGAGATTCAAATGGGATGATTAACATTGCAGTGGTTAGGGTTCTAAGTTAACTAAATGAAGAAGGCTCTAGTAAGTGCTCACTAACACTAGTAGTATATTATTTGATACAAACTCCACTAGCAACCAAACAATCTCAAGTCAAGGAGTATACACAGACATATATTGGGGTTAAGTAGTTCAATTCAATAAAAATTTATTAAATACTTACTGATGAGGTTGGGATCTGGGCCCCAGAAAGGAAAAACCCTGGACTTTCCCACATGGCCAAATCTCTAGCATTCACCTGAGGCCATAATCCCATCAACTGGCCCTTCATTGTGGCTACACCCAATCTCCCCTCCATTGTCTTGCCTCCCTATGGCCCCAGGCCACTTCCCACCCTTGGTAACTCTATTACCTCATGGACTACTTGGGCACTCCTAGATCCCTCCCACAGTCTTTCTGTATATAAGGTCCATCTTGTCTCCATTAAGATGCTCTGATTCTTAAAATCTAGCCACTGCTCAGATTCTTATAATCTAGCCATTGCTTACTCATGTTTGGACTCCTTAAGAGTCTGCCCAATATGGTGTTGATGTTCTAATAAACCTTGTCTTTGGCTGAAAGAAGGCTTGGGTTGAATTCTTTCCGGCAGGACCCATGTGTTGTGATATTGGGGTTCCAGCACCCCTGAACCCTTAAACCACATCACTTACTATGAGTCTGACACAGTGCTAAGTACTAGGGATACAAATAAGAAAAAGAAAGAGATTCCCTGCCCTCAAGCAGTTTGCAGTCTAATGTGGGAAAACAACCTCTAAAAGAAGCTGGATAAGGAGTGGGGTAGACGCATAGGAGGTGGGAAGATATTAAATATCCAATGCTTAGTTAGAAGCATGGTGATGAGATTTAGAAGTGATCAGCTTATCTTGGGGAAGCATTTTGCACAGGGGTGGGGAACCCCTCAGCCTGGAGGCCACATGTGGCCTTCTAGGTCCTTGGGTGTGGCCTTTTGACTAAGTTCAAGTTCTACAGAACAAATCATTTTATTAAGGGGATTTGTTCAGTAAAGTCTGGATTTAGTTAAAGGGCCACACTTGAGGACCTAGTGGGCCACATGTGGCCTCAAGGCTGCAGGTTCCCCATCCCTGATTTTGTCCCCACAGAAGGAAAGGTAAGTGAGCTGAAAGTCCATTTTCTGTCCTCTATAAAGGAAAGCTTTGTAAGTAGCCACGATAGCTACTCAGTTATTATATAGTTGTTGAACAATGTGAAGATATAGATACCTTTACCAACGACAGTTAGTTGAGGGGCCTTTACACCCTGCTGTGGTCTCTGAGGGTGGGGGCGTGTAGTCAAATACTGAGAATCTTATTAAGAGAGTTGTGCAATGCCACTGCTGTCTTGTATAACCTACCCCAATAGTTCAAGGTATTACCAAGCAGATCCCTTGTAAAGCAGCAGCACTTGACAATTAGCCATTAAACCTTCTGTTTCTTAACAGAATCTGAATGAGTTAACGGGTCTGAATGAGTTAAAAATCATAAAATCCATTGCAGAAAACAAAGTAGAGTGCATTGTAGACTATGTAAGACTATGTACTGTTGTGAAGTGAGATATCACCTTCCAGTAGAAGTTCATTATTAACAGAGGCAGCACCTTAGCCCCAGGCACAGGCAATCATTCAAGTAGTACAATCCAAGGAAGTTCTCTTTGGACAATTACAGTTATTTTTAGAATGACATTAGCAAGGAATGTTTTGATACCTGGCTAGACTATGACACTTAGGAGATGAAAGATTCACAAAAGACTTGGTAAAGAAAATAGGCAATTATTAGAGAACCTCAGGAGGCTTGTGTGGGTCATTATATGTACCTTGAAGCATCAACATCACAGGTCACAGTATTTGAATATTTATTGACCATGTATCATCTTGAATTTGATGGTAATGAGATTTCAAAAGGACAGAGAGAAATTCCTAGTTTTATGTTAACTTTGGAAAAACTGTTTCCAAGCCGAAATGACTGTGGAGTAAGTAAATTAAACAAGGCTGAGTCAAAGACTGGGAGGTGTTGAGGTGTAGGAGATAACGCAGCAATGGGAGCAGCCAACTAGTGAAGCATATATTGACTAGGTTTGGAGAATTTTGTCTAATCTCTTGTAAAACTTTCTCTATCTTTTCATCTCTGGCAAGGGATTTTGATAAATAAGCTGTAATCATATTCATCTTTTTGCTTAAACTCCTCGTTGGCACTACAATGGGATATAAGCAGGTATATCATGAAATGATGTTTCCTATTTACACATCCTATGAAAGCTACTCTATCTACCTCCTCAATTCCATGGTCACCAGAAAATGTGTGAATTGTCCTATTTAATTGTTACTTCTTTTGCCTTCAAGTTTCATCTATCATCAAAGTATTAATAATGATATGGTTTGGTTTTTATTCATTTGTAATATTAGAATTCCTCTTATAGGCATTCCTATACCTGCCTTAACACCCATATGCTATGTTCAATCTTCTCTAATAACTGACATGATTTTTACTTCCTTTTATTATTTAAACCTGAGGCATTTCATATAATAAAATTTTAATAATTGGTCAGCTTATTATTTAAGGTTTGTATGTCTCCACAAACATATAGCTAAATATGAATTTTAAAGAGTTATTGCTATTTGTCTATATCAATATTATTTGACTCTAGTTTCTCATTACCGTACTTCACTCTGCTATCATACTATCATACTTCCTCAATGAGTGCTTTCATTATATTACTTCTTTGTTCAAAAAGTTTTAATGTAATTCTACTTCCTTTACAGAAGCAGGTCCTGGTTTTCTTAAAATACTCCATAATCAGAGCCCTTATTTCTGACTACTCTTTAGCCTTAGTCAGAGTGGTTTCATTTTTCCTTGAGTACATAATGCTTATTTCTGCCTATTTTCCTTCACTCCTCAGTACTCTCAACCCATCCTAAAGCTTCCAACCTTTTAAGGATAAGCTCAAGTTCTACATTCTCCTTGACACCTTCCTTGATCACTCTACCCTTCAATAATCAGCCCCTTTTTGAAGCAGACATAGTATTGTACCATACATTTTAGCTTTTACTTCCAGACTGTATGATTTGTTATTATTTCATGTGTAGTTGTTCTATACAGTTTAACAAACATTGATTAAGTATCTGTTATATGAAGAGCATATAAAGAAAAAATAAAATAGAAGCAACAACCCTCAAGGATAAATTAAAATCACAAAGATAAAAACAAAATAAGATCAACAATTTTCAAGTGGGGGATATGCTACCTAAACACATTAAGTATAGTGGATTAGAACATATCTAAGCTCTGATAAACAAAAGATCATTTTCTACTAGAGGGATAAAACAAAGGGTTCCTGGAGGATGTTGATTGGATAGAGGGACATCACATTGGTGAAGGGAATGAAGGCACTGAAGTGGGGAAGAAAAAGACATTGAGGGTGGTGGCAGGTAACCCACTTTGATTATAAGATCTTGCCAACTAAGTTTTAAGCCTTAAAGGGCAGAACCTGTCTCATAATTCTTTTGCCTCCTCTATATTTCCTTGCAAATGCTTGGAATATGTAATTACTCAATTGGCATGTGTTGATTTCTTCTTTTCATGACACTACTCTCCTGGTTCTCCATCTCTACCTGGGCTCCCTTCTCTTTTCTCTATCTTTTTTTCCCCAGGAGTTTGACAGTAAACATTTAATAATCACCTTTTTTTTTTTTTAGAAAGAACATATATGCAACCCCCATTTAAGTTTAATCTTCATGATTAGTATTTTCTCCATCACTTTTTGAAGTCTAGACAATCAACAAAACCGTAAATTAAGCATTTGTATCACTGTACACATTTCTGAGGTGTAATGCTCACAGCTAAAAATTTAAACATCAGTTTTCACTAGCAGTTTGAACTGCCTCCAGCACACTCAGGAAACTACTACTAACTACTTGAATGTATGTTTACAATTACTAACAACCACAGCAATGCAAGATAACTCACACCCATCAATTTGACAAAAGTATTAAAAGAATGGAAAACTAATTTTGGGGAGAGGTGTGGGAATGTCATGCTATTGCACTATCTGTGGAACACTGAATTGGTACAACTTTTCTGGAAAACACTTAGGAATTACATAAGAAAAGCCTAAATTTCTCATGTCCTTTGCCCTAGAGATCCCATTATAGAGATGATCCCAGTGAGGTTAGTGAGAGAAAAGGGAAAAACTCTCTGTACAAAAGTGTTCCTCTACATTTCCACATAGAAGCA
The DNA here is from genome assembly GCF_900497805.2 of Vombatus ursinus. NCBI lineage: Eukaryota > Metazoa > Chordata > Mammalia > Diprotodontia > Vombatidae > Vombatus > Vombatus ursinus. The sequence continues at coordinate 16,511,004 of NW_020954720.1, forward strand.
ATGGATGGTCAAGATGTTCATGTATTAGCCTCAGCTCACTGCCTTCTACACTTCACAAAACTGCAGGACTAAACATGTCACAGATACGACAACAAATTCCAATGGCTCCCAATTACCTCGATCGTCAAATGGAAAATTGTTAAAGTCCTTTGCTATTTGGGCATTTCCTACCTTTCCAGGCTTCTTACATCTTAATCCCCCTCCTATGCACTCTGCTATCTAGTGTAGCTGACCTCCTTGCTGTCCTGACATTTTCACCATCTTTTCCCCCTGCCTGGATTTCTCGCATCTCCTCTTCCTGGCTTCCCTGGCTTCCTTCAAGTCTCAATTAAAACCCCCACCTCCTGTAGGAAGTCTTTCCCAATCTCTCTTAATGATATTACTTTACTTCTGTTGACTGTCTCTAATTCAGATATATAGACAGACAGATAGATAGCATGAACAGAGCTGTTTGCACGTTATCTGCCCTGTTAGACCATGAACTCCTTGAGAGCAGAGACCATATTTTTTGCCTTTCTATGAATCCCTAGTTCTATTTATTTATTTATCTATTTATTTATCAACTTATTTATTTAGTTTTAGTTTTAGTTTTCAACATTTACTTCCACAAGATTTTGAGTTCCAAATTTTCACCCCATCTCACCCCTCCCCCCACCCCAAGATGGCATGTATTCTGAATACCCCTTCCCCAGTCTGCTTTCCCTGCTATCTCTGCCCCCCCCTTCCCCTTCTATTTTCCTGTAGGGCAGGATAGATTTCTGTACCCCATTTCCTGTATTTCTTATTTCCGAGCTGCATGTAAAAACATTTTTTTTAAACGTGTGTTTTTAAAACTTTGGGTTCCAAATTTTCTCCCTTCCTCCCTCCCCACCCACCCTCATTGAAAAGGCAAGCTATACATGTGCAGTTATGCAAAACACTTCCGTAGTAGACATGCAGTGAAAAACTAACTCGATTTCCCTTAATCCTATCCCACCCCCCCCATTTATTCTATTCTTTCTTTTGACCCTGTCCCTTCTCAGAAGTATTTCCTTCTGACTACCCCCTTTCCCAATCTGCCTTCCTCTCTATCATCCCCCTACTCTCTTGCCCCCTTCCCGTCCTATTTTCCTGTAGGTTAAGATAGATTTCCATGCCCAATTGAGTGTGTATGTTATTCCCTCCTTAAGTCAAATCCTATGACAATAAGATTCACTCATTCCCTCTCACCTTCCCCCGTTTCCCCTCCACTGTAAGAGCCTTTTCTTTTCTGATTTTTTTGTGAGATAATTTACCCCATTCTACCTTTCCCTTTCTCCTTCTCCTAGTATAATCCTCCTTCACCCCTTAATTTAATTCTCCAGACATGACTCTTTCATCTTCAACTCACCCTGTGCCCTCTATCTACCTATCTATCTATCTATCTATCTATCTATCTATCTATCTATCTATCTATCTATCTATCTATATACATACATATAATTTTTTCCCTCCAACTACCCTAATACTGACAAAGGTCTCATGAGTTACAAATATCATATTTCCTTTCAGAAATGTAAACAGTTCAACCTTAATAAGTCTCTTATGATTTCTCTTTCCTGTTTACCTCTTCATGTTCCACTTGAGTCTTGTATTGGAAAGTCAAATTTTCTATTCACCTCTGGTCTTTTCATCAAGAATTCTTGAAAGTCCTCTAGTTCACTGAATTACCATTTTTTTCCCCTGAAGAATTACACTCAGTTTTGCTGGGTAGGTGATTCTTGGTTATAATTCTATCTCCTTTGCCCTCTGGAATATTATATTCCATGCCCTGTGGTCCCTTAAATTAGAAGCTGCTAAATCTTGTGTTATCCTGATTGTGTTTCCACAGTACTTGAATTGTTTCTTTCTGGTTGCTTGTAATATTTTCTCCTTGACCTGGGAGCTCTGGAATTTGGCTACAATATTCCTAGGAGTTTTCCTTTGGGGATCTCTTGCAGGAGGAGATTGGTGGATTCTTTCAATTTCTATTTTGCCCTCTGGTTCTAACATATCAGGGCAGTTTTCCTTGATCATTTCTTGAAAGATGGTGTCTAGGCTCTTTTTTTGATCATGCCTTTCAGGTAGTTCAGTAATTTTTAAATTCTCTCTCCTGGATCTATTTTCCAGGTCAGTTGTTTTTCCAATGAGATATTTCACATTGTTTTCTAATTTTTCATTCCTTTGGGTTTGTTTTGCAGTGTCTTGATTTCTCATAAAGTCACTAGCTTCCAATTGCTCTATTCTAATTTTAAGGAAGTATTTTCTTCAGTAATCTTTTGGACTTCCTTTTCCATTTGGCCAGTTTTGCTCTTTAGGGCATTCTTCTCTTCTTTGTCTTTTTGGACCTCTTTTGCCATTTGGGTTAGGCTATTTTTTAAGGTGTTATTTTCTTCAGTATTTTTTTGGATCTCCTTTAGCAAGCTATTAACTTGCTTTTCATGATTTTCTTGCATCACTCTCATTTGTCTTCCCAGTTTTTCCTCTACTTCTCTTACTTGCTTCTCAAAATCCCTTTTGAGTTCTTCCAAGGCCTGGAACTGATTCATATTTTTCTTGGAAGTTTTGGATGTAGGAGCTTTGGCTTCATTGTCTTTTTCTGGTTGAATAATTTGATATTCTTTGTCACCAAAGTAAGATAATATAGTCTGACTCTTTTTGCGCTGCTTGCTCATGATCCCAACCAATTACTTGAGTTTTAAACTCTTTGCTAAGGTAAGAGTCTGTTTCCAACATGGAGAATGTACTGTCCCAAGCTTCAGGGGTCTGTACAGTTGTACAAATCTGAAAATTTTCAGTTCTTCCAAGGTGCTATGATAAGGGGCGAGGTGTTTCCTCTCCACTGCCACAACAAGCTCCACCATGCCAGTGCTCCTCCTCGCCAATGCTCTTCCTCACCCCAGGACCACCCCTCAGAACTGTGACCCAGATCCAAGCAAGGGCAAAGCAAGAGATTCCTGCTTCAGCACTGGCAAAGAGATCCTTGTAATCCTCCTCTGATCAGCCACTTGATTCCCCCTCAGTCTGTGGGCTGGAAGCTCAGGATGCAGCCGCTGCCCCGAGGGCACGCTCTGGACTTGAGGCTGAGACTTAGCTTCTTCTCTCACTGCAGTAACAGACTTTTCCCACTGACCTTCTAAGTTGTCTTTGGCGTTCGTGGGTGGAGAAGTCTGGAAACCACCACAGCTGCCCGCGATTCAGTCCTCTGAGGCCTGCTCCAGGGTCGCTGTGGCCTGTGCCCATGCCGAACTGCGCTCCTCTCCCAGCCGGGTGCGATATACCTTTCCGATCAGCCATCCAGGTTGTCTTGGGCTGGAAATTTGTTTTACATCGTTTTTTGTGGGTTCTGCTGCTTTAGAATTTGTTTAGAGACATTTTTTATAGGTATTCGGAGGGGTTTGGGGGAGAGCTCTAGCAAGTCACTGCTTTCCCTCAGCCACCTTGACTCCGCCCACTCTTAATATCCTCTTTTCTCTCAACATTTCTTCTCCTGGTGAGACAGAATGCAAACTACTTGAGGGCTGAGACAGTTTCATTTTTGTCATTGTGTTTCTAGTTCCTAGAACACAGTAAGTATTTAATTGTTACCTATTAATTGATTGATCCAAAGAGAAAGGAAAGGAAGTATGGAAGGACTAAGGAAAGACTGAAAATTAAGGAGCAAAAAAGGATGATTGAAAAAGGTGAGCTCCTTGAGGAGATGGGGTATCACTGAATCTGAAACAAAAACTCATTATATCCTATTTTTGGCGCCTCTGTGTCCTTCAGAAAATAAATCAACAAACAAAGAAAAACTACATTGGGAGAATGGGCACACAGCACCAATGAAATAACTTATTCTCTTTTAACCTCAATGTTCTTGTCTGTAAAATGAAAGAGTTAGATTCAATAGCCTCTATTAACCTTTCCCAGTTCTAAATCTGTAATCTTATGATCCTGTGACAAGGTATATAAACAAAAGGCTTGGCCTGACCTTCCCTACTGAGAAATATTTGTTCAGTTACAAATGTTAGTACTAAAGACTAATTTTAAGATACCAGCAACAAAGATACTTTCTAAGGTAAGAATCTTGTTATATAAATCACTGAAAAAAAAATATTGAGACCATTCTCTAAGATCTCCTACTCTCAATCTTACATAATTCAGATTCTTTCCCTAATTCACTTTCTGTCTTATATGAAAAGGGGACCCTTCTTCTCACAAAGCTATGTGCAAGTATGATTCCTTCCCATCCCATATTCTCTGACAGATTGTCCCCTCTTTTGTCCCTATTCTCTACTATTCTCTAATCTCTTCCTTTCTACTAACTTCTCTGCCTACTATATTTTCATGCCTCCTCCATCTTTAAAACTCTATTTATGGCAGTTATGTGGCATATTATAGGCACTTAACTGTTCCCATCCCCCTGTCTACTTTATTTGTCCTTCCATGTTAGTTAATGATCTTATATTTCTTCTCTATTTGGTGGCTAAACTCCTTGAGAAGGCCATCTACAATTAGTGTCTCCACTTTCTTTCCCCTCCTCTCTTGTTAATTCTCTGCATTCTGGCTTCATCATTCATCTGAAACTGTTCTCTGTAGCCTTTAACTTTATAATCTCCCTCTTCTCCTTGAAATTCTCTTTTCTCTAGGCTTTCTGCTTTTTCCTGGCTTCTTCTAGATGTCTGACTGATGCTTTTCCATATATTTTGCTGGATTCTAAGTTGTGCCCAGTAATGGTGAGTGTCCGGCAATGCTCTAAGCTGGGCCCTCTTCTCCTTGTATACTATTTCATTCAGTGATCTTATCAGCTCCTATAGATTCAATTATGATTTCCATATAGATGATTCTCAGTTCTATTTACAACTCTCTCCTTACTTCGTCTTGTATCTCCAAAGATCTTTTAAACTTCTCAAAGTAGCACTCCTACTGACATCTTAAATGTAACATATCCAAAATGAAGCTCACTAACTTTTTTTCCCCCCAGACCTTCCCCTCTTCCTATTTCTCTATTTCTGTTGAGGGCACCAGCATCTTTCCAGTAACCTATGCTTCCAACCTTCACCACTTACTTTCTCTCAACCCTCCTATCCAATCTGTTCCCAGGAACTATCAATTCTATCTTCACAATATTTCTTTAAGTCTTCCTCCATTGAAATTGCCACTACCCTGATCATGCTATACCTGAATTATTACAATAAGTTGTTGGTTGATTTCCCTGACTCAAACATCTCCCTCCCTCAATCTATCCTCCACTCATGTGTCAGACTGGTCTCCAAACTGTGGGTCTGACTAAATCACCTCCACCTTTTATGTATTTATATATATATTTATTTATTTATTAGACAATTGGGGTTAAGTGACTTGCCCAGGGTCACACAGTTAGTAAGTGTCAAGTGTTTGGTCTGAGACCAGATTTGAACTCAGGTCCTCCTGACTTCAGGACCAGTGCTCTATCCACTGTGCCACCTAGCTGCCCCTATACCGCCACCTTTTCAACAAATTCCAATGATTCTCTATCAGAATCAAATAGCAAATCTTTTGTCAGGCTTTTAAAGACCTTTATGATCAATACTTTTCCAATCTTCTTATATTTGATTCTCCTCAGCAATCAGTGACACTAATCCCTTGGCTGATCCTTGCACATGACACTTCATCTACCAGATTCATACAATTTTACTAGTGGGCTCTCACAACTTGAATGCTCTTTTCCCCTACCTCTACCTCCTGGATTCTCTGACTTCCTTCAAATCTAAGCTAACATCTTACCTTTTACAAGAAGTCTATCCTCTTCCCCATGAATGTCAGTGCCTTCCCTCTTACATTATCTTCAAATTTTTCTAAAGATATCTTTCTTTAAAAAATACATAGTACCTTATATGTTGTCTTTCCCATTATAATGTAAAGGTGGGAATTCTTTTCCTCTTTGTATCCCCAGGATGTAGCACAGTAGCTGGTGTATAGTGGGTACATAGTAATGCTTGTTGACTGATTGAAAGTTTTGCTTTTCCTTTTGGGTAACTTGTCTGAATGTAGTCTCATTGTGGATAAAAATGCTGATCCCTTCACTTGCAAAATGGCTCTCACTATTCCCTTCCTACCTCTAGAATTCAGGTAGAATCTTTGATAATAAGCTAACATCAGTGTTTCCAGCATATACAGAAGGATGTCTCCACAGTTTTTTTTTTTCAAAGAATAATAGTGGTTAAAGCAATATTAGAAATCATCCAAGGTAGTTTCAGAGAAGTAAAATAACTTGCTCAAGGTCATAAAATTACTAACCTGAAATTAGACCACAAGGTCCTTGCTACAATATAGGGTACCAGACAAAAAGCAAACAAACAAACAAAAAAATGGAGTCAGTGGCTTTATGAACACCTAACCTTATCACTATGTTTATAGAAAAGATTTCCAAGCTTTATATCCAAATTCTATTTTTTTTTTCTGAGCTATAGCTCTGTATCATCAACTACCTGCTGGACATTTCAGCTAGGTGTCCTATAGATCTCTCAAACTCAACATATCTAAAATGGTATTCACAGTAAAACTTGGCTATACTCACAAATTCCTTATTTTGGAGGGTATTACCATATTTCTGGACATTCAAGTTTTCAATGTCATGGTCATCCCTGATTTCTCACTATCTCTTAACTCACATATCAAATCATTTTCCAAGTTTAGTTAACTGTACTTTGACACATTCATCATGTTATTACTCACATGGCCATCATCCTAGTTCCAAGCCATATGAACTTTTGCATAGAATATTACAGTATGTTATTTATTTTTTTTATTTCTATGCTTCAAGTTGCACCCCTTAATAAACCATAGCTACCAAAATTATCTTTTTGGGGGCAACTAGGTGGCTCAGTGGATAGAGCACCAGCCCTGAAGTCAGGACCTGAGTTTAAATCTGGCCTCAAACCAATCACTTGATGCTTACTAGCTATGTGACCCTGGGCAAGTCATTTAACCTCAATTGCCTAAAACAACAACAACAACAACAAACAAACAAAAACCAAATTATCTTTCTTTATAAAGTTCAAGTCTCACCCAGTCCAGCAATATTTCTTAATGGCTTTTTGTTACTTCTAAAATAAAATACAAACACACCAGATTTTCATTTAAAGCCTTCCACAGCCAGGCTTCAGTTTATTTTTCTTTATTCATATTAATCTCCTCTATACAATCTAAGTTCCAGACAAACTGGCCTACCAATTGTACTCAATACTTGACATTCCATCTTCTCCCACTGTGTCTTAGCTCAGGCTGACCCAGTTTCCTTCAAGGCTCAGAATAAATGTCAACTTCTTTGCAAGTTGTTTTTCCCCTTATCTTTCCTACTCTTCACTTAACCCCTCCTAATGATTTTTCCTTCCTGAAATTACTTAAAATACAATTCACTATGTATATTTTGTATGCTGATCTCTCCAGAAGCTATGTCTCTACCTGCTGAAATTACTTTATATCTACTTTAAATGAGAGATAGAATAGTATAGTGGATAGATAGATAGTGGATAGAACAGTGTTCAAGCTGTGCCTCTGATACAAACTAGCTACGACCCTGGGTGAGTCATATAACATTTTGGTGCCTTAGGAAACTATGAGCTTGGGAGAAGGTAATGACCTATATTCCCAGGGGAAGTTTGTTCACCTCCCATTTATACTCAATATGTCTTGAACATGCATAATTTTTGCATGTTATATGTGTTTTTGTCTTTTTTTTGTACATCTGGGGCTTAGCAACATAATACTTAATAAATGTTTTTGAACTGATTCATTAATTGATTGATTAATTAATTGATTGATTAAGATTAATTAAGATTAATTAATTATGAGTTCCCTATACCAATGACATCACAGGTCACTTTCCATATACTATTTTGTATTTCATTTTCCATATGAATATTGTTTCTACATGGCAGAATTTCACTGAGAACAGGAATTGCTTTGTTTTTGTCTCTAGTCCTGAGCATAGTGCCTGGCACATAGTAAGCACTTCATGCCTGTTCTTCTTTTTGTGGCTAATGAATAAACTTCTTCTCTATGATCTTCTCCAGATGTCCAATGAGAAGTCAGAAGTGAAAATCTATGTACTTTTTGTCCATTTGTCATTGTCAGTTCATGTATCTGGAGCCAGCAGCCCATCTCTCTCCAGTTTACCTCAGCCACACTTCAGTATAAGTTAAGGTTCATAATGTTCAGATAGTATTGTTCTCTTTTCTGACCTTTTGTCTAGGGAGAAATCTATTTCTCTCTATGTCTTTTTCTAGTTTATTAAACTTTACAAAAGGAAATGAAGGTAAAACATGTCTGTATTCTAACCACCTGTATTTTAGGATGAATAAATACATTTGTTTATAATAGTATCCTTAATTTCCTCCTAGTGCTAGCAGGGAACACTGTTGGCATTGTTGTCAGGCCCATTTGTCTTCTTATCAGTCTTTGAAACCACCTCTGTCCTACCTCAGTGTCAAATCCTCACCAAAGAAATAATTCCCTTATAAATCTTGTTCAATGGAAAGATTTATTACATCCCATGTTACTAAGCTTTTTGTGAATGCATTTTTAATGGTCGTAGATCAAATGTTTACATGACTACTGGGACTGGAATAAGATAATTGGTCACATCACCATGAAGAGGAGTTTTCCTCTCAAAATGAACTACATTACATCAATTCTTTCTGTTTCCAGAATCACAAACATTAACCTTTTGAATGACCATTACCCTTTAATTGTCACACTTGCAATATCTAATGTATCATTAGCATTTGTAAATTATGTAATTAAAAATGACGACAGTAATATTCAGCAAATTGGAATTTTCTAACAAGTTGGGATCTTTTCTTTAATTCCAGAGAGAGTCTTTAATTACTCATGTACTTGCATTAAAAAGCAAGATAATGAAGCTTTGTCATAAGTGAATAACATTCAGCAACTTAACCTGTAGCAAATAGAAAGCCATTTGCAAAACACTTCATAAAGCTATAGATCCTAACAAAATTGTTGGTAAATTTTGTAGAAAAATAAGGTAGGCAAAATATATGACACACATAATTGTGAAAAAGTTTACATTATCATATAGAACAAATGTAGAAAATTCATTTCCCATGGTTCCTGAGAATAAGAGAAACTCACTCCCTGGGAATATTTTCTGGATTTATTTTCTGAGAAAATAAACATGGTGATACAAAACATGGTGATGTCACTTAGCAAGGACAATGGTTGAATGAATGACCTCTGCAGTGAGGGTTCTCTGCTGTGGTCTGGGAAATGTCATGTAGACTCTTGGCCCCAGGAAATGACTCATACATATATAGTGGTGTATAATTAAAAAGCAGCAGACCTGTGCGGGTAAATGTTTAACCACCAACTCAAGGAAGGGGAAAATGGGGAACCTACTCAGGACATATTTTTAAGTTTAATCTGCATTATTATTATTTCTCCATCATTTTCCAAAGTCAACAAGACAATTACCTGATTTGTAGCATTTGCGAATTTTTGAGGTGTAAATGCTCAAACTTAAAATTTAACAATCAGCTTTCCTACTGGCTCCATGATAGCACCAAAAACAAAAAAACAGTTATTAGACATTGTTTCATTTTCTTCTCTCAGCAGTCATGTGAGGCAGTACAAATATCAAAGCCATTTTACAAAGGGGCAAAGGAAGTTCAGTGATCCTCTGTAACTTTGTAGTTTAAGTTTTAGATGATTTACTAGACTCAAACGTTTTTGCTTAAGAGAGCTTTCTGCTACTCCATACTGCCTTAAAATATACTTTCATTGGAATTACACATAAAGAAATATTAAATAGAGGTTGCAATATGAATTTATGATAATGTATATTTCATAATTTATCAAATGATTTTTTAAAAGCACCCATAAAAATAGACACACAAAGAATTTAATATTCAATGTACCACTCAGTCAATTGTGCCACCATAAAGTCATGAGTTGCTATCAAAAATCATGAAAATCTGTCTGTTCTTTCCTCATGCTATTATTAAATGCATGCCTAAACTATTAGATATGAACAGAAGCATGTTGGTCACTAGATGATATCTTCTCAGTTACCTTTTTTTTTTGGCGGGGAGGGTTAAAAGGATCATCTACAATCTGTTCCATTCTTTTAGAATCTTTACATTTTAAAGATGGATTGAAAATTGATTACTAAGAGGTTTCAAATCATGTTGTTTTTAGCGTGGTTTTTCTTTAAATGCATTTGGAAAAATCCAGCCATTCTTCCTGACTTTATCTTCTCAAGGGATATTATTGGTATCTAATACTGCTGTCATGGCCAAAGAGAATAGATAACTATAAAAGTACTTGTAAATCTCTTCCCCTGTGCATGTGTTTATTGTCTGCCTTCTGATTTCATTGACAAATCACAAGATTATTTCTCTTAGCTAGATCTTGAACTAATTCTCTAATTTTCTTCTCCAATGTTGTAGTTTTTTACCTCTTTTATAAGATTAGGTAGACAAATTAATATAATTGTAAATTTGAGGGAGTTCCTCAGATACTACGCATATATAGTGCAATAATATTAAACACACATTTATTACATACCAATTTTATGTCGTGCCCTAGTGGCATTGGGGTAAATACAAAATTAGAGAATACACAATCTCTAATATTATGTAGTTTACAATCTAGGAAATTGTATGATAAATATGACTACAGAGAAATAGTTATTCAACAGTATTATTGAGGACTGACATCTTGTATTCAGAACATAAGAACAAAATTTACAATAGAGAAGATCCATACTATTTTGTGTCATAGAGGATGTCCTATGCTAAATCCAAACAAGTGGATTTATCAAAGAATCCTCTTATTGTGGTCAATAATGTTACTATTGGAAGATGACATTATTCCAGTATGACCCTAGCCTTAGAGCACTTCAAAACTTTTAAACTGAATAAAGAGCAATGTCAAAGATTTAAGTCTAAACAACCATCTTGGAAGTATAAAGTTGATGAAAATTTTAGGTTGTTTAGATTATGACATGTGGTTGGGTAAGTGATCTCTTATGTGTGTTTACCAATATGTTCTATATGCTTTGGAAATACTCAGGAGATAGGTAATGAGTTGGTCCCAAAATTGAGATTATATCAGGCTAGATAATTGGTAAATTTTGAGGTGCTTTGAAAAGTCCCAAATTACTTGCTACTCCAAAAGTCCATTGCTTTAGCACAACATTTTCGCATTCATGCTACATCACTATGTATCATGGGACACCATGATCTAGGAAGAATTAAAATTAATTCAGGTAACAAAATTCAATTAACAAAGACAACTCAGAAAACAACTAAAAGATCAGTGTCTTGTATGAACAGGCAGGAACAGATTAACAAGTATGATTTGCTAGCAATAAGTAGCATAAAGGACAATAACAAGGATAAGTATGGCCAGAAAAGAAGGTGAGCCAGTCATATAATAAGAATGAGAGACAACAAATGGATGATATTAAGAGATAAGAAGAAGGCCTTCAACATTTTGGGATCTTCTATGGAATACTTTTAAGCATACAGAATGAGAACATAAGGAGGAATTGAGATTGATATGGTGATAGGTAGTACTTATAACAAAATCATGTATCCATTGAAATATCAAAGTATCCTAAAATGGCGATATTCTAATGGGAAAACATGTCCATTATTAGCAGCTTCTGAATTCATTCCACAAATGATGGGCATAAAACCACAGTGTAATAATTAGGCACAGGAATATAGACACTTAGAGCAATAAAGCATATTGGAATTATCTAGTGAACTCCCTTAATTTTTTATATACAATTGACCTGTACAAGATAGCAGAGAAAACAAATAATATGGCTGGGAATAAAATCTAGGTTTCCTAATTTCCTGGGGCCAGTACTCATTTCTTTATCCAAAACTATGATAAAAATCTAAATATTTTTATTCGGATAATAAGTAAAAATGTTGTTGCAGACATTTTATGTTGTTGAGAAGACATGAAAAAAGATAGATAATGATACCTTAATGATTTAATAGATGAAATTTGATTACAATAACTTTCTAAATGACTATACTAACTGTTTTGTTTCATTTGGCATTTATTGTATTGTGTATTGCTCTTGTCATGAAAATGTCATCACCTGGATCTTGAAAAGGTTATTATTATGTAGAAACTTATATTGTAATACGATTTCAACTGTATCATGGTTTGCTTTCTGTCCTATGGCAAATATCCAGAACAAGCATAGAATTTTCTCAAAGAATGCGTTTGCTTTGGGTTTTAGACTATTGACACTGAGAGATATCTAGTAAACCAAATCAATTTTGAAAGGCCTTTCATCCTCTAGACACCCTTGCAGAAATCATACATTTTTCTACAAAGGAAAAACCTTGAGAGATCATCACTGATCTCAATCTGTGATTAAGTTTTCAGTCTTGTCCAATATTTAGATAAAGGACAGATTCTTTTCTCCTTTAAAACTCTTTCCTAAACAAAACAAATTAATTCTGTGTGGCCTTTATGAAGTGATTATGTCTCCAAAAACAACCCTGTCAATTAATATAATGACTAATAAATATTAAATTATATCTATATTATACATGACACTGATCTCCAGTGGCAGAATGATTTCATGGAATTAATAGAAAGTACACAACCCCAAATAAATGTTAAACTGAAAATATTTTTTTTCCTGAGAAGCCCTGTAAGAAAGAATTTATAAAAACAACCTCAACAATGCTGCTTTTTTGCTCAGGTTCTTTAATTTAATGTGATATATATGCTTCCCAGAGAATACACAAGATGATCCATTGGCATTATTCTTAGTTTTTATGTTAAAATAAGAATAATGATATAAAAATAAAAAATGAATTAAGCTTCACTAATAATTAACATATGGATCGACAATGGCATCCTCACTTGATTTGTACGTCAGTCATACATCATGTATATTAAAGCAGGTATCCTGAGGGAAAAAAATGAATGACTGAATGAAGAAGCCCTTAAATGATTACTCTTGCCAAGCACTGTGCTAAGTTCTGGAGTTATAAAAATAAAAATAAAAATAAAAATAAAATAAAAGCATTCCCTTTCCTTAAGGAGTTTACTTTTGAATAGTGGGAGACTGCAAATATAAGGGAGTAGTCACCAGGAAATGGCATTTTGGTTCTAAATAATGCAGAAATGGGGACCAGGGAAATGGAGGAAAAGACTGACACTCCTTTCTGGAGCAATAGCAAAGATAATTTAGTCGTGGTTCAAGAACAGGAGGAGGGTAGGATGGGGATGATAAGTACATAGCAGAAAACAGCTGGGGAGAAGATAACAGAAGATATAGAGTAAGTTAAGTGATGGATGGCTGGGACTTGAAAGAAATAGTGGGCCAGGTATAATAATCACTAATCAGGAAAATAGGGATCAGAGCAGAAATCCCAAAGATGAAGAAAAAATTCTAACCCTTCAAGGTATGGTCAGTAGTCAAGACAGCAAGGTAAGTAGATGGCCCAGGAACAGAGAGTAAAGAAAGGGAGTTTCACAACAGAGAGGATTTTGAGAATAGCAATAAAATAAAATGAAACAAGGGAACAACAGAAAAACCTCAGTTGACACTTCTTGATTGTATGAGTTTTTCATTACAAATATTACAAAGTAAAAAAGAAAACAATGCTGATTTTAAAAGACCTGACAAGAAGTTGGCCAAAAGAGTTCTGCAGATGACTATAGTGTTAAATCTATTACTGTTAATAATAAACCTCACTGTATGTATTAATTAATGATAGAATGAGGTCATCATAGTGGAAAAGATATTTAAATAATAATAATTAGAATCTATATAGTGCCTTCAAAGTTTGTAAAAAATCCTTTAAATGTGCATTGTATTTGATCCTCCTACTATCCCCTTTGAAGTAGGAGCTATTAGCTCCATTTTATAGATAAGAACATTAATGGTGAGAGTGGTTAAAAGACTTTCTCAGGGTCATACAACTAGGAAATATCTAAGGCAGGATCTTAACTTGGGGCTTCCAGACTACAAGTCTAATACGCTATCCTCCACACCATCTCCCTATCTAAATCTCAGCTTTTGTTACTGATACAAACACCACTTCCTTTTAAAAATTTCCCTTCTGCACATTTAAATACCCTAAAAACAGAATTTCATAACCTGTTTAAAAATCATCCAAATGAGTTTCCATGGATTTTGAACCCATTTGTTAAAAATATAAAAATGCAGCACCTGCCTTTTGTTTGCAAAAGCAATTTTGACATCAATGAAAATGGAATTTTAGTAGGCATTTTAATCAAAACAATGTCATAATTGGTGGATGGGACAAAAAACTGAGGATTATGATTTAGTAAGGGCAGTCAATGATGTACTTCTTTCATTTGGATTTACATGGCTTTTTATGGTGACTGTTTCAGCTACAATAGCAATTTAAACCAAGTATTGAAATAAATTAGACTTAGAAAGAGACACTTAAATCATTGTATCACAAAGTGTTAAACCAAGATTTCAGAAATAATGAAGCTTATTTTATCACATTACTAAAAGTAATATTTCAGTGAGAACAAAATGTTTTTGTACTATTAATAAAGTTATTTTAAAATAATTTAAATATTTATCTCTATCACATTCATTTTACTGATATTTTTGTTTTTTTGACTGATATGTTTTATAGTGTCCATGCTATCGGTCCATTAGTAAACGATATAATTTGTAGTTATATATCAGCAAAGCAGGCTCATTTTTTTTCCTGATGCTAGAAGCTCAAAAAAGTTAGGAGACTACTTCCTTAGAGGCATAGGGCATACTCCTGCTGGTTGTTAGAAGCAATTAATTTGACCCTAAAGAGAAAACTCTCCTAGGGACAGAGATCAGAGAGAGCAAAGAGAATGATAGGTCAGGTGATGCCAGAGTTCAGAGGGGAATCAAGTCCAAGAGCAAGACAGGATTTGTGAAGACATTCATATCTTTATTTCAAAGCTGTGAAGATCAGCATGACATCAGGTACACAAAAATAAGTGGTAAGCGCTTGTCTCATACAACTCCATCTGAGATAGCAGTCTCATCTTGAAACTATATTAGTCGCCCGCATGCAGGGCTGTGTTGGTACACATTTAACAAGTGACTTTCCAAAACAGATGACATGTTTTAAGCTTAATATGCATTATCATCACTTTTTTAAGTCTAGGCAACCACTAAAACAATTAATCAAATCCTGATTTGTAGCACTTGCTGATCTCTGAAGTGAAAGTTCATGCTGAAAATTTAAAAATCTACTTCATTCATAAGCCTGGATGAACAGACTACAATAAAACCCTGCTCCCATTCCTCACTGTGTTGTACCAGTGTTGTTATTAGTTGAGATAGCCAATACCAATAGATTTATTAGTCCTTGGGATAGTGAAGTAAATGACCATATCTGAACCTCATTTAACTTCTAATTTCTTTCTAATAGATCGTTGTCTATCTATTAGGATTATTTGTGCATTTAACTAGATTTCAAGCTTGATGAGGGCAGTAGTCATCTTCTACATCTTCTGCTTTATAGTTATTGAGTGGAAGATTGAGAAGATAAACATTCAGCCTATCTGTCCAAAAAAGCTGATGTTTTCATCCATGATCTTTAAATCCTTTTAGAGTACTAAAACCAAATTCATAATTATGTTATTCTTTACAAAGGGCTTCCTCTCTAAAATATTTGATCTCTTTCTCTGTCTCCATTTCATCTCCCTCTTTCCCTTTTTCTCCCCTTTTCTCTCTCCCCCTGCATCTATCCCTCCCATAAATGGTATGCTAACAAATTTAATAAAGATGTTTTATCTTAAGAGAAAAAAATAAAAGTCATTGATTGTAGAATTCTCATAAATGGAAGTAACACTGGTTTTGGAATCTGAAAACCTATGTTTGAATGCTTGAGCAAAATACTCAATATGTTGAGGCTTCAGCTTCCTGACCTATATTTGGAGGGACTTAAAATGATTTCTAAGGTCGTTCTCAACTCTAAATCCTATGCTCCTAGCACATAGTTTTGAATTTAGTTAATGTTCACTCAGATGCCTCAATTATTAGCACGCAATCAAATATACCAGTCCATTATCTTCCTTAAACGAAAATACAGTAGCACAGAAAGAATATCAACAATTACACTCTATCATTTCACTTTCTTTCCTGTTCTTCACTCCCTTAGCCACCCTCCTCCCCCAGTTCAGGTGCTCATCAGCTAATTCCAGGGATTACTAATAGTACTTTTTTTTTCTATAATTGTTCACCTGCTTCTTGTCTCTGCCCTCTCTAATCCAACTTCCCTCCATATAGACGCCAAAATAATCTTCCTAAATTGCAGTGTCATATCATTCCCCTGCTCAAAAATTTTCAGCACCTCCTCATAGCTATAAAATAAAAAAAAAAAAAAATCAAACTCCTTAACCTGTTACAACTGGCTCCCACTTACTTTTCCAGACTTGACGTTATTCTTTTTCTCAAACTTTATTGTCCAGATAAATGCTCCTAGCTATTTCATGAAATTGACACTATCTTCTTGCCTCTGTGAATTCTCAAAAGCCATCCTACATGCCTACAATGCACCTCTTCCCCATTTCTGCCTCTCAGAATCCTGTTCCCCTCTAGGCTCAGAGGAGATGCCAGAAAGCCTTCCCTATTCCTACAAGCTCAGATCAGGCACCAGAAAGCCTTCCCTATTCCCACAACTTCAAAGGATCAAATATCATAGGCTCATAGATTTAGAGCTGGGAGGAAATTAAAAGATTATTCTGTCCAATTTTACAGATGATGAATATGAGACTCAATGAGATTAAGCTAGGAGACACCAGAGATAGAGTCCTGGATCTAGATTCAGAGAGACCTAAGTTTGAATCTGACCCAAGACATAGTAGCTGTATGACTTGGACAAACACCTAAACTATCACAACTTCAGTTTCTGCCTCTGTGAAATGAGGACATTGGACTCAATGACCTTGAAGATCTCTTCCAGCTCCAAATTCATGATTCTATGAAATTACTTGCCCCAAGTCACACAGGTAGTAAAGCAGTAAGTCCAGAATTCCAAACAAGGTCTTCTGACTCCGAATCTTTGCTCTTTCCGCTGCACCAAGTATTCTATTTTTCTTTGATTTTTATTGTACTACATTTATTTTTAATGTAGACTTTACATCCCAGGAAGATGTAAATTCATTGGGGGCAAAGGCTGTTTTGTTGGTGTCTTAGCATTTCCATCCCCCTAGCAAGTTGCCTTGCACTTATTTTGAGGTTAATATGTTTATTGAATTGAATGGAAATCATCTGGCTTCATTTCATTGTTCCACAGGTCAGCCAGTTACAACATATAGGCTCAGCTAAGTGAAGAAAGTTAGTGCAGTATGGAATATTCCACTGAGTCATTTTCATCCACCTATATTATAATGATGTCACTCCTAATCAGCAAAATAATCTATTAAGGATTGTGGGTCTGAAGGATGAACTAAAATTATAATCTATCATATAATTTCTAATGTCATCTCATTTATCTTTTTTTTTGTCCAACTAATAAAATACAGTACAATACAATCTTGTTCTTATCAATTCTACCCCTCCTTTCACACAGGTCAAGACACTCATTTCTACCAATGACAAGAGAGTCCCATCCCAATGAGTTTTAGTACAGGAGTCACATATAATTTCTATTGTCATCTCATTTCCCTATTTTCAACTAATATTAATGATAGATTAATACCCATTACATCTAAAACAAAATATAAAATACTATGTTTAGATTTTAAAGTCCTCCATGACCTGGCATCTCCCTACATTTTCAGTTATCATGCATCCTACTCTCTTCCACATACTTTGCAATCCAGTGACACAAGCTTCCTGGATGCTCCATGAACACTAGATTGTATCCCCTAGCATTTTCACTGACCATCCCCCATACTTGGAACTCTCCCCTTCCTCATCTCCACAACTTAGTTTCCCTTGCCTCCTTCAAGTCTGTGCATAAGTATTCCTTCAAGTACTACCTTCTGAAACACACACACACACTTTTCCAGTCTTCCTTACTGTTAATGCCTTACCTGTGAGACTATACCAGGTTTCCTGTCTATATCTTGTTTGCCCTTAGTACTTGGATTTTGTCCCTCCCATTAGACTGTGGGCTCCTAGAGGAAAGGGACTGAATTTTTGCTTGCTTGGTTAATTGTTCCCACCTCATAGCACAATGATGACACATAGTAGGCATTAGAAATGCTAGTTGAAGGACTGATTTAGGTGAGAATAAGCTAACTTGAGGAACCTGTGTTTAAAAGCTAAGATTCCTGCTGAACTAATAAAAAAAAATTACAAAGATTAAGTCAGAAGATGTAGGACTGAGCACAAAAACCCCTTCTTAAAAACAATTATTGTAGAGCTGAATTTCAAACTTCTAGGTATAAATTACCATTTTTTTGGACTCTAGGGTATATCAGAAAGTTGTTAGAGAAAGTCTAGTAGGTTCATTAGCTACTCAGGTTTGTAATTGAGCAGAGTGTTGATTACTTTTATATATTACCCAAGAGAGAATTTCATTATTCTTTGAATTATTTAAAAAATCTACTCATTAAACATATATATACTTTTAACAATAAAGGACTTGATTATTTAAGGAAATGTGGTTTGTTGAACTGAACTCCTGGTATAGTAGAAGAAAGCATCAGCTCAGGAATCAGGAGCCTCTGAGTCCAAATTCCAACTGGAATTCTTATTATACCAGCATGACCTTGGGCAAGTAACAAACCCCTTTCAGTACCCCTATTTCTTTTCTCTGTAAAATAGGACTCTGGATTAGATAGCCTCTCTGAACCCTTCAAGCTCTAGATATATGGCCTCTCATGCCAAGAGAACATGGTCTGTTGAGGGAAAAGTAACTTGTCTTGTTTCTCTACTACTTCACCATTCATTCATTTCTCAGTCATTACAAATATTCCTTCTAACTCCACTACTCTACTGAACCTGCTCTCTTTGTTTATTAATGACATCCTAATTGCTGGATCCAATGCCTCCTTTTTTTTAGTCCTCATTCTTTTTAATTCACTATAACATGCCATACAATTTACTACTCCCTCATTCTTCTCAATTGTATCTACTTTCTTATTTTTCATGGCACTACTTTCTCCAGTTCCTCCTACCTTCTTTATTTTCTCCTATCCCTGTAACTAATTTTTCTGTCTCATTTATTGAATAATCATTTTCCTGCCCCTGATACATAAGTATTCTTTAAGCCTCTTCTCTGCTTTCTATATATTCATCTTTGCGGCAGAAGATCCCACTTCCACAGCTTCAACTTATGTGAACATGACTACCAATATTATGTTTCTTTACTCAATCTCTCTCTTCAGACCTCCTGACCACATTTCCAACTGGGCTCCACTTAGATGACTTTCCAGTATTTCAAACTCAGTATACCTCTAATCCAAAAATATATATATATATATTCTTCTTGACTTCCATCACCTTTTCACAATGTCATATTTGACTACTTATTTTATTCTAATAATCAAAATATGTTGATTCTTCCTGTGGAAAGTCTCTTAGCTTCTTTTTCTCCTTTCTATTCTTTCTGTTCTTCCTATTTCATTCTCACCACCCTAGTCCAGGTGATCATTACCTCTCACTTAGACTATAGGTAAACAATTTCCTTGTCTCTAGTGTCTCTTCCCTAAAATCCATGCTGTACACAACTACGAGATTACATTTTGAAATGCAAAATTTGACATTGTAACTCTATTACTCATATCACTTCCTATTGCCTACTAAGGAAAAGTTCAAATAATGGAACCACTTCAGGATCATATTCATTTTCTAACCTCTGTGTCTTTACTCACACTTTCAACTATATCTGAGACATCTTCATCTTTCCACATAATCTCTACTTACTGAAACTCTACCTATCCCTCAAAACCCAACTAAAATGCTACTCACTTCATGAATCTTTTCCTGAACCTTCATTCAATACTACTTATCCTTCAGATTACAAATAAAATAACAATTGCTTCAAGAATCTTTCCCTAATCCTCTTATCTATTATGGAGTTTTCATATGTGTACCTGCCTTACCTTCACTACTACTTTATACTTGAGTACTGTGAGGGCAGAGAGTAGTATTTGCGGAAGAAAAATCTAATACTTAGTATTTTAGGCACAAATTTACCAATTAAATTATTATAATTCTAAGCATTTCTATTTAGGAAGAGGGAAAATCCAAAGCAATAGAAATTGATTCTACCTCAAAAATCTCTCTGCCCAAACCTTTGTCTACAAACAAATTTATAGCATTCAAGAGCAAAGTGAAAATCACATAATCATTATTTAAGGAGGAGGATACTACATAGACAAACATTTTGATTCACCAAAAACAGTAATCACTTCACTTCTGGGCCATCCCGAAAAAGAATTAACTTGATCTGGCATGGGGGGATAGGGAGTACTATTCTTCAGTGGATTAATCAAGGTCTTTGTACCTTTGTCCAGGTCATTCTATCTTTAGAAAGTACAGGCTTCTTCCTTGAAATTTGGCATAGTTCCCCTTTGGAAATGGGTTTGCCCTTGCAGAAAGGATGATAGTAGAGACAGATTAAGTATTGGCAAAGTTCTCCATTTTGGTCCGACTGAGCTCTTTAGACAAAGACAGAGAAAATGTGATTTCTTGGTATTACTAAAAGGTGGAATATGGGGCTTAGCAAACTTCTACATTTTGTATCACCCTGCCTGTAGTAGGTGTTTAACAAATAGTTTGTTGAATTGATTTACTGTTAGTTTTCTTTTCTCCAAAAAAAAAAAAAGTCTACAGCAGTGCTTCCTCATGCTGATTTTGAATATGTTATCTAAGAACCTATATTATGCACTAGATATTGGGGACACAGATACAAAAGTAAGACAGTCCCTACCCTCAAGGAGTTTACATTCTAATTAAGAGATACTGCAGACATAAGGAGTGATGGCCAGGGAATGGAATTATGGTATGGGAAGTCACAGGGACTGAAACAGAAGTGAAGGAAAGCAAACTGTCACATCCTTTTCAGGAGCAAAGGCAAGAGAGCTCATTGGGTAGCAGAACAAGTTATATACTCAGTAGCAGGGCTGATGGCAAGTACCCCATATTGCTAGGTAGTGTGCTAGTAGATGGAATGAGATCTGGGGCTACCTATAAATAGGTGCTTGAGGTGGGTTTTTACTCAATCAATCCTCATCAAAACAGCTCAGCCCCAGTGTTGAGCCCCAAACTTGAACAAGATAAATCCCACTGTGGGGAGGAGTGACTGTGGGGAAGAGTGAATTGTATGATGTGGTTCTGTTGATTTTTTTTCCCAGTACAAAGCCAACATTTCTTTCAGGTTTTTTATTCTCCACCTTGGAGGATGAACCCTTCTTAATTTGTTTTGTAGGAAACATTTAGCCCCTAAATAAAATTTCATTTAACTATGCTATGTATGTGTTTTACATATCCCCAGGAGCCTTTAGATAATGAGTTCATTTTATAATAATTCTTCCAAATTAGCATGAATGAATGGAAAGTATAAAGAATGGTCTTAGTATTATTATGATTCAAGCATCAGCTCATAACTCTCACCCTCTCCCTATGTACAGTATAATGTATATTATATCATTTGGGGCTAATCTTATCACATAAATGAAGGTATCTAGATAGTTTTACCGTGAATGTGCCTTTATGTTGACTGCTTTTTCACATCTAGCCAATAAGCTGGATATATACCTCATGTATTAAATCCTTTCATATAATCCAGTAACATGGAAAATGCTATCAAAAGAAAAATGTGATCCATTTTTCATACTTTTCACCCTCCTTTCCTCTTATTTTTTTTCCTCTCTTAGCTTGAAAACTATGGTACTTGTTTCTTGATAATGAATTCACATGCTTCCCTTGAATTTCTTTTTCCTCTGAAACAGTCCAGTGAGTTTTTATCTATCTTTGCAGACAGCCATCTTCCCAAATCACCTAGAGATGTGAATGATAACCCCATCACCTACTAGACAGAAACATCAAAATTCTGGCCACCATTCACTAAGATAGCTTTTTTCTTATCTGAAGCTATCCATCTATAAACGTGTAAGGACAGAGCCTTCTTTCAGTAATGCAGCTGGTTATAGCAACTAAGAATAGCACTAGTTTCCTTTCAGATGATGTAGAGTAACTCACCTTCATCAAAATAAAGTAGAACAGGATTCCTGACTTTTGAAGGACAAATGAAAAAAGTATGTGTTGACTATTAATAGCACATAAAGTCTAAGTTAGATCATTAATTGGCATGCTTGTTGTATCCTTAGCACTAAAAAAAAAAGTAGGACTATATATATATATACTTTTCATTTTCTTCAACTGATACTTAAAGTTACTATTTTAATTGAATACACTAATCATGCATATATTTGGGGGATATACTATCTCATACTATCATGAGAAGTGACATTAATCATATATTAATTTGTAAATAAGTAATCATTACATGTTAAAGCAGAACTCAAGGTTTTAAACTTTAAAGGAATAAAATGAATGCAGTGTGCTCTTCTGACATCGAATTTAAGGCTTTCAGTTTCATTTTGTCTTTTTGACTTTACCCAGTATAATGTCATCAGGTAATAGGATCTTCTGAGACATCAATTAGTCTTGAGTAAACCACCTTTGTACAAGAGCTCCTTGAAGGTTAAGAAAAAAAGAGGATGTTCTTTCTCTCCCTTTAGACTCATTTATACTTTGGATTGTAATCCTGATCACAAGACTTCTATTCAAATGGAGAAAAAAAACTGTTCATCTATAAAATGCTTTACTGAAATAGATATTTTTCCAATTAAATTTTTCATTTTTTCAAAATAAATTTTGAAATGGCATGCATAATCTTGCCTATGCCTTTAAAATTATTTATAGCCTCTAAGTTATTTTTAGAATCTATTTGAACCTTAATAAAAACAGGTCACTATATTGAACAAAGAAATAGTTACCTGCTATGTCTTAAATTAAAAAATACAAATATGTATGAACATATATATACACATATACACACATGCACACACATACATATATGTATATATATATATACATACATATATATATGATACATTCTACCAGATGTTATTACAAGTCTTTTGTATATATTTTACTTTTTTGGTGTAATGAGGTTTTAAAAAAAGAGAACTAGAAGAATAGTTACAACAAAGCAAAAGCACAATGATTTGAATCAGAAACATCCTTAATGAATGGCATTAGAAAATAACCAGAAATGACAAATAATGGCAAATAGGACTAATCTAAATTTTTAATAAAGTATTTGACGACCTCTTACTTATTATATCATGGATCATTCACTGGCTTGGGGGAGATTTCCCTCTATCTGCCATAAAGTAGGTCTCATTGCTGTCTGTGAAAGCCTGAGGTTACCAAAATCATTTCACTTTAAGTAAATTTAAAACTTGAAACCCTAGGAGTCAAAAGCACATGCATCACTCAATGCTGCAACCTTGTTGCATTGGTCTTTAAATTTTAATGATTTGTGCTCTAGAAATGGACTTACACTATAGTCTCTTACTTCCCTTTCAGAGCTTTCATTAAGTGATTTGAGCTTTGGCAGCCCAGGACACCAAATGACAGTAAATGTATTATTACTCTTTTACATTTTGGGCACAAAATGTGGGCCTTTGTGTAACCTATTCAGTTGCAAGTCAAACAGAGGCAATAAAAGTGCTTTATTAAATGGATGTATGGGTAACACAAACATACTAGGATGACATCTCCTAATTGTCTCTGGTGCATGTTAATAAACTGTCGGGGCTCAGCAGATGATCCAGGATAAAGGCCAGGAGCACTGAGAAGTCTGAATTAATTATTAATATTAGTTGACTATCATAGCTCTCTGGTTTCTTGCTGTGGCAAAGCATGTCAGTGTAAGAGCTAGATAGGAGACAATCTGTTTGTGTGGGGATGGCTCTGGAGTATAGTAAAACTTAACAAACTCTAACTCTCACCAGATCTTCTGAGGTTTTTGGTTGCTTCTAGTCACAGTGGGGAAATCATGATGTCTTTATGGCCTTAGATAATTTGTGGAAGGTTTGAATCCTGTACAATCAGAGGATGCTTAAGACTATACAAGCAATATCAAATGCAGCTTCCCTTCCTTACCCTGTGGCAATTTACTGAAGTTTTACACTTTGAGGATTGTGTGTTTATTATTTTATGCCAGGTGTTAGAAGAAAGAGGCCACATTTTTCTCTTACCCTCCTCTGAGATACACAGTTCTGCAAAAAGAATTCTGAATTCATATTGTTTTGTTTATTTACATCCCTTATTTGTTCACATGTGTGAAATCAATGGACAAATCATATTTGGATTTTTATGACAATAAGGGAAGAAATTATCAAGTCTGTGTTCTTGACTTCTTGGTTAGCATTCAAGTCCTAGGTGTGAAATGACCACATCTAAGAAAACTGAGTGATTGGTGGACTCAATTAAGCATAAGGTTGTTGTAGGAGAAAATCTAAAAATATTTATAGAATGTTTTCATTAATTTCAGGAAACTCCAATCCCAGCATGGACAAGTTCCTCATCTCTATATCATTTTCAATGCTGAAGCAGGTCATAAAGAGATGAGTATAAGCACAATTTATTTTTATGTAGGGAAATTTTGTGATTTTCATGGGATCAAAGTAGAAATGTGAAAATGTGCAACAAAGATTTGCTGTAGTGTCACTGGAGATCAGTTAGGTGACAAATGTTTGCTGTATTAGAACATCTTTTTATTTGCAATGTCATTTCTGCTATATTACTTAGCCTCAGTGGAAAGGACCTGGACAATGTTTCCTCCTTATTCATGACAATAACATCTTCTTTATTAAAAATGGTCTTTTATGTATTATTATTTGAGAGCACAATTTCCATCACCTACCATGGGGATAAAACCTTAAGATGTCCAGCATTTAACACTAACACATGTTGAGGGGGGTAAGATATACAGTCTAAAGAAAGTTGAGAAATATTTCCAAATTTCCATTTGAGTCCAACAGAAATTTTAGTTCTAGACCTGGACCTTCTCATCTCCTTCAAAAAAGGCAGAAGGACACTATCTCTTTGGCAGAGATCTGGAAACTAACATTTATTTTCAGCTCTAATGGTCTCATCTGGATTCTCATCCCAGGAGCATTAGCTGACAGAGGACCCCATGCTGTGATTCATGCTGTTTAATGCCAAGTTGATGGCTAATAAAGTTATCATAATCCATAATTTAATTATAGATGATAGCCCCAGCTCTGATTCTAACACCGAGTATCTTGGCTTCATTACATTTCTGGGCTGCTGCACAACTGATTCTGGGCAGATCTATAGTGCAGGGTCAAGGGAAGGGGAAGTTTCTGTGTAATTGCATCTCGTCTCATTTGACAGAAATATTCCGCATCCAAATTAGATTTATTTTTGTATGTTTATTTCTGCATAAGTTCTGTGATGGTAAATGTAAATTTATAATGTGACTTTGTGTAGTTTTCTTCTTTTCTACTTCATATGTTCCTCTAGCTATTCCATATCAAAATCCTCTCTCTGTCACTGCTGCAATCCTCTAAACTACCATATAAAAGCTATTTCCTAGGAAAAGATCATGATGGAAAAAAAAAAGCCTTGGCAATTATACCTGATTGGTAACTGAGTCATCACTTTGAAGCTCTGAGGTTGTTTTAAGCAATCTCAACACAATATGCACCATGTTTCACTATTTTTCACATATACAATGTCAGCTGGTTTCCTCTTGCTAATTTTGCTTTCTTAGCCCTCAATATCCTCCCAATCTTCTCTGCCTTTTCAAAGCCTATGGATCCTTCAAGGCCCAGACACAATCTACCTCTTCAATGAAATCTTCCCTCAATTCTCACCTTCAGACCTCCTACTAGTACAGTTTGTATTAAATTTTGTATCCCCAGCATTTCACATGGTGCCTAGCAAAAGGTAAGTGTCTAATAAACACTTCTGAAATTGAATCAAAATAGCTTCTAGTCTATGTTCATATTTCTTGTGATTTCTCCAAAAATAGCTCCAATTTTATAGGTGTAGCACAAAATTATGGTTGTTCCACAGTTGAGCTCTATTTGGTGTGATTACTTATTCTGAATGAGGTACATCCCAGTTAATGTCCACCATCCTCTTGATGAGGTTTCCAATGGGTCTGTCAACATGTCTTCCATTGGGAATACAATCCAATCCCCACTCTCACCTCCTTTTCCCTTCATCAAGTCAATCAGAAAACTCTCTTGATCCAAACTCCATATTCAAATATAAGAATGTGTTGCTTAATTATGGGATACCTCAGTTCTTCAAGATCAGCAACTTAATTAGTATGGGTCTGCCTTCACCAAAGCAGATTACAATCCCTCTGTGAATTACTAGACAAGAGTCATTGTTACATAAATGCTTTATTGAAAGCCTCTCTGCACTTACATAGATTGATCCCTTTCCAGCTTTTTCTTTGTTATTAGGAAGGCAGAGCAGATATAGGGGAGACAGTTCATCAGCCAGGAGTCAGAAAAAACCTAAGTTCAAATCCAGCCTCAGATACTTACTAGCTGTGTGAACTTTGGCAAATCACTTAACTTTTGTTTGCCTCAGTTTACTCATCTGTAAAATAAGAATAATAATAGCACCTACCTCCCAGAGTTTATGTGAGAATCAAATGAGATAATTATTGTAAAGGCAATGGTACAGTACCTTGCACATATTACACCCAATGTAATTGTTAGATGTTGTTGTTGTTGTTGTTGTTATAGCTTAATAAGACCTTACAGAGATTAACTTTTACAAGGATAAATGTTGAGAAACTGTAGTCATCTCTGTGCCATGATGAAGCAATTGAGAGTAGCTTTCCCTTCTTCCCCATGGAATGTTTAAAACATTATTTTTAATTTTGTTTGAAGAGAAAACTGTTCCCTGTCAAATTTTAGTCTGTTATAATTGTTCACTCACTTCCTTTTTTTCTAGACTGAGGGCTCTTAAACTTTTTGTTTCACGTATGCCCTTGACAGTCTGTTGAAGTAAGGGACCCATTCTCAGAATAGCGATTTCCTGCCTATATAGAAAATTGAAGATAACACTAACTTTCTGTTAGAGGTTAGTTAAAATATGTTTGTTTGTTTTTCTTGAGTTCACAGATCCCTTAAATCTATCCATAGACCAAATGGATGTCTCTGAACCCTAGTTAAGAAGCCCTTTAGACATATTCTACTCTTCTGCATCAAAACATCCACTCTTAGCACAAAAGACAACATGGTGGTTATTGTTAGTAGAGATTGAACATATTTAGCAATAAACATACATTTCATTAAATTTTTCAGAGACACCATGGAATAATGAATAGTTATTAGACCACAGAGCTAAGAAGATATTGGTTCAAAATCTACTTAGGATGTTTAACTGGCTATATGACCCTGATTACATGACTTAACTTGTCTATTGTGTAAACTCTGTAAGACTATACATTACAGAGAAAATATTGACCAGCATTGGTAAAGAGAGCTCATCAGCAAAGAGTTCTCCATGACAGTGAAATCACAGGTCTAGTCTCTAGTTGGATGGTGTTGTCATTGTTGTTTTGGTTTGATTTTCAGTTTCCTACTGAATACACTAAGAATATTACTCCTGACAGTCCTCTGATTCCAGATGCTATATTAGCAACCACTTCAGGTTTATAAATAGAAAATCCATGAGCCATAGCAGATGTTGCCCTTAAGCCTATAGGCATTTTCAGGGTTGTAAACCTGCCAAACATTGGCATCTTAGAGAGGCTACAAAAGCATCCTTCTTGTTTCATCATTTTTCAAGGGATCTGTTAGTCCTATCTTTTGTGAAAGTCCCAGGTTCATTTTTATGCTTATTATAAAAATGTCGCAAACACCATCATATCATTTATGAAATATTGGAAACACATTCTCTTTGATTGGACTTTACTAGAGAATGCAATATAAATCTACTGTCAGGAGCATCATCTCCAGGAGCATTTACAGAAACAATTTCATGTTCCCCCACACTGAATTTGTTGTGAACAAATGTGGTCTGCTGTATACTAATAAAAGTAAAGATGAAGAAAAAATCCAATTCTGTGGTGAGATCAAGGTCAAAAGCCTCGCTAAGTGTTTTCTCCCTTATTAAGCAGCAACAATTGCTCCTGTTATTTCAAGGATTTCATCAAAAATCATAGGAATAGCAGACAAACATCCTATAGTTTTCACATTATAGTCATAACAATAGTCTTATTTGTGTCTTCCTATATTTTAAATACAGCATCATAATTTTACATGTACATAAGTGTAAATTCAATTTTTATTCATAGTTGTATTTTCTCTACAAATCTCAAAGGTGTTCATCTCATTCCAGTGAGATATTGAACAAAGATTGGTGAAGGAAAAAAGAAAAAGAAAAAAATGAAAAAGAGCGTAATGAATTAAAAAGAAAATAAATACAAAAATAAAAATACTGTAGTTTTAGACTCTCAAAAGGCATTAGAAATTTGCTCTCTTTTCTAGATATCTGGTATTTGTTAAGGTGAAGATATGGAGCAATATAGATTTTCATTGAGAAAGGGAGATCTTGTGGGACTCTCCAAGTATTATAATTTTTATTAATTATTGATGTCATTAGCATCACAGTTTCCTTCCTATGATCAAGTTCTTACTTCTCTTTCATTTATAGACATGGGATACATATACAAAATTAGAGATTTGTATAGTTAGTAAATTCAGAGTTGTCTTAATGACAAGGCTACTTGATACAAGCAGTGATATTTTATTTATTTTGTCTAAATTATTCAAGATATCTTTTTAGGGCAATCTCAACTTAATAAATAGATTATTCTCACTTTACCTAAAATTGAAGAAGCATGCATTTTAATAAAAGTAACATAAAGATTTTTACAAGATATAACAATATCAATAATAACTAGCATTTACACATTTAAAGTGTTCAAAGTGCTTTATATTTCTTGTCTCTTTTGATCTTCACAACAGCCCTGTGGAGTAGGTGTTTTTACTTTACTCATTTTACAGATGTGGAAAATGATTCTGGGATGTTAAGTAATTTCCTTAGTCAAAGAGCTAGTATTGTGAATGTCTGTATTAGGATCCTTGACTCCAAATCCAGCATTATATCCACTGAGCCATCTAGCTGACATCATCAGTGTCCTTATTAAACCATGGGCCAAATATTACACAAAAATTAATAGTTTCAAAAGAAAAGTTATTAATAAGTCTTAATGATGAGGATTAAATCAGAACACTTGGAATTATATCATAGGTACACAGTTAACTTCTGCTTAAATATTAAAGCACAGAGAAATATTAATGTTAAAATAGCCATAAGAAGGATTTAAATTCCATTTGCATTGATTTTGTATTTTTCATGTAGCATGAAAGACTGGATTGAACAGTCTATTCTAACACAAAGTTCCTTAAGAAACACTGAAGTTTTGCTCGAATTCATTTAGCAGAATTGGAAACATAATGGATAGCAGAGGCAGAAAAAAAAATCACAATTCAAGGGAAAATAAAGAAACCGCTATTTTAAAATAACTATGACTTTTGAGTCCAGTCTGCTTTTATGGCATAATCAACAACTGTATTTCAGCATATTATTTTTTAAATGTAAGTTGTTGGCAAAAGTAAAGGCAAAGAGTATTTTAATGTTTTATGCAGTATCTTCTTAAAGATTTCTCTTCATTTTACTTTCTTTGGGGAATAAAAAAGGTTACGATACTTTATAACTGAAGTGTAGCATTTAAAGGGCAGTTAGGTGGCACAGTGGATAGAGTATGGGGCCTGAGGTCAAGAAGATTCATGTTCCTGAGTTCAAATCTGTCCTTAGATGCTTACTAGCTGTATGACCCTGGGCAAGTCATTTAACCCTATTTGCCTCAGTTTGCTCATCTGCTGGAGAAGGAAATAAGCTAAAGAAGGAAATAGCAAACCATTCTGGTATCTTTGTCAAAAAAAAACCAAAAACTCAAATGGGGTTATGTAGAGTTTAACATGACTGAATAACAAAAACATTTAAAAATTAAAATATAACAACAAAACATTTTTAGCTAACAATGAAATTAATTGGTCATTTGGGTAAGGTGAGGAATAAGAATTATATTTTACTAGGCAACAAATTATGATGACCAAAGATATCTCCTGCAAAA
>NW_020954720.1:16541159-16682085 GCF_900497805.2 Vombatus ursinus
GTAGGAAAGTGCTATTGATATTTTTTGTTGTACTATGATATAACCCTACTCTATTCCCAGGTTGATGGTAAATTTGAGAACTTACTGATAGAAAATGAATTACTTCCACAATCTTAAGGCTTCAGATGCAGTTGAATCATTGAATTAAGGCTTTGAACAAATGGGAAACTAAGTAGCTATAAAATGCAAAAGACATCACCCTTTTTCATTTCATAGAAGACTATAATATTTGCTCCTCTTCCATTGGTCCCATCACATTTCCTATGCCACACTTTTACCTAATTTTATATAACTAGTGCTTAGCACAATGTTCAGCACTTAATAAGTGCTTAATAAATGCTGCTTGACTTTACTCATTCACCCACTCCTTTATTCAACAAATATTTATTCTCTCTGTTTTGTTGAGAGGCAGAGTGGTGTAGTGCTGGATTTGAGATGAGAATCCTTTTTCTGCTACTTATTATAACCTTAGACAATTTACATTGTTTCTCTAGGCCTCATTTTCTTCATCTGTAAAATCAGTGATTTAGACTGAATGACCTCTAAGGTCCTTTCCATATCTAGATATATGAATCTATTACTTCTAACAGTTAACTGGACTCTCCATAGTACATGGAGAGATTTAGACCTTTTAATTTCTGTCCCTACTAACATTAACTTTTAGGAATTGGAGTTTGGAAAGACTGAACTCAAACCCTGACTCAGACACTGTATAAAGCTGGGCAAGTTCCTTAATCTTTCTCAGTTTCAGATTCCTCATCTATAAAATGAGGATAATGGCACCTACCTCACAGGGTTGTTGTGAGGATTAAATAAGAATGCAAAGTGGTTTGTAAAACTTAAATAATTTATATAAATACTTGCAGTCATAATAATAATAATGATTATTAATAATAATAGTAATAGTTGTTGTTGCCATTCTTATTAACTGCCCTGTAGAACTTTGAAAATTCTTCAGTATTTAGTTTATTCTCTTCTTTCCTTTACCTTCAAACACTGAAGTGGAGGATTGTATCCTTAAACAATTCAGTTTCTTCCTGTCACTGAAACTTTCATAAATGTAAGGACATAGTTTTCTGGCATGTTGGGACAGTGTTTATCCACATGAGAGTGAAAAATTGTTCATTGCGTTACAAGTCATTCAATTAGGCATCTTGACCAAGTTGGTACATCGGTGGCATTAATTCCTTTATCGTGCCTATGCTTTAGAAATAGCCTATTTGGCTAAACTGGCCATAGGGTCATGACTTACAGTTCTTGAGACACAAGATAAAAGGAAGGAAATGGTATCAATTAATCAGTTATTCATTGAGAATTTATTTATGCTTATAAAAGCTATGTTGATCCCCTTTACAAACCAATACTCTTCAACAAATTAATGTAATTAAGTCAATGCACTGTTTTTGATCTTCTGGGTAGGAGTATTATTCTAAAGGCAAAGTTTTATCGGGTAGAAATTCAGAATAGGAAATAATTGCCCTTGACCTCAAAGAGTTTATATTCTGGTTTGGAACGCATCTGCTGGACTAGTGACTGTAATGTGCTATTGTAAAGGTAATAATGATCTCTTCTTAATTTATATTTTATAGTGAACCATATTTGCACATTTCTGATTTTATGTAAAGTAAACCAAAATTGCATTACTTGGGAACAATTTTATATTCATAATTTACCATAATCTACTATGTTCAAAATCTTGCTATTATCTTTGACTATTTCCTCTCCTACACAAGTTGCATTCAATCAGACACCATGTGTTATTATCATTGCCTTAAGGGACAAAAAAGCAAATTCCCCATTTGTCATTTAAAGTCTTTTGCAATATGACCCTGAACTAACTTTTCAGGATGATTGCACATTACTCTGCTTCACACAAACATGCTCTGGTCAAATTGGCCCAATTGCCATTTCTTGCACACTACATCTCCCACTCCTGTGCCTTTGTAGAGGCTATTCCCATGCCTGGAATGTTCTTCCTCCTCACTGGAGCCTCTAAGAAAAACTCTGTAACTCATTTAATCTCATTTTTTACCACCTTCAACAGGCCTTTCTTCATTCCTTAAATTGTTGATCTTCACACCTCCAGACCTCCATCACACATGTTGCAGTAGTAGTAGTAGTAGTAGTAGTAGTAGTAGTAGTAGTAGTAGTAGTAGTAATAGTGGTAGTAGTAGTAGTAGTGTGTATGTATGTGTGTGTGTGCATGTCTGAGTGTGTGTAACTATGTTGTTTCCCTGTCTACAGTAGAAAATACTCTAGTAGAAAATCCCTTTTTCAGGGAAGGGACTCTCTCACCTTTGATTTGTATTCCCAGGCCTAGCACAGTGCCTGGCATGTGATAGGCACTTAATAAATGCTCCTTGATTGAATGAATAATTGGTTCTATCACCTTATTCTCTTCCCACTTTATCACCTTAGTAGGGTCTTTCATTACCACCCACTTGGATTTTTGAATACTTCCACTCTCTCTCTGATTCTAATCCATCTTTCACATCGCTGTCAAATTAATGTTATTCTCAGCTCTGTCTATGTTACTCCTCTGCTCAAAACCTTTCAATGTCTACCAGTTGCCTACTGAATAAAGTAGCCTTAGTGTACAAGAAAGTGCACTAGAGGGTGATATTCCCAACTTTTTAGCTTTATCTCACAATTTTCTCTACCACATAAACTATACTCCCATCAACCTAGACTGCTTATTATCCTTGAAGGCAGTTTGCACCTTCTCAGCTTTGTTCACCTTGTAAATGGTGTCCCCATTGTCACCTCCAAATTATCTCTGATATCCAAGTCATGTTTGAAACTCATCTTGCATGCTTCCTTTGTCACAATATTTTTCCTGGTGCCTCTGTTGGCAATATTATTGTTCCCTTAGAAAACTTCATCTTTTTC
This sequence comes from Vombatus ursinus, assembly GCF_900497805.2. Classification (NCBI taxonomy): domain Eukaryota; kingdom Metazoa; phylum Chordata; class Mammalia; order Diprotodontia; family Vombatidae; genus Vombatus; species Vombatus ursinus. Next base: position 16,544,049 of record NW_020954720.1, read on the forward strand.
TTTTACATCCATATAGACAGACACACATATACATCTATATGCATGTAAATATACATATTTTGAAGAACTTTGTATCTTCCTTTTATGTATATATGTATGTATGCATATATATACATACATATAAAATCCATACTAAAATACAACTTCCATGAGGTCAGAGACTACGTCTTATGTAATCTTAACTTTTACAACACATGGCATTGGCTTAAGAATGTTTATGGACTTTTTATTTTAATTTGATATACACTAGAAGCCTAGATCTTTTCAATAAATAGATTCATACATGTATGCATATATACATATATGTATGTATCTATATGTAAGCATGTGCATATATGCATGTGTATGCATATATGTGTATAATACATAAATCTATCTATTGCGATGATCTAGGCATCTAGTTTAGATCCTATCAAAGTCAAGAGTACATAAATATTATTAACCTGCTGCCATGTGTTATGAGAGAAAAGATTAGCCAAGACACAGTTTCTAACCTCATGGAACTTATATTCTGATATGGGAATATACACACACCATGTGCATATGTATGTATACATACACATATGCATGCATATATGTATAGACACATGAATATATGCATATATAGGTATAAATGCAAAATTTCAAAATATGTGTATTTCACATGTATATGCATATATGTGTATAGACATGTATATATGTATCTGGCATAGAGCAGGTACTTAATAAATACTTATTTACTGGTATGTATGTGTGTGCATGTGTGTGTTTATACCAACATATATGTATACGCAAACCTGGCATATAAAGGAGTGTAATAAATGGTTATAAATTGATATCTTGACATATATATGTGTATTTATGTGTTTATATGTACATATATGTCCATGTATTCAAATATGCATGTATGCATATAACTATAATGACCAATTGTATCTTGTATCAATTAATGCATTTTTCTTTGAAATAAACATTTTCATCCTATTTCTATTTTCTTTGCCCTATGAATTTTTTAAAATGCACTTCATTAATTGACATAGTTTGGTCGTTTGAGGTATACTTAAATTCTGGCCAGTCCTTCTGGTGTTTTATATGCATATGTATTTGTGTGAATATGTGTGAGTATGTGCACACATACACAATTTAGGTGGGCATATGCATATATGTATACATGTATATGCACACATGTATATTTACACATGCATGTCTATATATATGTATATCAATTTTGTGCTATTATTTTACACTATGTTTCTACTTCATATCCCATATTAGACTGTAAGTTTCATAGGGTCAGGAACTCTGTCTTATCTAATATTCTTTCTCACATCACATGGTGCATGCTTAATAATGCTTGTGGACATTTTATTTTCTTAGAACACACATATATGCCTAGGACTTTTCTATATTTTGAAATATTTCTAAATAGCTTAAACATTCCTATTTTTTCTATTTTTAGATATTTTTCATCCAGCATGTCAAGTCAGAGTTCAGAAGCAAAAGTAACATTCTTAAAAGCAACAAAAAGGTATCTCACTTTCAAAGTCATGGAATGAATAAAGAAAGGAACATCTTTTTCTCTTTTATGAATTGGAAAACACATTTCTAAGGCAACCCCTCTCTTTTCATTCTCCTTCCACCCACCCTTACTCCTAAAACCTGACATCTATAGTTTTGAGGTAAGATATGAATATTTTTTGTAATTTGTTAATTGAACAGATCTAAATGATTAAATGAAAATAAGTAAATGTGGAGGAGAATTATTTTTTTTAACCTGAAGGAACTTTTTTAACATAGCTGTTGCTAATGCATGTTGAATCAAAATGAAAAACAGTAACAACAACAGAATATCCTTTTATCCTTAGAAACCTAGAAAGAATTTTCCCTAAAAGAAGGCTTTTTCTTCAGAATCTAGCCCTTTCTTCTAGTTTAACAAGGGTGCTAATTCACTAGCACTTCACTTCTCTAATGCCTAATTTTGTATAATGATATTTTTCAATTATTTCACATGGAAATTTCAGGAGTTAATGCAATAATAACAGTAAGATGCATTTTGTTGTTGTTATTGCTGCTACAGTGGGAAAAAAATCAAAGTATTATTAGTATAAAATGGATGATTTTGTAAATGTACCATACATAAAAGATCATTACAGTGTCTTAAAATTAAGAACTAAAAATGTTTTGTTAAGTATCAAGTAGGAAAACTGTGCAATATTTCAAAATGTATTGTTCCATGATGCAATTAAATAAATTCAAAGTATTCTGTTATATATTATTGAAGAGCACAAAAGGTGTAATTTCCAGCCTATTTTAAGCCTCTATTTCTACCTACAGTTTATTAAGTTATTTTTAAGACACTGCAAGGCTCTATAGGAGCTGTGGAGCAGTTTATCAACTTTATTGGTTTCTCTCAGTTCATAAGAATCTTAGTATAAAAGTATTTCGATGTCTTCACATTTAGAATTTTCCTAAGAATTCATTAAATTAAACTTTGTAAAATAGATTTGAATATTATACTACCACATATGTCCCCAAAATGTCTTAATATTTTTAGCACTTTTACAATAAAGTCATAAGCACATAATTCTTATGTTTCAGTTATTTGTGATGTTAAATGGGATGAAATAATTCATTTAAATATTATATGGAAATAACCACAATTAACAAGGTCTTCAATCATTTCTAAAAGATAACTTTTTTAAACAATATAAATTATTTGTCTCTCCAATATTTTCTTCCCTCCATATTATTATTGGGCTATAAGGATTTAAATAAGGTGCTAAAGAACAAAGTCATATAATGCCTGGCTTGTTGATGGGAACTGTCATAATTAGACAATTTTCTTTAATATTTTTTAAAAAATAAGCATTTTCTTATATTAAAACACTGCCATTGACACCATTTGTTCTCTATCAAAATATTTGTTTACCGTCAAAGAGATATAAGTAAAACAGGAAGGCCACCTAAATTATCTATGAATATTTATGAGGCAAAGTACTATCTATACAGTAATATCAGAAGAAAAAAAGAAAAAGTGGGCCAATGGGCATTGTATTAAAGATACCCGTCCCAAATTCACAGCTATTTTATTAATGACTTGTAGGTTGGTTCATAACCGATCTTTTTTTTACTTGCTTTCTACAAGTAAAGAAGATTAGTCAAATATTTTGGACTTAGTGGGAATCTTTAGAATATATTCTGAAATTTATTTCCCTAAATGTAGAGTGTTATGATAGGTAAAATTTTTACATTTTTCTAACATAAACCTTTCCTTATATTTTAAACTAATAGAGAGCAAGTAGACCTCAATTGAACTTAATTTGTACAACTTTTAGCATTTTCTGATAAATATGGGTATTTTAAAATTTGTAAAACTTTTTTTTAAGAATTGCATTTTTTTCTGAGAGCACAATTTTATTTATTTTTAGTTTTCAACATTCACATCCACAAGATTTTGAGTTCCAAATTTTTTCCTCATCTCATCCCACCCCCAATCCCACCCCAACACCAATGCATTCTGAATATTTTCCCCTAATCTGCCCTCCCTTCTATCTGCCCCCTCCCTTCTCTTATCCCCTTCCTCTTCTATTTTCCTGTAGGGAAGGATTACATGTATATCTTATTTCCCAATAGCATGTGAAAATAATTTTTAACATTTGTTTTTAAAGCTTTGGGTTACAAATTTTCTCCCTTCCTCCCTCCCCACCCACCCGCATTGAGAAGGCAAGCAACTTGATGCAGGTTATATTTGTGTAGTCATGCAAAACACTTCCATAGTAGTCATGCTGTGGAAAACTAACTATATTTCCCTCTATTCTCTCTTTTGACCCTGTCCATCCTCAGAAGTGTTTCCTTCTGGTTACCCCCTCCCCTGTCTGCCCTCCCCTCTATCACCCCCTTGCTCTCTTATTCCCTTCCCCCCTAGTTTCCTATAGGGTAAGATAGCTTTCCATACCCAATTCAATGTGTATGTTATTCCCTCCTCAAGCTAAATCTGATGAGAATAAAAGCCACTCATTCCCTCTCACCTTCTCCCACTTCCTCTCCACTGTAAAAGTGTTTTCTTGTTTGTTTCATGTGAGATAATTTACCTCATTCTACCTCTCCTTTTCTCCTCCCAATATAAGCATCTCTCTCTCTCCTTAATTTTATTCTCCAGATATCACCCCTTCATCTTCAACTCACCCTGTGCCCTCTATCTATCTATCTATCTATCTATCTACATATATATATATATATATAATTTCCCCTGCAACTATCCTAATCCAGACAATGGTGTCATGAGTTACAACTATCATCTTTCCGTGTAGGAATGTGAACAGATCAACCATAATAAGTCCCTTATGATTTCTTTTTCCTGTTTACCTCTTCATGAATCTCTTGAGTCTTGTATTTGAAAGTCTAATTTTCTATTCAGCTCTGGTCTTTTCATCAAGAATGCTTGAAAGTCCTCTATTTCACTGAATGTCCATTTTTCCCCTGAAGGATTGATTATGTTCAAGTTTGCTGGGTAGGTGATTCTTGGCTGTAATCCTATCTCCTTTGACCTCCAGAATATTATATCCCAAGCCCTGCATTCCCTTAATGTAGAAGCAGCTAAATCTTGTGTTATCCTGATTGTGTTTCCACAATATTTGAATTGTTTCTTTCTGGCTGCTTGCAATATTTTCTCCTTGACCTGAGAACTCTAGAATTTGGCTACAATATTCCTAGGAATTTTCCTTTGGGGATTTCTTTCAGGAGGTGATTGGTGGATTCTTTCCAATTCTATTTTGCCCTCTGGTTCTAAAATATCAGGACAGTTTTCCTTGATAATTTCTTGAAAGACAATGTCTAGTCTCTTTTTTTGTTCATGGCTTTGAGATAGTCCAATAATTTTTTAAATTCTCTCTCCTGGATCTATTTTCTAGGTCAGTTCTTTTTCCAATGAGATATTTCACATTGTCTTCTACTTTTTCATTCTTTTGGTTTTGTTTTACAATGTCTTGATTTCTCATAAAGTCACTAGCTTCCAATTGCTCCATTCTAATTTTTAAGGAAGTGTTTTCCTCAGTGAGCCTTTGGACTTCCTTTTCCATTTGGCCAGTTCTGCTTTTGAAGGCATTCTTCTCCTCATTGGCTTTTTGGGCCTCTTTTGATATTGGGGTTAAGCTATTTTTTAAGGTGTTACTTTCTTCAATTTTTGGGGGGTTTCCTTTAGCAAGCTGTTACCTAGTTTTTCATGATTTTCTTGCATCACTCTTAGCTTTTCCTCTACTTCTCTTACTTGCTTCTCAAAGTCCTTTTTAAGCTCTTCCATGGCCTGGGACTGATTCATATTTTTTCTTGGAGTCTTTGGATGTAGGAGCTTTGACTTTGTTACCTTCTTTTGGTTGTATGTTTTGCTCTTCTTTGTTATCAAAGAAAGATTTTTTTGGTCTGACATTTTTAGCACTGTTTGCTCATGATCCCAGCCAATTATTTGAGTTTTAAACTTTTTGTTAAGGTAGGACTCTGCTCCCAGTGAGGAGAATGTACTGTCCTAAGCTTCAGGGGGTTTGTGCAGCTCTTTTCAGAGATCTTACTAGGGACCTGTAAGTTTTTAGTTCTTCCAAGGTGGTAAGATCAAAGGTGATTACTCTTTTCCTGGTCTATGAGTGAGCAAAAGCACTCTTTTCTGCCTGGGAACTGTGAGAAGGATTCCCTTTCCACTGCTCCACTATGCCAGCACTTCTCCTCTCCCCAGGACAACCACCCAGAACTGTGACCCAGATCCAAGCACAGGCAAAGCAAGAGAATCCTGCCTCGGCACCAGCAAAGAGATCCCTGCGATCCCCCTTTGATCAACCACTGGATTCCCTCTCACTCTGTGGGCCAGAAGCTGTAGAAGCAGCTGCTGCCACGGGGCCACATGGGGGCTGGGACCAAGCTGCTCTCTCACCACAGTCACAGACATTTCCTACTGACTTTCTAAGTTGTCTTTGGAATTTGTACATTGAGAAATCTGGAAACCACCATAGCTGCCTGTAATTAAGTCCCCTGAGGCCTGCTCCAGGTTTGCTAAGCCTTTTTTTGCCTACATGCCCAAGCTGAACTGTATTTCTCTCCCAGTCTGGCATGATAGACCTTTTTATTCAACCAACCAGGTTGTCTTGGGCTGCAAATTTGTTTCACTCTGTCTTTTTGTGGTTTCTGCTGCTCTAGAATTTGTTCAGAGTCATTTTTTACAGGTATTTATAGAGATTTGGGGGAGAGCTCAAGCAAGTCACTGTTTTTACTCTGCCATCTTGACTCTGACCTGTAAATGTTTTTTTAAATGAATATGTTTATCATGATAAATTGATTATGGCAGTTTTATATGTATTAGACTATAAATTCAATGAAGGCAAAGTCAACCTTTTGTTTTCCAACAGAACCTAGCATAAAGCTTTAAAGGCTTCTTGAAGAGAACTTGGAGTTCATTAATCTAACCTATCTTACAGGTAAAAACTTTGAGGCCCAGAGAGGTTAAAAAAATCATTTGCCCACATTTAAACAACTAGTTAGGGAGTATATCCATGATTAGACTGTAGGTTTTCTGACTCCCAGTGCTCAGCAAAGACTTAGCTCTAAAATGTATACAAATGTGTTTTTGATATGTCAATTGTGTTGTTTTTTGAAAGTGGCATTTTAAAAATAACAAATTATTAATCTTGGAACAAGACTATCAGCTAGAGTTTTAACTTTGAAGGAAGTCTCACAAACCAAGTTAAGATGATCTGCAAAAAAAAATGATATTGAGGGGGTGGGGAGAGACAAGGAACTTTCTCTCAAATTTCATATATGTAAAAAGCTATGAAATAATAGTTGAAATTTTTATATCATTTTAAGGTTTCTAAGGGTATTCTAATGATTTCCTTCAATTTAGTTTCTATATATCTTGTTTTTTATTGTGGTATTTGTTTTGTTTGTTTTTTTGTTTGTGTTTGTTTGTTTTTCCTGTTGTCTCCCCCATTAGACTGTGAGCTCCTGGAGAACAGCCAACTTTTTAAACTTTCTTTATATCCTCAGCACTCACCACAGTACTTGGTACATAGTAGGTACTTAATGTATGTTTATTGACTGGCTGCCTTTCTGCTCTTTTATATAGCTTGTTGCCTTTGATGTTAGCTTTACAACGGTCATTGCAAGATCGGTAATGCCAACATTATTTTCTCTGTTTTTCAGATATAAAAATTGAGTCAGGCAGATTAAGCTGGAATGTTTGTTGATTGATTGTGGGAAGTGAGGCAAATAGAAAGAATATTTCAATTCAATCATTCAATTTAATAAACATTTAGAGAAGGGCTGCACCAGTGGTTCTAGCACATTGTCCCCTGGAGTTGAAGTCAGGCAGAGCAGCTGATGAAAAAAGAAGTCACCAGGAAGGTTGTGAGCCCTTCCAGTCAGAGGAGAGAGGCAACTGAGGATGAGTTGAGGAAAGAGTATTAAAAACTGAGTCATTCTTCTTGGTGAAGAGATTTTAGGTGATCAACTTATAAGGGAAGGGGGAGGAAAGCAAGTTGTCCCCTAGAGTAGAAGAGAAGTAGAACAACTTAAATTAGTTATGAAATGTTAAAGTTAAAGTCATCATAAAATTATGAGCTAGGTCCCAGATTAGTGCCTGTAGACATCACATTATTTAAATTCAAACTGAATGTTTCCATTGAACTGAAACCACTTACCATACTTTACATATAATTATATTTCAAATAGCAGAAATTCAAATAATCCAACCACTCCAAAGGATCTTTAATTCTCAAGTAATTGAGATCTGAGTGTATTATATGACCAACAAGATGGAGTTTTTCCATTTCCCATTAACAGTGAATCCCCTTCCCAAAACCTTGACTCTCCCCAAAAGTAGCAACTATGGTCTAGGGATAGCACAATTACATCTTTCTCCACAAGCCATAAGACCAGGAAGCCTAACAATGTAACAGCTTAATGAATTTTCAGTAATAAATCACCAATCCCTAACATGATAAGTCAGCACCTCCTTTCACTACATTTCAAACTTAGGTACTTTAACTGAACCTGGCCACTTGAAGACTAGAGAAAGATACAGGAAAATAGGACTATATTGTGCATGAGACTATCTAGCTCAAGGAACTGGAGCAGAGTGGTAATGTGGAGGTCTGCACACAGATTACAGGAAAGGAGGCTGGCATCAAATTAGGGCCAGTTCTATCCCCAAGAAGTCACTTAGAACAAGGAATGATGACAGCAAAAAGTGGGATATTAATCTGAGGAAATCTTTCCCCTAGGATAAATCTGGCATTAAAGGGGAGGGAATCAGAAAATGGGAGATATGGGAATCTTCACTTTTTGCTCCTAATGAATTTTTTTCCCCAGTTACATGTAAAAACAATTTTTAACATTCATTTTTGAAACTTTGAGTTCCAAATTCTCTTCCTTCCTTCCTCCCCACCCCACCCCCTTATTCAAAAGGCAAACAATTCAATATAGATTACATACGTGAAGTCGTGGAAAACATTTCCATATTAGGCATGTTGTGAAGGAAAACAGACAAAAAATAAACTCAAGAAAAATAAAGAAAGCAAAAAAAAGTATGCTTCAATCTGTATTCAGACACCATTAGTTCTTTCTCTGGGGATGGATAGCATTTTTCAGCTTAATTCTTTCAGATTTGTCTTGCATCATTGTATTGCTGAGAATAACTAAGTCATTCATAGCTAATCATCTTACAGTAGTACTGTTACTTTGCACAGAGTACCTTTTACTTTGCATCAGTTCATGTAAATCTTTCCATGTTTTTTCTGAGAGCATTCTGCTCATCATTTCTAATAGCACAATAGTATTCAATCATAATCATGTACCATAATTTGTTCAGCAATTCCTCAATTGATGGGTATCCCCTCAATTTGCAATATTTTGCCCCCAGAAAAGAGCTGCTATAAATACTTTTTTTTTACATATAGGTACTTTTTTTTTATCACTTTTGGGATACAGACCTAGTAGTGATATTGCTAAGTCAAGGGGTGTGCGTGGTTTTATAGTCCTTTAGGCATAGTTCCAAATTTCTCTAGAGAACAGTTGAATCAGTTCACAACTCCACCAAAGGTGCATTAATGTCCCATTTTTCCCATACCCCCTTCAACATTTGTCATTTACCTTTTCTGTTCTATTAGCCAATCTAATAGATATGAGGTAGTATCTCAGAATTGTCTTAATTTGCAATTCTCCAATCAGTAGTGAGTTAGAGGATATTTCATATGGCTATAGATAGCTTTGATTATTTCATCTAAAAACCATTCATATATTTTCATCATTTATCAATTGGGGAATGACTCTTATTTTTATGAATTTGAGTTCTCTATATGTTTGAGAAATGTGGCTTTTATCAGAAAACTTGGTTCCAATTTTTTTTCACATTAAACTATTGCTAATTCTATTTCCCTCAATTCTATCCCCTCCGATTTATTTTCTCTCTCCCCTTTCACCCCATCCCTCCTCAAAAATGTTTTGCTTCTGACTACCCCCTCCCCCAATCTGCCTTCCATTCTATCACACACACACACACACACACACACACACACACACACACACACCCTTCTCTTATCCCCTTCCACTTCTACTTTCCTTTAGTGTAAGATAGATTTCTATATGCAAATATGTTATTTCCTCTTTGAGCCAGTTCTGATGAGAGTAAGGTACACTCACTCCCTCTTATCTCTCCTCTCTACTTCTTTTTTTCTTGTCTCTTATGTGTGAGATAATTTACCCCATTATGCCTCTCTCTTTCCCTCTCTCCTAGTACATTCCTCTCTCACCCCATAATTTCATTTTTTTTGTTTTTTAGATATCATCCCTTCATATGCAACTCACACCTATGCCCTTTGTGTATATATACTCCTAATGCCCTAATAATGAGAAAGTTCTCATGAGTTACAAGTATTATTTTCCTATGTGGGAATGTAAACAGTTTAACCTTATTAAGTCTCTTATGATTTCCTTTTCCTGTTTACCTTTTAATGCTTCTCTTGAGTTTTGTATTTGAAAATCAAATTTTCGATTCAGCTCTAGTCTTTTCATCAGGAATGCTTGAAAGTCCTCTATTTCCTTTAATATCCATTTTTCCCCTGAAGGATTATACTCACTCTTGCTGGATAGGTGATTCTTGGTTGTAATCCTAGCTCTTTTCCCCACCAGAATATCACATTTCAAGTCTTCCAATATTTTAATGTAGAAACTGTTACATCTTGTGTTATCCTGACTGTGGCTTCATGGTACTTGTATTTTTTCTTTCTGGCTGCTTGCAATATTTCACCTTGACCTGGAAGCTCTGGAATTTGGCTATAATAATTCTAAGAATTTTTATTTTGGGTGTGGAGGTGATCAATGGATTCTTTTAATTTCTATTTTCCTTTCTGGTAGCCACTTCTCCCTCAACTCTCCTCTGAAGGAGACTTTAATTCCTTCCAGGTAGGTTGGGGACCAAAAGTTTGACCATTTAGTTTTCCTCAGAGACAAGGTATACCAGGTGAGAATTATAGCTATCTGAACCCTTAAATATTATTCAACTAGGGGATGTAGTTTTCAGGTTCAAACTAACTTCTGCTTGCTGTTTCAGTAATCGTGTAAGTAGGACCACAAGCTTTATATATAATCAAAGGCTAGTCTCCCTTCCCACTAAATGCCAGTTCTACAATGAACAGAGATGTAGTAAGTATCAATTTATATTTATTATATTTATTTATTTATCATGTTGAATAGCAAATAAGAAAGAAAGAAAGAAAGAAAGGAAGGAAGGAAAGAAGGAAGGAAGGAAGGAAGGAAGGAAGAAAAAAAGAAAGAAATCAGAGAAAGTAAGCATAGGAGAATATATACCAGACAATAGAGAATGAAAAAACTCTTCCATTGCCAGCAAGATAACTCTGCTCTACTGAGAGAGGGTTCTAGATCTCACTGTGGGAAATTCCCTAAAATATCTAGTATAGCACAATAGGGGTATGGACATGATAGGTACTGCCAGCTCCCCTGTTGTCAGCTTCTTCAAAAAATATTTTTCTTCAGCAAACTGAAGTGAGGTTGGCATCTTTCATCTTCTCTATCAAAACCAGGAGCCAGGTTTGGCCAAAATACCTGACAAACCCAAAGATTTTAAAGAGAGACTTGAAGAGACCAAGGCTCTCCTCTGTATCACTCTTACCGACTGTACTTTGACATCATTCAGGCACAAGGCATTCACCTCTACCAATGAGTAGAGTTCCACACCAATGGTTTAGTGACTTAAGTTACATTCACTTAAGAGTTTATTTTTTTTTAATCTATAAAATGTATTTACAATGTAGATAATAATGTTTGCACAACTCACCTGTCTGAAAGAGGTATTTTGCACATCTTGACATCATGTAAAATTGAAAAATTATTTTTAACCCATGTCAAATGGTTTTGATTATACTTCTTTAAAATATAGCTTAAAGTCTGCTAATTTTACCCTACATTTATCCATTAATTTTTCATTGTTTTTCTTTTTTTTAACATTTTAATTTAAAGTTTGAGTTCCAAATTCTACCACTCCCTCCCTCCACTCCAGACAATAAACAATCAGATTCAGGTTATACATGTACAATTATGTAAAACATTTCCATATTAGTCATTTGTACAAGAAGATTCGAATAAAAGAAAAAAAAGTGAAAAATAGCATGTTTTAGTCTATATTCAAACAATATCAGTTCTTTCTCTGGAGGCAGATAGTATGCTTCATCATTAAAATTTTGGGATTGTCTAGGATCATTATATTGCTGAGAATAGCTATGTCATTCACATTTCTTCATTGAACAATATTGCTATTACTGTGTACAACATTCTCCTGGTTCTGTTCAATTACTATGCATCAGTTCAGGTAAGTCTTTCTAGGTTTTTCTGAAATCATCCTGCTTGTCATTTGTTAAAAAAAAAAAAAGATAATATACCATTAAAATCATGTACCACAACTTGTTCGGCCATTCCCCAATTGATGGGCATCCCTTTGATTTCCAGTTCTTAGGCACCACAAAAAGAGCTGCTATAAATCTTTTTGTACAAAGAGAAGGTTCATTTTCCTTTTTGGGGGGGGGATGTCTTTGGAATGTAGATCTAGCAGTGGATCAACTGATATGCAGTTTTATAGCCCTTTGGGCATAGTTCCAAATTATGCTCTAGAATTGTTGGATCAGTTCATAACTCTACCAAGAGTGCATTAGTATCCCAATTTCAGTTTTTCTGTATCCCTTCCAACATCCAACATTTTCCTTTTTTGTCACATTAGCCAATTTGATAGGTGTGAGGTTGTACCTCAGAGTTTTCATTTGCACTTCTCTAATCAATAGTGATTTAGAACATTTTTATGTGAGTATAGATAGCTTGATTTCTTTGTCTGAAAACTGCCTGTCCATATTCTTAGACCATGTATCAATTGGAGAATGATGCATATTTTTTATGCAAAAAATAAAATTGGTTCAGTTCTCTATATTTGAGAAATGAGGACGTTATCTGAGCCATTTTCTATAAAGATTGTTTTCCAGTTTTCTGCTTTCCTGCTAATATTGTTTGCATTGGTTTTGTCTTCCACCTAATATTTCTTGAAGAATCCTTAAGGTTTAGAAATGTGAAATGATTTTTCCTTAGTCTTAAAACTAAAAAGAACTGTTATTATCAATTTAGTAAGATGCTTATACCTTAGTCTTTACCTAAGACATTATATATATTCCAAATAACAGGTAATTTAATCCTATGCATGTTAGTAATAGTGAACTAAGCAATACATTGGTCTGTTGAAGGCTTTCTAATATTAAAAGTATCATCTGATTGATATATTTGTCAATGTTTATTTTAAATGTTCTTGCCCTGAAAATCAAGCCTACTTTGATATTCTTACTTAAGTAAATCTACTATTGAAAACAATAGTGTACATGTCTGCAGAAATTTCCCTATTATATAAGATCACATGCTTCTGTGTCTCAAATGTTAGCATTCATTATTAATGGGTCCTGGATCCCTGAGCACAAGAGAAAACAGAGTCCTGCATAGATATGTATCCTCCACTATAATTTCTATAATTGTCCAGTTAGGCTTCAAATACTCTTAATTTTTCCTGAACTGAAAGCCTTAAATAGTAACTAAATATCAGGAGCAATACATATATACACATCCATATACATATATATATGTGTGTGTGTGTGTCTGTGAGGAATTTTAGACCTCTCTTTGAATTTCTTTCTCTCAGTAGGCCCAACTCAAGCTCCTAATCTCATTTATGTGTTTCTGTTTTGGTTTGTTTTGTTGCATGATACTGCTTACAGTCAGAGTTGGATTTGCCAAGTCCTCAGGGTGATAAATTGACCATACAGTCTATATAAGCTATCTATTACTCAATATATTTGATCTATGCAATAATTGTAAATCAGTTCATGAATATTCAATCAATGCCCTAGAGCAGTATGATATCAATCACATGCTTTTTAACTTGGCACCACATGCTTTTTTTTTCTTATCAAGCAATAATATATGACATACTTTCTAATTCCTGGAACTTCTTAGCATGGTGGAGGAAAAAAAAATACTCCAAAATTCAGGAACCTACAGGTGAAAAAAGAAGAAAATAGCCAAATGTGAGTCAAGTGGTAGGATAATTTACATATGGCAGAAGTTCATTTAATTAAATTTGTATATGAATAAAAAAGAAAATTGTATAATTACATTTTGTCTGTAGTAAATAGGGATTTATATTGGTTATTGAGTGCTGAATGTTTTATAATAATGTATACTATCAATTGTTCTTTTACATGCACCCTGACAGCTCATCATGACTATAATTTGCTATGGGATGCAGTGATTTTTCTATGGCAATTATCACTTAAATAGTTTGATTTCAATTAAAACATTAATGTATCCTTAGAGCATCTAATCAAATTAAGAGATATTGCTAACAGTCTATTGCTGTCAGATGCATCATAGCACCCTACTTTTCTAATGTAGAAGTTTCATATTTGACAGTCAAATCAGGAATTAGGTATTTATTGAATGAAAGAATCTCAGAATTGAATGGGACCTCAAATCTCACATATCCGTGATGTCCAGTTAGACAGGCTTCAAATACTCCTAATTTGATGTATATGATTCCCCTGCTTCCTGTTTCAGTGTTCAGTAAAATGAAAATAAAGTAGGATAATGTAAATGAAGCATGCCCTCTGGTCACACAGTCCCATGACCTTGATTTTAACTATTCGTAGCTGACAGTGCTGGTTGCAATTTAATACAAATAAAATCTATGGCCACTGCCATCCAATTTTAGTCATATGAGTAGAGAAGACACAAGAAACTTTCTGTCATTCTACAAAAATAAACATATTTGTCTGTACTAAAGACAAAATATACATGTATGATAAAGATATTTGATAGCTAAATAAATTAATGCCACATTCTTTAAAGTAGGAGTGCTTCAAAAAGGCATATTGCAAACATGTTCTAATGGTCCTGTGGCATTTTGATTAAAAATTCTCAGAATAAACATTTACTGCATCTACTTTCTTGCTTATGTATCTTGAGGTTCATGGAGTCCCACAAGGAGTGGGACCCTAGGTTCACCCAGATTCATCCTGGTTGAGGGTTGGAGAATAGACTTTCTTTATCATTGGCTCTGTCCCCACCTGGAATAACTCAAGGAGATGCAGTAAAACTAAGCTTATGGATCGTGACTAGGGTTATCATCAAAATGAAGGTCACATCTCTTCTAAAACAAGATATTCAATGTATAATATAGGTGTCATGTATAAGATAACAGCTTATTTGCTCTATCAGAGAAAATGCTTAAGATGTGAAAGACTCAAAGACACATAATTACACAAAAAATAAAATGTGAAAAATACCCCATTACTCTCATTTTCTCTGTAGAAAAAAGGACAGCTTCATCAAACTGCTGAAGGGATAGTATACAGTCATCTCAGGCCACCACAACTTATAATGTCCAGATTTCTTGGCCAGAGAGGCATGGCATTATTTTGTCCTTCAACTACAGCATGCTCCTGGTGAGAGTCATTTTCTCCTTTAAGAAGTACTTCTCCCTTAGGTTAGCTCATGCTCAAATTCAGAATTCCAGAAAGTCCCCACCTATAAGGTTATAACCAATTCTTAATTTGACCAAACCTCAGTACTGGTAGCCACCTACCTGTTCTCATAGAAGGAAATAGGCAGAAGACAGTCACAGACTTGAGATCCTGCTTCAGAAATATATTGGCCAGCACAAGTCTCAGCTCCCCTATGCTTGTACTGAAAAGTGCAAATGCTGGGATTGGAGTTCCATTAGATGAAAACCTAAGATAAGGAAATAAAGAGTCCCAAAAGGAAAGGATGCAAACAAGACAGCCTAATATATGCCATGCACTGTGCTAAGTACTTTTATAAATATTATCTTATTATAGATTATCAAGAAGAGAAGGGAGGAGGTAGTACTCTGACAGGAGCCTGTCCTCCTCACTTGGCAGAGAATATTTTCTAGCTCTTTTTAGCCAATCTTCTTTGACACATCACCCATATTTATTATTCTCCTAGTAAATAGCATGTCCCTGATATAGAAGTCTTAATTCATGACCCTAAGCAAAAGGTCAGGGTACATGTATAAGTTTGAGAGGATCCCCATTAAATAACTGAGGGATTTGTCATATTTACAAAATAGAAATAAATATGTTTAATGAATATTTTGAGAGTTCAAATTGAAATATAACTTATTGGATTGTAAGCTTCTTGAAAAAGGGGATTATAAGGCTTTTTTTTCACTTTTTAAAATACATAATACCTAATACTATAACTTACACATAGTAGGTGCTTCATACATGTGCGTTTAATTTAAATACAAAGGATCATTGTGAAAAAATGAAACTTTTAATTTCTTATAAAAATGTTGGAGATAATTTTTAAACCATGATTAATAATTTCGTACCTGAAAACAAAGACAAATATAGTAATATTTGCATACATAGGTAATGTTTTATCTTGACAATAAAGAAGACAATGCAATGCATTATGTAACTTAGAAATACCCTACATGCATTTTGGACACAAAATGTTCATACATCATTTATATTTTGATTATGCCCTAAGTACCAACAAGGTGCCGTGTTCATGAATAATGTAAAGCATCTAAAAGAATGGGCTTTTTACATTCTGTTCCTGAGTTCAGTTTTTCAGCCAGAATGATTTAACAATGTAAAACACATGTCACTGATGGAATATGATTAGAAATATACCGTGCTCTGACAGCTAACAATTATTCCCATGTGCATTGGTGTTGCAGTCATGAAGGCTATAGAAAGTACGTGAGGTTGCTCAAAAGTCTAAGCTTTATTCTTTTAAATAGCACACAATGTTTGAAGTCCTATCTACCCATTAAAAATTAGGATTGGGGAAATTAAAATATAACAACATAGCATCCATTGATCAATTAAGTAAACACTGAAAAAAATGCAATGGCATTTCTAACTCATTTAGAAGATTCTGTTACATGATGTTCAATTAATGAATTATAAATAAGCTGTTTAGAATCTATGTCTACCATTATTTCAAGAAGAGAAGCAAAAAAATATAGAAAACTAATTCCTTTTTCCACAGGAATTCATCACATGATTAATCGTGATTTATGAAGAATGGTCTATCTCTTTGTTCTCCTGTTCTTGTCTAAAAAAAAAAAATCTTTTTCTTTCTTCACTGTGTTAAAATCAATTCTAAAATAAATCACATTGTCACAGCTTTTGGTGAATCTCATGGAATATAGTCCCAACACAGGCCAAAATCTCAAACTGATAATAGCCTTGTGTTTGTTTCAACATTAGTAATTAGTTACTTTCAGGACAAATATGTGTTAAAAAAAAAAGATTGCATTCCAAGTCTGCATGCACTTAGAGTAGTATGGCAATATATTGTTGATGTCACCATTCATTGAGTACTTTAAAGAAATGCCTATTTCATGAGGTCACTAAGGTTCTTACTTGTTGGAATGAAACTACAGTTTTGAATAGATTAACTGAACAATCAAAACAGCTTGAACTGCTTACAAAATAGTTATAGGACAGCTAGTAGGATTCCAATTGTCTTTCTTTAATTTAGACAGTCTAAAATTCTCCATTCCATCTCTATAGAATCACACTCAGTGTGTGTGTGTATATGTGTATATATATATATATACACACATATATACATACACACATACACATGCCTGTGTATATATGTACATGTGTATGTATGTATTTATGTGTATACATAGTATGCACATTAAAACATTCTTAATCTAAATAACAAAATATATTTTGATACCATAGATTGAACATGCTTTGTTTTCACTCCTTCCACTTCTCCCATTAGAATTTAGGTTTAAAAGATTATTCATTTATCTGATTATGAGACTCTAGAGTTTTCCATTAGTCAGCCTGGTATGATGGATAGAGTACCTGATTTAGTATGGTGAATAGAGTACCTGATTTGAAATCATATACATGAGTTTGAATCTTTGCTCTGTAACCTATTCCCTGGGTACACTGAAACAAGTACCTTATATTCTCTCTGCACCTTAATTTTTGTCATCTTTAAAATGAAGGGATTGGACTAGAACTCTTAGGTTCCTTAGGGCTCTAAATCCTATGATCCACTTAAATTCTAGTCCCTAATTTTTCAATGTTTAATAAAACATGGTGATGGATCTGAGCACAATATTCTAGATAATAATTTGGACAGAGAGTTGCACTGGTACTATTGGCTGCTTACCTATGGCCTAAAAACATGTCCATGTCTCCCTTACCCCTAAAAATCCCTCACTTAATCTATCAGTTCTCACTAACCATCAGCCCACATCTGTCTTCTTTTATGACTAAATGTTTTGAGAAGGCTGTCTATAATTATTGGCACCATTTCCTTTTCTTTCCTTCTCTTCTTAAATCTCTTCAGTCTGGCTTCCAACCTGAATTTTATTCAACTGAAATTGCTCTCCCCAAAATCATCATTGATCTTTTTTTAAATTTGATGGTGTTTTCCCAGGCTTCATCTTTCTTGACTTTTCTATAGCTTTTGACATTACCGATCACCTTCTTGTTGATATTCTTGTCTCTGTAGCTCTCTGTGACATTCCTCTATTTTGGCTCTCCTCCTACCTAACTAATCATGCCTCAGTTTTCTTTGCTGGATATTCATCCAGGTCACTCATGCTAACCATTGGTGTCCCCAAGGGCTTTGCTATGGACCCTCTTTTCCCACATTTCAATTGGTGATTTCATCAGTTTCCATGAAATCAATTTCCATCTATGCTGATGATTCTCAGATCTAATTATCCTTTCCTAACTTGTATCCTAACCTCCAATCTGGCATCTCCAACCATCTATTGGATGTCTCAATCTAGATATGCCATAGACATGTTAAAATTAATATGTCCAAAACTGAACTCAATCTTTTCCTCCTCTTTCTCAATCTCAACCTCCTTCCAAACTTTCCTCTTACTGTTGAGGGTATGACCATCCTCCCAGTTACCTAGACTCACAATCTAAGTATTATCCTTGAGTCATCCATCTCTCTTATTCCCATTCTGTTTGTTGCCATGTCCTGTTGATTCTACATTCACAACATCTACCAAATAAGCCCCTTCTCTTCTATGATACTTCCACTACCTTTATGCAGGTTCTTATCATCTCATGCCTAGCCTGCTGCAATAGTCTGCTGGATTATCTCCTTGTCACAAGGTTCTACCCACTCCCATATTACTTCACTCTGCTGTCACATTGATCTTCCTAAAGCACAGATCTGATCATGTCATCCCATCTCCACCTCCCCATTCTATAAACTCCAATGGCTTTCTATCACCTTCAGTAGCATGTATAAATTTTTTTGTGCTGTTTAAAGCCCTTCATAACTTGACATCCTTCTACTTTTCCCATCTTCTTATATATTACACACACACCCACACACAGACACAGACACACACACACCTCATACATTGCAATCTGACACTGGCCCATTCCTGTTCCTCACAAAGGCACTCTTTCCCAACTATGGGCATTTTCACTATCATGCCCTCATTCCTTGAATTTTCTCCCTCCTCATAGCTTCCTCCTGGCCTTCCTGATTTCTTTCTAGTCCCAGCTAAAATTGTACCTTCTCAAAAAATCTCTCTGGATTTCTACTTAATGTTAGTGTGTTCCCTTGTTAATTATCACCAATTTATTGTATTCCAATATGTGTGTGTGTGTATACAATATAATATATAATTTTTGTACATAGTTGTTGCGTGTTGTCTTCCTATTAGGCTATGAACTCCTTTAGAGGAGAGTCTGTCTTTTATCTTTTTTTTTTTTTGTATTTCTAGTACTTAGCACTGTGCTTGCTGTATAGTATGCATTTAATAAATTTTTTTTTATTTTATCATGTTTAAGTTTTTCCCCTTACAAAGAATGTATTATCCTTGTAAAAAAGAAAAAAAAAAGAACTACAGTAGGTCTGGCAGGAAATATTTTTGATGAAATCATGCTAGCTCATTATGATCACTACTTTCTTATCTAGTATCCAGTTTTCTCCTTGAATCTAGATTTCTTCAAACACCTTTGTCTTGGCAACTTTTGCCAATTCATTACATTTAATTATAATTTTAATAACATATTTCTGTGGTGTTGTAGTACTTACAAAATGTTTTCTTCACAACAACCCTGCTACCTAGGTAGTCTAAATGTAATTATCCCTATCCCACCAAAAAGAAAACTGAGGTTCAAAGAGTTAAGTGACAATGAAATCACAAAGAAAATTATGGACTGGGTGTCAAAAACAGGTCTTCTCATTTCAGAAGCAGTAATTTTAGTTCAAATAATAACATACACAACAACTAAATGGTTATTGAGGTGTTATTTTTTTTGACTGGTTGTTAGCTTTTTAAAAATTTTTTGTTTTGGTTTGGTTTGGTTTGGTTTGGTTTGGTTTTGGTTAGAGCAAATCCCAAAATTTCTCACTAAAGTGGCAAGGTTTTCAATTTGTTTCATTTTAGGGAGCACCCATTGAAATAAAATGTCCCATTCTTGAAATTTTAAAATAATATCAATATCTGAACTCGTTAAATTAGGGCCTAACATTAAACACATAGTAATATATGTATCAGGGAAGAAAAAAATAGGAAATGCAAGAATTATGCCAACAAATTTACTTCTTTTTGTAATGTGTGCTGTGCATCTATTATTGGCTCTTCCTAAGTTCAACTCATTGGGAAATAAATATGTGTTTGCACTTTTCTTTGCCTAACTAGAATGTTTAATTTTATTGAATCTTGTATTTCACACCAGACAATTTGTTTCATATTTTCATTCACTAAGATTGTTTACTTAAGACTGAAAGCTTTTGTTAAATAGCACTGATTTGTCTAAAGTAGGACAATCCAGGAATTAATTCCTCCTTGGCATAGACATTAGGCACTACGCCGTCTTTGTTTGTAAGGTTCCTGTATACAAACATGTTATGGATATATGCAATATTACATTTGTATATACAATGATACACACATACACACACACACACACACACACACTGTTACAATAGGAAAGCCAACTGATTTGTGGAATAGAAATGCTGAAGCTATGAACAAATGCCCGAATGACCACAATAGCATCAATATCCTCATGAGATATCTTGTCATCAATACACAAAAGAAGGAAAAACCTCAAGCTCCAGGATGATGCTTAGTCTGGTTCAGTAACATTGGACTTTTTTGTTAGAAAGCAATATGATTCTGGAAAGTCATTTTCTGGGTGTGTTTCCCTATATACTTATATCTGTGTTTTCCTGGCTTGTGTTGGCTGCTGTAAATATTTTGTTTACTGCACTGGACTGCAAGATACATGAGATCTTGGATATATAAAACAGAAGTATCTAAGCAATAATCATTCTATGTCACAAAATGAGGAAAAGTACATGTATTAGCCACCTATTATATCTTTCTCAAGTATTTTAAAACACCGTGCCACTGCATTTTAAAATACCATGATTATTTATATATTTAATACAATTAATTTATATTATACTATGCTTTGTTTTTTGATAGCAAATTATTTTCAGCAACTATTACAGCATGGAAACCACTAAAATAAAAAAAAAACTTTAGCTATTAAAACTTGAACAGTCTGTTAAGTGGATAGATATGACTGCCAAGGACAATTCTCAATTACAACACAAATTAATTAGTAAGATCACATAGAAGAGAATGATGAAAGAGTATAAACAATATCTGCAGTGCAGGGAAAAGTGAATAAAGCTTTTCATAATTAAGCCAAATCACCTTTATCACATCAGATAATTTAAAACTAGTGAATAAATATCCAAATAACATAAAACACATGAAAGTAAAATGTAGTTATTTATCTTCATTCTTTCTCAAGCTTCTCCATTTTTGTTCATGGCATGACTATCCTACCAGTTATCCAAGCTTTTAATGTTAGAATCATATTTGTTCATCCATTTTTCTGTCTCAACATACAATAATTTGAAAACTTACCATCAACTCTACCTCAGCATTAATCATACCTTAATCACTGTCTTTCTATCCACATTGTAACTACTCTAATAAATATCAAAAATGGATAAAGGAACAGGCATCAAAAGGGAAGATCATTGTTTCCTACAGAACTTCAGAAAACTGCGAACAACTGTCACAACATGGAATCCCTCAATTTAAAAAAAAAATGCTTTAGCCAGCAAAACTCAAACATTTCTAAATGGATGGATATGATAACCAATATCAATTCTCAATTACAATACAAATGAATTAGTAAGATCTAACAAAAAGAGGATAATGGAAGAGTATAAGCAATGTCTGTTCATATTATGAGTAGTGAAGGGGAAAATGAATTATCAAGAACTTTTCATAATTAATCCAGATCACCCTTAAGATAAGTTAAAGATTAAATGGGAAGAAAAAAGCAAAATGCACAAAAAATGAAAAAAAAAGATACCTGTCAAGTTTTCTATTTTTTTTTTAAGCAATTGGGGTTAAGTGACTTGCCCAGAGTCACATAGCTAGTAAGTAAGTGTCCGAGGTCAAATTTGAACCCAGGTCTTCTTGACTCCAGGGCTGGTGCTGTATCCACTGTGCCATCCAGCTGCCCCTCTAATAATGTTTATATGAATAACAATGCATCTACCAATTTGGACACAAATCTAAGATGAGAAGAACTCAGGTACATAGAGGAGGGTCTGTTCTGGAGTTGACATAATTATGAGAAATTAGTTATCATTTTTAAATAACCTAAAGGAGGAGAAGACATTTCAAAGAATTGTGGAAAGTAACTGAGATGCCAACTAACTGAAAAAAGCAATCAAGAGAACCTCAAAAACTACTGACACATGCCTACTTTCTCACCTTTACCACATCTTTATGAGAATAGTTAACAAACATACAGGACATCCTTGATAAATATATGAGAAAAAAAAAATTTCACAAGTTATATTGTATTGAAGGCCACATTTTTACACTCACATAATGCACTCAACAATACAAAAAATACAAGATAACTGTTGTGTTTATTTTGCGATGACTATGATGATAATTATTTCATTTGGAAATAGCCTAAAACTTCTGATAATGTTCTGATAAAACTTCTGATCTGTTTTGACCAGAAGTTTTCTTTGGTTATGTTAAGATCATAAAAGATTCCTAAATACACATATGTCATAAAAATATAAAACAGATATCTGCTTAGCAAAGGTGTTTGTCATGGATATAGGAGATATACAGATTTCAGATGCAAGAGTGTGATCCTCTACATGGTTCTGTTTGTAGATTATTTGTTCTGCTTGTATCAAACCCCAGAACATTACAGAACATCCAAAATGATATCTAAAATTATTACATGCAAAATTTTAAAAAAGTAAATAAAGAATGCTTTTTGTCCCAGATTAATACATGCATTTGGATAGATCATACATTGTGTGTGTATGTGTGTGTGTGTGTAATACATACTGCAGATGGATAATGGGCTTGATCAAGAATTAAATAAGAATTAGAACACAGGCTAGACTTTTTTTTTAAGTTTCTCACTGCTTTTGGTGCTATAGAAGCCTATATTTTTTAATATCAGTGTTCTTTTTTATTTATTTTTTATTTTTTTTTTGTGAGTCAGTTGGGGTTAAGTGACTTGCCCAGAGTCACACAGTTAGTATCAAGTGATCAAGTGTCTGAGGCCAGATTTGAACTCAGGTCCTCCTGACTCTAGAGTCAGTGCTCTATCCACTGCACCACCAAGCTGCCCCAAGTGCAGAATTGAGTTTGCATTCCAGTTTTGTTTTGTGTTTTTTTTTTGGGGGGGGGGCTAGGCAATGGGGTTAAGTGACTTGCCCAGGGTCACACAGATAATAAGTGTTATGTGTCTGAGGCCGCATTTGAACTCAAGTCTTCCTGAATCTAGGACAGGCGCTCTATCCACTGTGCCACCTAGCTGCCCCCACCAATGTTCTTCTTGTAAAGTTATAGGACTAAAATCACAGAATACTCCAAAGAACCAAAACTGTGGATCACATACAGAGATACATGATAAGCATAAATATCTTTTGGCACATCACAAAAGATGAATTGTATACAAAAAATTTGAAAAATATCATAAAAAAGAATTATAAAAAGAAAAGTCAGTCACATACTAAAACTGATGGGCAGCACATTGCTTTGGTATCCATCAATATAAGGATATATAAAAGGTCTCTAGTAGATTTATGGGAAGACATGAACAAGAGTCCATTGGATGAGAAGGAATGAAGGGTTTGCTATCCCCATTCTTGGAGGAAGTATACATAGTGATGAGATCACAAATTCATTAACAGAATGAAACATACATTGTTGCTAGTTCCTCTTCTTTGTGTTTATTCTAATTATCTTTGCTTCATAGCTATTTGTATATTCTATATTTCACTCACTTGAAGAAATGTAGGTACAATTGAGAAAGGAAGAAGTGACCACTGTGTTTTGCAAAGCATCATTTAATTTATTGTTGTTGTTGTTGTAATCTGGTTGTTTCAGTCATATCTGATTTTTTTGTAACTCCTTTGGGGAGGGCAGGGTACTTGGCAGAAATGCAGGAATGTTTTGCCATTTCCTTCTCCACTTCATTTTACAGATGAGAAAGCTGAGGCAAAGAGAGTTATACTTATCTGTTATGCAAGTTACCAAAAGTAAAACAATATATTACAGATATCATAAAATATGATCAAGTGGGATTTATGCCAGGAAATAAGGGAATATTTAAAATGAGGAAAACTATTAGCATAATTGATTATATCAATAATAAAAGTTTAAAAAATCATGTAATACCAATAGATGCAGAAAAAGCATTTGATACAATTCAACATTCATTTCTATTAAAAACACTTGAAAGTACTGGTATAAATGGATTTTTCCTTAAATTGATAGAAGGTATTTATCTAAAACCATCAGCAAACATTATTTGTAATGGGGAAAAATTAGGGGCCTTTACAGAAAGATCAAGAGTAAAACAAGGATGCCTACTGACACCAATATTATTCAATATTTTATTGGAATTCCTAGCAATAAGAAAAGAAAAAGAAATCAAAGTAATCAGAATAGGAAATATAGTGATAAAATCTTTACTCTTTGAGGATGATATAATGATATTCTTGGAAAATCCCAAAGACTCAGCTAAAAAGTTAGTTGAAACAATTAATAATTTTAGCCAAGTAGCAGGATATAAAATAAATGCATATAAGTTATCAGTGCTTCTATATATCACAAACAAATCTCTTCAAGAAGGGATAGTGAAAAACATCCCATTTAAAATAAATCAACACGTCCACTTTTGGGAGCCAAGATGGCAGAGTAAAAAGGTAGTTGCTCTCACCCTCCCCTATCAACCTCTGAAAACCTAGAAAATATCACCCCAGAAATAGCCCTGGAATAGCTGAACCAGAAGAAAGACAGGGTAGAGCACTGCAGTAGTCCAGGTAGCTAGAGGGGTTAACGGGAAAGGCCTCTTTTACACTGGGGGAAGGGGAGCAGTACAAACTGGGAGTTGCCCAACCAGCTAGTGGAAAGACCCACTTTGGCACACCAAGAGGAGATTCTGGTGCCTCGGCATTCTACAGCAAACGGGTCTCCCAGTGCCTCAGCAAAAATAAGTGAAGCAGCACTACAAAGGGCCCCAGGTGGACAAGCACCCTGTATCATTCTTCTGAAAGGAACTGAAGAAAGCAACCTAGAGTTGCCTGAAAGTTCCTGCCTTGTTAATTCCAGCCCAACACTAGGTAAGCTGCCAGAACCCTACAGCCTTCAACTGCCAACCAAGAAGAGATCCAGAAGCCCAGGTGGTCGAGCAGACAAACACCAACAGCTGGACCTCTGAGTGTCTCACTGAGGGTGGGGGAACCGGTGGAAACCAGCTCAGAAAACCACCAGGTGCCTTGGCATTCTACAGCAAAGGAATCTCCCAGTGCCTCAACAGAACTAAGGGAGGCAGCCCTGCAAGGGGCCCAAGGCAGATAACCACCCTGCAGCACCCATTCTAAAAGAAAAGGAAAAGCAGGCAACCTAGACTTGCCTGAAAGTCCCAGCCTTACTGATTCCAGCCCAACACCAGGTAAGCTGCCAGAACTCCGCAGCCTCCAATTGCCAACATAACAGGCCCCAGCACACAAAGCCAGTGACCAAGACCTAGGCTCCCAACTCAAGAAGCTTGGGTCAGTGCCCTCTGCTCCCCAGCAGGACAGCATAATCTCTTTAAAGGCCAGGGAATAAAGAAACACCATGAGTAAAAAGAAACACACGATAGATTCATGTTATGAGAGGAGTGAAGATCAAGACAGAAATTCTGAAGAGGACAACATTGTCATCAAACCCACATCTGCAACTTCAAAAGGGAATATGAACTGGTCTTAAGCCCAAAAAGCCTTCTTAGAAGAGCTCAAGAAGGATTTTAAAAGTCAAATGAGAGAGGTAGAGAAGTCCTTAAAAAGTACAATTGGCCAATTGGAAAAAAAGTACACTGAAGAAAACAAATCCCTTAAAAATACGATTGACCAATTGGAGAAGAAAGTACGAAACCTAACAGAAGGAAACAATATGTTAAAAATTGGAATTGAACAAATGGAAACTAATGACTCTATGAGAAAGCAAGAATCAGAAACAAAAAAATGAAAAAATAGATGAAAAAAAAATAGCTCATGGGTAAAACAACTGGCCTGGAAAATCGATCCAGGAGAGATAATTTAAAAATTATTAGCCTACCTGAAAATCATGATGAAAAAAAGAGCCTGGACAATATCCTTCAGGAAATCATAAAGGAAAACTGCCCTGAAGTACTAGAACCAGAAGGCAAAATAACTATAGAAAAAATCTGCCGCTCCCTGCCTGAAAGAGATCCCAAGTTGAAAACACCAAGGAATATAATAGGTAAATTCCAAAATTACCAGATTAAAGAGAAAATACTGCAAGCAGCCAGAAAGAAACAATTTAAATATTATGGAACCACAGCCAGGAATACACAGGACCTTGCAGCCTCTAAAGTAAAAGACCATAAGGTGTGGAACATGATATTCCATAAGGCAAAGGAGCTTGGAATGTAGCCAAGGATTAACTACCCAGGAAAAATGAGCATGATTTTTCAGGGGAGGAGATGGATATTCAATGAAATAGGGGACTTCCAAACCTTCCTAATGAAAAGACCAGAGCTCAACAAAAAATTTGGTGTTCTAGTACAAGATTCAAGAGAGACATAAAAAGGTAAATGGGCCAGAAAGATACAATATGTTGTTAATAAGGGCAAACTGTTTACGTCCCTACAAGGGAAGATGACACTTGCAACTCTGGAAAACTGTATTATTATTATAGCATGTTAAAGGAGTATACATAAATAGGGGGTGGATATGAGTTGACTTTGATGTAATGATAAAAAAAATCTAATCAAGTGGGTTAAATGGATCCAAGTAAGTTGATTAGTCTGAGCTAAGAAAATGTACTGAGAAAGGAGGAGGCAGAAAAGGGTAAATAATATTTCAGGAAAATACACAAAAATCTATTAGAGTGGAGGTAAAGAAGGGAGGGGGATGAGCATTGTTTGAACCTTACTCTCATCAGATTTGGCTCAAGAAGGGAATAACATAATCAGTTAGGTATAAAAATCTAACTTGCAGTATACTCAGTAGGAGGGAAAAGGCAAAAGAAAAGGGAGAGGGGATAGAAGGGAGGGAAGAAGCAGTAAGGGTAAAGGGGAAGAAAAGGGAAAGGGATAGTAGAAGGGAGGTGGGACTGAAGGCGGTGGTCAAAAGCAAAATGCTAGTGGGGGGGGAGGAGAAAGGAGAAAAAAAGGATAAATAGGGGAGGAAAAGGATGGAGAAAAAGACACAGATAGTAATCATCATTGTGAATGTGAATTGGATGAACTCTCCCATAAAATGGAAGCATATAGCAGAATGGATTAAAAACCATAATCATACAATATGTTGTTTACAGGAAACACATTTGGAAAAGAGTGACACATACAGGGTAAAGGGAAAAGCCTGGACCAAAATATAATTCAGTTGAAGTAAAAAAAAAAGCAGCGGTAGCAATCCGGATCTCAGACAAAGCAAAACCAAAAATAGATCTTATCAAAAGAGATACGGAAAGAAACTACATCCTGCTAAAAGGCACTATAGACAATGAAGTAATAGCATTACTAAACATATTTGCACCAAATGGTATAGCATCCAAATTCTTAGAGGAGAAGTTCAGGGAATTATAGGAAGAAATAGACAGCAAAACTATACTAGTGGGGGACCTCAACATCCCCCTCTCTGAACTAGATAAATCTAACCACAAAATAAACAAGAAAGAAATTAAGGAGGTGAATAGAACATTAGAAAAGTTAGGTATGATAGACCTCTGGAGAAAACTGAATGGGGATAGAAAGGAATATACTTTTTTCTTGGTGGTATGTGGCACATACACAAAAATTGACCATGTATTACGGCATAAAAACCTCACAATCCAATGCTGAAAAGCAGAAATAGTAAATGCATCCTTTTCAGCTCATGATGCAATAAAAATTATATATAATAAAGGGCTATGGAAAAATAAACTAAAAAGTAATTGGAAGATTAATAATCTAATTCAAACAAATTATTGGGTGGAGGAATAAATCATAGAAACAATCAATAATGTAATTCAAGAGAATGACAATAATGAGACAACATACCAAAACTTATGGGATGCAGCAAAGGCAGTTCCTAAGGGAAGTTTTACATCTCTAAATGCTTACATAAATAAAATAGAAAAAGAAGAGAGGATTGAATTGGGAATACAATTAAAAAATTGAAAAAGAACAAATTAAAAATCCTCAATTAAACACCAAATTAGCAATAGTGAAAACCAAAGGAAAAATTAATAAAGTTAAAATTGAGAAAAGGACTGAACTAATAAATAAAACTAAGAACTGGCTTTATGAAAAAAACAATAAAATAGATAAACCTTTGGTTAACCTGATTTAAAAAAAGGAAGAAGAAAACCAAATTACTACTATCAAGAATGAAAAGGGTGAAGCTACCACCAAGGAAGAGGAAATTAAAACAACAATTAGGAATTATTTTGCCCAAGTATATGCCAACAAATTTGACAATCTTAATGAAATGGATACATATTTACAAAAATATAAATTGCCCAGATTAACAGAAGAGGAAGTAAAATACTTAAATAACCCCATCTCAGAAAAAAAAATGAACAAGCCATTGATGAACTCCCTAGGAAAAAATCTGCAGGGCCAGATGGATTTACATGCAAATTCTATCAAACACTTAAAGAACAATTAATTCCAATACTATATAGACTATTTGGGAAAATAGGTGAAGAAGGAGTCTTACCAAATTCTTTTTATGATACAAATATGGTGCTGATACATAAACCAGGAACAGTCAAAACAGAGAAAGAAAATTATAGACCAATTTCTCTAATGAATATGGATACAAAAATATTAGCAAATAAATTACATCAACTTATCACAAGAATAATACACTATGACAGGTAGGATTTATACCAGGAATGTAGGGCTGGTTCAATATAAGGAAAACTATCAGCATAATTCATTATATCAACACTAAAACTAACAGAAACCACATGATCATCTCAATAGATGCAGAAAAAGCTTTTGACAAAATACAATACCCATTCTTATTAAAAACATTAGAGAGCATAGGTATAAATGAAGTCTTCCTTAAAATAGTAAATAGCATCTATCTAAATCCCTCAGCAAGCATAATATGTAATGGGGACAAGCTAGAAGCATTTCCAATAAGATCCGGAGTGAAACAAGGATGTCCATTATCACCACTGTTATTCAACATCGTACTGAAAATGTTAGGTTTAGCAATAAGAGAAGAAAAAGACATTGAAGGTATTATGATAGGCAAAGAAGAAACAAAGCTATCACTCTTTGCAGATGACATGATGTTATACTTAGAGAATCCCAGAGAATCAAGTAAAAAACTCCTTGAAATAATAAACAACTTTAGCAAAGTTGCAGGCTATCATATAAACCCACATAAATCAGTGGCATTTCTATATATTACCAACAAAGCCCAACAGCAAGAGATAGAAAGAGAAATTCCATTTAAACTCACTGTAGACATCATAACATATTTAGGAGTCTATCTCCTGAAAAAAACCCAGGAACTCTATCAACACTATTGCAAAACACTTTTCATGCAAATAAAATCAGATCTAAATAACTGGAAAAACATCAGTTGCTCATGGGTAGACTGAGCTAATATAATAAAAATGACAATTCTACCTAAGCTAATTTACTTATTCAGTGCCATACCAATCAAACTACCAAAAAATATTTTATAGAGCTAGAAAAAATAATAACAAGATTCATCTGGAAGAACAAAAGATCCAGAATATCAAGAGAACTAATGAAAAGAAATGCAGAGGAAGGTGGCCTAGCCATTCCAGATCTTAAATTGTATTATAAAGCAGCAATCATCAAAACTGCTTGATACTGGCTGAGAAATAGAGTGGTGGATCAGTGGAATAGGTTAAATATGCAAGACACAGTAGTTAATGACTATAGTAATCTATTATCTGATAAACCCAAAGACCCCAGCTTCTGAGATAAGAACCCACTCTTTGAAAAAAAAAAACTGCTTGGAAAACTGGAAAAGAGTATGGCAGAAACTAGACATAGACCAAAATCTCACATCATATACCAAAATAAAGTCAAAATGGGTTCATGATTTAGATATAAAGGCTGGTACTATAAGCAATCTGGGAGAGCAAGGAATAGTTTACCTGTCAGATCTATGGAGAACAGAAGAATTCATGACCAAACAGGAGATAGAGAACATTACGAAAAGCAAAATGGATAATTTTGATTACATTAAATTGAAAAGTTTTTGCACAAACAAAGCCAATGCAACTAAGATTAGAAGGAAGGTAAAAATTGGGAAATAATTTTTACAACCTCTCTGATAAGGGTTTCATTTCTAAAATATATAGAGAATTAAGTCAAATTTATAAGAATACAAGCCATTCCCCAATTGAGAAATGGTCAAAAGATATGAATAGACAGTTCTCAGATGAAGAAATTAAAGCCATCTATAGTCACATGAAAAAATGCTCTAAATCACTATTCATTAGAGAAATGCAAATCAAAACAATTCTGAGGTACCATATCACACCTATCAGAATGGCCAACATGACAAAACAGGAAAATGATAAATGTTGGAGATGTGGGAAAATTGGAACACTAATGCATTGTTGGTGGAGTTGTGAAATGATCCAACCATTTTGGAAAGCAATTTGAAACTATGCCCAAAGGGCTATAAAAATGTGCATACCCTTTGACCCAGCAATAGCACTTCTAGGGCTATATCCTAAAGAGATCACACAAACGGGAAAAGGACCTACATGTACAAAAATATTCATAGCAGCTATTTTTGTGGTGGCAAAGAATTGGAAATTGAGAGGATGCCCATGAATTGGGGAATGGTTGAGCAAGTTGTAGTATATGAATGTGATGGAATACTATTGTTCTATAAGAAATGATGAACAGGCTGACTTCAGAAAAACCTGGAAAGACTTGTATAGCTTGATGCTGAGTGAAGTGAACAGAACCAAGAGAACATTGTACACAATAACAGCCACATTGTGTGATGATTAATATTGATAAACTTAACCCTTCCTGGCAATACAAGGATCTAAGACATCTCCAGAGGCCTTGTGATGGAAAATGACATCCACATCCAAAGAAGGAACTATGGAATTTGAATTGCTATTTTTTTTCTCTTCTGTTGAGTTTTGTTTCCTCTTTCTGATGGTTCCTCCTATCGGTTTTAATTTTTACTTACAATATCACTAATGTGAAAATATGTTTAATATGAATGTAAATGTATAGCCTATATCAGATTGTGCACCCTCTTGAGGAAGGTGGTGGGGAGGAAGGGGGAGAAAAATTTTAAACTCAAAAGCATATGGAAGTGATTCTTGATAAATCAAAAGAAATTAATAAAAAAAATAAAATAGCTCTAGAAAGTATAAAATATGTGGTAGTACAGCTGCCAAAACAAACTCAGGAACTATATAAAGAAATTATTTAAAAAATAGTTTTTTACAAATAAAATCAGATTTAAATAATTGGAGGGATATTAATTGTTCATGGGTAGGTAGGATCAATATAATAAAAATGACAATTTTACCAAAAATAATTTATATATAAAACACATTCCAATTAAATTACCAAAAAATTTTACTGAAAGAAAACATAATTATAAAACTCTTTTGGAAAAACAGAAGTTGAGAATATCAAAGTTTATAATGGGGAAAAATATAGTGTAACAGATGGAAGTTTAGCAGTACCAGATCTTCAACTATATTACAAGGCAATAATTATCAAAACTATCTAGTACCAGCTAGGAAACTGAAAGGTAGATCAATGGAATAGAGTAGACATACAATTTACAGCAACAAATAAAGATAATGACTTTTATTTGACAAGTGTAAAGACAAGATTTTTGGGATAAGAATTCACCATTTGGCAAAAAATTCTTGGGAAAACTGGAAAGCAATACAGTAGAGACTGGGCATGGACCAATATCTTACACCATTTACCAGGATAAGGTTTAAATGGATACATGACCTAGATATAAAGGGAGATTTTACAAGAAAATGGGAAGAACATGGAACATGTAATTTATCAGAATTATGGATAGGTAAACAATTTATGAATAAACAAGAGCTAGAGAACAAAGTTAGATATAAAATAGGTAATTTTGATTACAATAAATTATAAAAGGTTTTGTACAACTAAAATAAATATAGCCAAGATCAGTAGGAAAACAGAAAATTGGGAACCAAATTCTATAGAGAGTTTATCAGATCAGGTCTCATATCTAAAATATATAAAGAATTTCATCAAATCTGTAAGAATATCACTCATTCCCCAATTGATAAATGACCCAAGGATATGAATAGGCAGTTTTCCAATGAAGAAATCAAAATAATTTATAGTCATATAAAGTGCTCTAAATAATTATTGTTCCAAGAAATGAAAATCAAAACAACCTTGAGATATCACTTTATATCTATCAGATTGGCCAGAATGATAGGAGGGTAAAATAACAAATGTTGGAGAGAATGTAGAAAAATTGAGACATTAATTCATTTTTGGTGGAATTGTGAAATGATACAACCGTTTTGGAGAGGTGTCTGGAATTATGTCCAAAGAGTTATTAAACTACCTATACCCTTTGACCCAGCAATGCTACTACTTAATCTATTTTCACAGATTAGGAAGGAAAAAAGAACATCTATATTCTAAAATGTTAATAGCACCTCTCTTTGTGGTGGCAAAGGCAAGGAAACTGCAGAGTTGCCAATCAATTAGGGAATGGCTGAACAAGCTTTTGTCTATGATTTTGATGGAATATTACTATGTTATAAGAAATGATGAGCTCAATGGTTTTAGAAAAACATGGAAAGGCTTGCATGAAATAATGAAGCACAAAATAAGCAGAACCAAGAGAACATTATACACAGTAATAGCAATATTGTGTTAAGAACAACTTTGAACAAATAGTTATTTTCTCTATTATAAATATTCAAATTAACTGCAAAGGACATATGAAGAGAGATGCTATCTGCATCCAGAGAAAGAATTGGCAAATAGAAGTATATATAGAATAACTTTACATGTACACACACACACACACACACACACACACACACACACACACATTGCTATTTGTGGTAGCCATCTCTAGGGCGAGGGGGAAGGAAGAAAAAAAATAAATTTACAAGATAATTTTGTTGTATATTTGAAAGGAATAGCAAGTTGTGAATAGCAGATCTGTACCTTCATGTACAATCATATTTTTATTGTACTATGTTATGGAAATACTTGCTTAATTCCATAAATTAAAAATAAAAAAAATAAGTTACCAAACGTATAAAATAGAAAGATGAAATTTGAAAGTAACATATATGTATAATTATATTCACATAAATGTATGTACATACACACACATATGTACACAAACATATGTATTATCATCTAATGACACACATATATGAATATACACATATTCAGGTGAAATTATACAAAATTCAGATAAAAATACACATATTTGTATATCATTAGATGATAGTTTTGCTTTATGATCAAGTTCAAATCCTGTCACTAATACCTAGTTACTCTGTTGCATGGGGTATTTAATTTCCTTTTTCTGTCATCAGTTTCCTGATCTATAAAATTTAGAAGTGAGAT
Organism: Vombatus ursinus; assembly: GCF_900497805.2. Classification (NCBI taxonomy): domain Eukaryota; kingdom Metazoa; phylum Chordata; class Mammalia; order Diprotodontia; family Vombatidae; genus Vombatus; species Vombatus ursinus. The sequence goes on from NW_020954720.1 coordinate 16,577,777, forward strand.
TAGCTATCATAGGCCTCTTTAACCTCTAAATTCTTTCATCTTATAAACCAGAACAAGCTCTACAGCCAACCACTCTCAGAAAAATAATGAAATAGAATTTTTTTAGTCCCCCATGTGCTGTGTCTTTCTGTTCACCGGTCCCATCCCAAACACATGTAGTCAGAGAGTAGTATACTTTTGCCTAACAGTTCGACCATTGTTGACTCAAATCATATTAAGAAACAAATCTACATGTGTACAAAATGATTCTGGAAGAGGGGGCAGAGCCAAGATGGCAGAGTAAAAGCAGTGACCTGCTTGAGCTCTCCCCCAAACCCCTCCAAATACCTGTAAAAATGGCTCTAAACAAATTATAAAGCAGCAGAACCCACAAAAAGATAGAGTGAAATACATTCCCAGCCCAAGACAACCTGGATGATTGATCAGAAAAGTCTATTGTGCCAGGCTAAGAGAGGAGCACAATTCAGTGTGGGCATGTAGGCCACAGCGAACCTGGAACAGACCTCAGAGGACTAAATCACAGGCAGCTGTGGTGATTTCCAGTTCTCTTGACCCACAAATGCCAAAGACAACTTAAAAGGTCATTGGGAAAAGTCTATTTCTGCAGTGAGAGAGAAGCACAGGGTCCCAGCCCCATTCACGAGTTTGGCACCAGGGTGGCTGCCTCCTGAGCTTCTGGCCCACAGAGTAAGGGGGAATCCTGTGCCTGATCAGAGGAGCAGTACAGGGATCTCTTTGGTGGAGTAGGATTCTCTGGCTGTGCCTGCGCTTGGATCTGGATCACAGTTCTGGTGGGCAGTCCTGTGGTCAGGAGGAGTGCTGGCGTGGTGGAGCTTGTAGTGGCTGTGCAGAGAGAATCCGCCTCACAGTTCCAAGGCAGAAGAGAGTGCTTGTGCTCACTCATAGACCAGAGCACAGGCCAGGAAAGGATTAAACACCTCACCCTTGGTAATGGGACATTGGAAGAACTGAAAATTTACACCCCTAGAAGTATCTCTGAAAACAGCTGAACATAGCCCCTGAGCATGGGACAGTACATTCTCCACACTGGAAGCAGACTCCTACCTTAAGAAAGAGTTTATAACTCAAATAATTGGCTGGGATCATGAGCAAGCAGTGCAAAAAGAGTCAGACCATAGAATCTTTCTTTGGTAACAAAGAAGATCAAAACATACAACAAGAAGAAGACAACACAGTCAAAGCTCCTACATCCAATGCCTCCAAGAAAAATATGAATTGGTCCCAGGCCATGGAAGAACTCAAAAAGGACTTTGAGAAGCAAGTAAGAGAAGTAGAGGAAAAACTGAGAGTGATGCAAGAAAATCATGAAAAACAAGTCAACAGCTTGCTAAAGGAGACCCCCCAAAAATACTGAAGAAAATAACACCTTAAAAAATAGCCTAACCCAAATGGAAAAAGAAGTCAAAAAAAGCCATTGAGGAAAAGAATGCCTTAGAAAACAAAATTTTCCAAATTGAAAAAGAAGTCCAAAAGCTTATTGAAGAAAATACTTCCTTAAAAATTAGAATGGAGGTGAAGCCAAGATGGCGAGGGGAAAGCAGTGACTTGCTGGAGTTCTCCCCTCAAACCCCTCCAAATAACCATAAAAAATGGCTCTAAACAAATTCTAAAGAGGCAGAACCCACAAAAAGACAGAGTGAAACAAATTTCCAGCCAAAGACAGCCTGGATGGTTGATTGGAAAGGTATATTGTGCGGAGATGGGAAAGGAGCACAGTGCGGCATAGGCACGCAGGCCGCAGGAACCCTGGAGCAGGCCTCAGAGGACTGAATCACAGGCAGCTGTGGTGGTTTCCAGACTTCTCAACCCATGAACACCAAAGACAACTTGGAAGGTCAGTGGGAAAAGTCTGTGACTGCGGTGAGAGAAGGAGCTAGGTCTCAGCCACCCCCAGGGGCCACGGCTGTTCCCTGAGCTTCTGGCCCACAGACTGAGGGGGAATCAAGTGACTGATCAGAGGGGGATTGCAGGGATCTCTTTGCCAGTGCTGAGGCAGGAATCTCTTGCTTTACCAGTGCTTGGATCTGGGTCACAGTTCTGAAGGAGGCGGTCCTGGGTCGAGGAGGAATGCTGGTGTAGTGAAGCTTCTTGTGGCAGTGGGGAGAAAACACCTCGCCCCTTATCATACCACCTTGGAAGAACTGAAAATTTTCAGGTCCCTAGAAGTATCTCTAAAAAACAGCTGTACAAACCCCTGAAACTTGGGACAGTGCATTCTCCACATTGGAAGCAAACTTGTACCTTAACAAAGAGTTTAAAACTCAAGTAATTGGCCGGGATCATGAGTAAGCAGTGCAAAAAGAGTCAGACTATATTATCTTACTTTGGTGACAAAGAATATCAAATTATACAACCAGAAAAAGACAACAAAGCCAAAGCTCCTACATCCAAAGTCTCCAAGAAAAATATGAATCAGTCCCAGGCCTTGGAAGAGCTCAAAAGGGATTTTGAGAAGCAAGTAAGAGAAGTAGAGGAAAAACTGAGAGTTTTGCAAGAAAATCATGAAAAGCAAGTCTACAGCTTGCTAAAGGAGACCCAAAAAGATAGTGAAGAAAATAACACCTTAAAAAATAGCCGAATCCAAATGGCAAAAGGGGTCCTAAAAGCAAATGAGGAGAACAATGCCCTAAAGAGCAAAATTGGCCAAATGGAAAAGGAAGTCCAAAAGATTACTGAAGAAAATACTTCCTTAAAAATTAGAATAGAGCAATTGGAAGCTAGTGACTTTATGAGAAATCAAGACACTGTAAAACAAATGCAAAAGAATGAAAAATTAGAAAACAATGTGAAATATCTCATTGGAAAAACAACTGACCTGGAAAATAGATCCAAGAGAGAGAATTTCAAAATTATTGGGCTATCTGAAAGCCATGATCAAAAAAAGAGCCTAGACATCATCTTTCAGGAAATTATCAAGGAAAATCGCCCAGATATCTTAGAACCAGAGGGCAAAAAAGAAATGGAAAGAATCCGCCAATCTCCTCCTGAAAGAGATCCCCAAAGAAAAACTCCTAGGAATATTGTAGCCAAATTCCAGAGTTCCCAGGTCAAGGAGAAAACATTATAAGCAGCCAGAAAGAAACAATTCAAGTATTGTGGAAACACAATTAGGATAACACAAGATTTAGCAGTTTCTACATTAAGGGACCACAGGGCATGGAATATAATATTCTGGAGGGCAAAGGAGATAGGATTACAACCAAGAATCACCTACCCAGCAAAACAGAGCATAATCCTTCAGGGGAAAAAATCATCCTTCAGTGAAATAGAGGACTTTCAAGCATTCTTTATGAAATGACCAGAGCTGAATAGAAAATCTGACTTTCAGATACAAGACTTAGGAGAAACATGAAGAGGTAAACAGGAAAGAGAAATCATAAGAGACTTATTAAGGTTGAACTGTTTACATTCCTGCATGGAAAGATGATATTTGTAACTCATGAGTCCTTTGTCAGTATTATAGTAGTTGGAGGAAAAAATTATATGTATGTATAGATAGATAGATAGATAGATAGATAGATAGATAGATAGATAGATAGATAGATAGATAGATAGATGGCACAGGGTTAGTTGAAGATTAAAGGGTGATGTCTGGAGAACAAAATTAAGGACTAAGAGAGGATTATACTGGGAGAAGGAGAAAGGGAAAAGTAGAATGGGGTAAATTATCTCACATAAAATGCACAAGAAAAGGCTTTACAGTGGAGGGAAAATGGGGAAAGGTGAGAGAGAATGAGTGAATCTTATTCTCATCAGATTTGGCTTAAGGAGAGAGTAACATACACACTCAACTGGGTATGGAAATCTATCTTACCCTACAGAAAATAGGAGTGGAAGGAGACAAGACAGCAGGAGGATGATTGAGGGGAGGACAGATTAGGGGAGGGGGTAATCAGAAGAAAACATTTCTAAGGAGGGACAGGGTCAAAAGTGAAAATAGAATAAATGGTGGGCAGGATAGGATGAGGGGAAATATAGTAAGTTTTTCACAACATGACTACTATGTAAGTGTTTTGCATGACTACACATATATAACCTGTATTGAGTTGCTTCCCTTCTCAATAAGGGTGGGTGGGGAGGGAGGAAGGAAGAAAATTTATAACCCAAAATTTTAAAAACAAAAGTTAAAAAAAATTGTTTTCACATGCAACTGGGAAATAAGATACAGGAAATGAGGTATAGAAATCTATCCTGCCCTACAGGAAAATTGAAGGGTAAAGGGATAAAAGAAGGTGGGGAGAGACAGAAGGGAGGGCAGATTAGGTGTATTCAAAATGCCTGCCATCTTGGCGTTGGGGGAGGGACAAGATTGGGAGAAAATTTGGAACTCAAAATCTTATGGAAGTGAATGTTGAGAGCTAAAAATAAATTAATTAATTTAATAAATAAATAAATAATTTTTTAAAAATGGTTCTGGAAAGAATTATATTAATTTCCAGATGCAGAAATATGTGTGTATGTGCGTTTATGTTGGAGGAGGAAGGGCAGGAAGGGGAGATGCTCTTTCAAATGACTATGTCTGATCAAAATAATGGTTGTGAAGATGTGTTTTGGAATCCTCCAGCACAATATCTGTGCTATTATACTCTTTATGGAAACCTTTGAAGCTTGCCATCCTGCTATCCTATTTTTTCCTGCAAAGAAAAACTAATTTTATAAATGTGCAAGAAGAGGATCAGCAGTTTACCATTCAAAGGAATATTTGTATTTTAAAGATGACCTAAAGCAAGGGTATATTAATATAAAGAAATGAACCTCTATTGGTAAATAATTTGTGGCAAAAATCAATAAATCATGGGATATGGTCAATTTCCCCGTCTAGCTACTTATTAAGGCTAATTCACTTTCTTCACCTTTGTTCATAGTTCAAGCCCTTTAAAAAATTAATCTTAAATCACAAGGATTTTCCCTCCAAAATGATGTTGTCAGTAAAGGAAAAGTAAGGAGTTTGGATTACTACTTTTAAATGCTTTTAAGATGAACATGGCCAAGAAAGAGGACATAGTTACAAAACGAGACAAAAAGCTGTACTTCCCTAATAGTGATGCTTCCTCTAAGGACTGAAAGGTATTATTAGTACAAAATGATCTCTTATAGAATGATACAGCTGACAACAAAAAGGAAAAGGTGGTGTATTTTGCATGTTCAAAGATATAAGACACATGGGACTCATGAAAATGACCATTAGTCATAGCATTTATCAATCAATCAATGAAATACTAATTTTATTCAATGACACATGCATTCCATTCAAATATCTATGGGAATTTGGGGAATAAATGAAAAAATGACTCTTAAAGAAAGTTTAACAATTGTAATATTTATATGTTCATATGGACCTATGTTTTCATTTGTCTGGGTAAATCATTACTACAGAAACTCTCCCCATAACTCTCTGCAACTTAGGTTAACCGAGTTGCCCAAGGTCATATAACTAATATGGAATAAAGAGTGTACTTAAATCACATCATCCCAATTTCAAAACTGCTTCTCTATATTCACTATTCCACAATACCTCTCTTTGAAAAAGGTTAGCTTGAGTACTTCCAGGAGCCAAGATAGTGGAGTAAGCAGTAAGTTGTTTTCACCCTCCCTTATTGACCCTGAAAAACCCAAAAAATATTGCCCCAGGAAAAATCGTGGAATGGTGGAGCCAGCAGAAAGATGGGGTACAACAGTCTTTTAGCTTTGGAGTGTTGGGAAATTAATGTGAAAAGTCCCTCTTGCTGTGGTTGAAGGGTACCAGTAGAGTATGGGAGGCCTCCTGGTAAGCCAGCAGCAAGCCCCACCTCAGCAAACTAGTGGGAGATCCTGAGTCCCAGGGTGATGGAGCAGTAAAGCACCAACACCAGGGACCTCAACCCCCGTAGGCCTTGGCACAGCCACGGGAACCTGCAGATGCCAGCACAGAGAACAACCACATGTGCCATCGGACAGATGTCCACCAGCAGCTAAACCTGCCCTTGCTCTAACACAGCCCCAGGTGAGGAGGTTACCTCCATTGGCCACCCCACCCTATGAGCTTCAGTGTAAGCCCCAGGAAATGCAGAAAAATCTCACCTGGGTCTCGGCACACACCAACCACCACCACTAGCTCCAGCTCAGTACCAATTAAGTTACCAGACCCCTACAACCTCCAGTTGCCAGAACCTGAGGCTCCAGCACACAAAGCCAGTAAGCAAGCCCCTAGCCCCCAGTACAAGAAGTATGGGACTGTGCCCCCCAGCCTCATAAGCAGAGATCAACATTAAAAGCCAGGAAAAAGGCAAACACCTTGAGCAAAAAGCAACAAAGTAAAACACTGACCATAGAGAATTATTAAGGTGACAGGGAAGATTAAAACACAAATTCAGAAGAGGGCAACTTTATTAATATACCCACATCCAAAATCTCAAAGGGGAATATGAACTGGTCTCAAGCCTAAAAAGAGAGCAAGGAATAGTTTACCTGTCAGATTTATAGAGAACAGAAGAATTTATGACCAAACAAGAGATAGAGAACATTATGAAATGCAAAATGGATAATTTGATTACATTAAATTAAAAAGTTTTTGCACAAACAAAGCCAATATAACCAAGACTAGAAGGGAAGCAGAAAACTGGGAAAGAATTTTTTTACTACCAGTGTCTCTGATAAAGGTCTCATTTTTAAAATATAGATAACTTTGTCAAATTTTTACAAATACAAGTCATCTCCCAATTGATAAATGGTCAAAGGATATGAACAGATAATTTTCAGTTAAAGAAATTAAAACTATTTATAATCATACAAAAAAATGCTCTAGGTGCAGCTAGATGGCACAGGGGATAGAACTACAGCCTTGGAGTCAGGAGGACCTGAATTCAAATCCGACCTCAGACACTTGACACTTACTAGCTGTGTGACCCTGGGCAAGTCACTTAACCCCAGTGGCCTCATGAAAAAGCAAAAAAAAAATGCTCTAAATCACTTTTGATTAGAGAAATGCAAATCAAAACACCCTGAGGTACCATACCACACCTATCAGATTGGCTAACATAACAAAACAGGAAATGATAAGTGCTGGGGAATATGTGGGAAAATTGGAACACTAATGCATTGTTGGAGGAGTTGTTTATAGATTTGTGTACTGATCCAACCATTCTGGAAAGCAATTTGGAGCTATGCCCAAAGGGCTATAAAATGTGCATACCTTTTGACCCAGCAATACCAATACTAAGTCAGTAGCACAAAGAAATCATAAGAAAAGGGAAAAAGACCCACATGCACAAAAATATTTAAACCAACTCTTTGTGGTGGACAAGAAATTAAGGGGATGGCCATCAGTTGTGAAATAGCTGAACAAGTTGTGGTACATGAATGTAATAGAATACTATTGTGCTATAAGAAATGATGAACAGGCAGACTTCAGAAAAACCTGGAAAGACTTATATGAACTGATGCTGAGTGAAATGAGCAGAACCAGGAGAACATTATACATAGTAATAGCAACATTGTGTGATGGCTAACTTTGAAAGACTCCTCTATTCTTAGGAATGCAAGAATATAAGATGACTTCAAAAGACTCATGATGGGAAATGCTATCCACATCCAGAAAAAGAACTATGGAGTCTGAATGCAGTTTGACACATACTATTTGCACTCTCTGTCTCTTTTTTTTGTTTGTTTTGTTTTGTTTTGTTTCTTCTTTCTCATGATTTCTTCCTTGGTTCTAATTCTTCTTTACAACATGACTAATGTGAAAATAGGTTTAATATGAATGTATATGTAGAGTCTATATCAAATTGCATGCCATCTTGGGGTGGAGAGAGATGGGAAGAAAATTTGGAACTCAAAATTTTATGGAAGTGAATGTTGTAAACTAAAAATAAATTAATTTAAAAAAAGAAAAAGGTTTGCTTGTGTTTATAGCACTCTATGGTCTGATGGGCACTTTCATAATGTTATTTTCTTTGATTATCACAATCCTATGAAGGCCATGGAATAAGAATAATTGCCTTTATTTTACAGATAAGAAAATCAAGGATTCAGGAGTATAAAAAATGTTCAAAGTCAAATGGTTAAGGACCAGAAGTGAATTGGAAGAGTTGATAGTGAATGGGAGAGGGTATAGATAGTGAGTGGAAGAGCCAAGAAGTCTCCTGTTACCACTAATATGTATGGATGCGTATGTGTCTGTGTGTCTGTGTGTGTGTGTGTGTCCAACAGTTTAAAGGTGAAAATTCAGTTGTCAAAAGAAATACCTTTTTGTAAACCAAGATAATCAAATGAATTATGATATTCTTAAATGATTTATTTTAAATGCTAATAATAACATTATTTTAATTGCAGTGGTTGTAGTAATTTCTGCTTACAGTAATATCCAAGATAATTTTGTAGACATTACTTCAAAGTTACCTAAACTGATTGAGTTAAATGTGTTTTGCTGATTTATTTAAAAGTTTTGGGATCCACTAATTGTGTTTTGTTCTATACTTGGTTTAACAGCCTAAACTGAATATAGACTATAAATAAAAATTATTGTATTTAGCAATGTAAAAAAACTATGCTGAAGATAATCCTGTACAACTTTGAGTAGAGACAATAGTATTTGTCGTGCACGTAATGTTTTTAGAGCCAGAGAGATTCGGTATGACAGGAAGTGAGAAGTTGTAGATGTTTTCTGACATACTTTTTATTACTGTATGAGAAATAAAAGCTGTTTTATTTTTGGTATTAGAAGTATTATGGTATAACATAGCTTTTATTTTACGCATTCCAGCTGAGTGGTGTTGAACTAAGATTTTTTTTTCAAAGACACAAAGACCCTGAGTACAAGTTTAATTCCAAATTTCATTTCTCCCAAAATTGCACCTTCCTCTAAGTAATGCATCATCATCACAGGTCATTGCACAGACAAAATTAATCTGATATACCACCTGTGTGACACAGCAAGTGATAGATTAGTGTGATTCATCATTAATGAACATCATCACCTGGTGATCAATTAGTATATCACTCAAAGGATCAGCACCATCAAGAGTGAGTTGAATTATGGCACCAAAGGCAGAGGTCACTGTCTATCGTAACCCAGGTTGGGGTAGAATGGATGTGTTGATACTATATCAAATTCTCTAGATCTTCCCTTTTTTGCCTTATGATTGTCATATTTGAAACTTTGTTAATTAGGTTTTATGCCTTGGAGCAAGTTTGTATTTCCTTGTTTATCTACTACTAACCCATCATCTATTATCTCAAAGTCACCCCACCCACTTCTTAGACAAAATTAGGAACCAGGCAAGTACCAGGGAGAAAAGGAAATAGCTGTATGTGACGATTAGATTTATAAGGACTTGAGGAATCCTTTCCAAAATAGTATTTCTGTGTTGTTTCAGATGGTGCTTCTTTCATACAAGCTGTGACTAAATCAATTAACTCCTAAACTGAAGACTTAGTTTAAGGTGATAATTCTAGTATATTGAAGCAAACATTGATGAGCAGGACTGTTTTGAAAGTAACATGCCCCATTTATTATATACCTTTCTTTAAAAAAAAAAAAGCAAATTATATGTAATAGGGATTCGGGGTTTCATATATAATTTTTTTTTCTGATTTGCTTTATATTACAAAAATTCATTTTTGGATATTTGTGAAGTTCAGAATTAAAAAAAAACCTTGAAAAACCTGAGAAGACAGGAGTGTTATTGCTATACACAAAAGATAAACAAGCATTTGTTTGAATAGAGCAGGCACATTGTACTATTCCCCACATTATTACAAATGATATGACCTAGAATGTGCACATCAAAATCTACAGATTTGCAGTTTGCATTACACAATTAACAGTAACTAAATACCTAATTGATGGAGATAATCTGCAGGCAAATTATGTAAGGCCATGTGGTTGAGTTATTAGAAAAATAAATGCTATGTTTAATAGAAAGGATGGTACAATAAATGATTTTGTGGAAAAAAATAACATTCATGATACGAACTCAATGTTGTGCTTCAAATGTGGCCATTGTAAACAGTTTCCTAAAGACATTATTCCCTTATACAGCAGTAGCCAAAAAAGTGTTCTTTTTTTGTATATCTAGTGCCTACTCCAGTGCTTTCTGCAACCAAGTGTATAATAGGCATTCCAAATGAATTGAATTGAAGGTACGAGATATGAGATAGAAAACACTTTTCTGTCCTTGAACAAATATTTTGTGTGATTACACCTAAAGTACTGTAATGTTTTTGTTCATCCCAATTCAAGAAAGACATGAGAGATGGGTAGTGTATTATAAGGTAAAGATATTTTATCCAGAACCCAAGGATCTGAGTTTGAATTTTGGCTTAGCTACTTACTATTTATGTAATTTTAGGTAATTCATTATTCACTTAACTGCTCAGGGCTCAATTTCCTTAGCTCTAAAATGAAAGGGTTAGAGGGTTAGACTAGACATATCATTCAATAAATAAAGTTATGAAGTTTGTGCCAGGCATTGTGCTAGGTACTAGAGAGAGAAATACAAAATACAAAAATGAGTCAGCTGTTTTCCTAAAGGAACTTACTTTCTCTTAGGGATTTGTTCTCTTAGGTAATTGTCATTACAGCTCATCCTTTGTTTTCAAAGAGGACCAATGACATCACAGGTCGTCATCTTGACTTACAAATGAACTGGACTTAAGTGAGGCAGAGTTGTATAAAGTTGTCAGCTTCACCATTTCTTCCAGAATCATCAAAGTCCAGTGGCAAAGACATAAGTCAAGATGACTGGCAATGGCCCAGGATGCAGTGGATTACCTTGGTGTCTTTGATGTCTGACCAGGTTCTAATCATTCCACAGCACCTGCTTCTGCCGCTTCCACGGCCATTGGAACAAATTGTTCTCATCTTCCCATTCCATTGGGTGAAGTTTTCACATTCTTGGGGTACACATCCCCCTAAATCAATGATGGGTTTGAGGCCTGTTGGCTATGCTAAACTTGGTTTACCAAGGCGGCTTTACTGGAGTATGGTGCTGTGCATGCTATAGCTTTTTGGAGCCATAGGTGAGATTTGGGTTACAGGTAGGCGCCAAAATTGGATGAACAATCTTGAAAAGAGCTCAGCAAGCCCTCAAATCAGAGGTGCTAGTCCTCTCTGAGCACCCCATAAACCACAAAGCACTTAGTACAATGCCCACCACATAATAGGGACTTAAGAAATGCTTGTTTCCTTTCCTTCCTCTTCCTAGCCTCTAGTATTCCATCTCTAATTGCCTTTTGGTCATCTTAAACTGGATGCATCTTAGACATCTTTAATTCAGTAAGTTCAAAACTGAAGTCATCCTCCCCCCTAAAAAAAAAATACCATTTCCTTTCCTTACTTCCCTTTTACTGTTAAGGATGTCACCCTCATCCAAGTCACCCAGGCTTAAAAGCTAAGTGTCATCCTCAACTCCTCACTCTTTCTCATCCCCAACATATCTAATCAGTTGCCAAGTCCTGATGATTTTATTTTCCCAACATCTTTCCTATAGGTCCCATTCTTTCCTTTGGCACTGCTACCTTCCTGGTGAACATTCTCATCACTTTGTGCCTGGATTTTTGCAGCAGCATTCTGATTAGTTTCCCCACCTTCAGTCTCTCCCCACTCCAGTTTATCCACCACTCAACTTTAAATAGTTCTTTAGCACAGGCTTGGCCATGTCATCTCCAAATTCAATAAACTCCAATAACTAATTTGATCCTTGAGGCCCTATTGCCTCAAGGATCAAATACCATCATCAAAGATCATCTGGCATTAAATGTCCTTTCAAACATGATGCCTTTCTATTATTTCATTTTTCTTACATCTTCTTCCCCCTCACATACTCTTTGATCCCATGACACTACCCTTCTTTCTGTTCTTCTTATGAGACACTCTGTCTCCAACTTCTAACATTTTCACTGACTCTCACCCATTCTTGGAACTCTCTCCCTTTTTATCTTCATTTCTTAGCTTCCCTGTCTTCCTTCAAATCTCCTCTAAAGTCACACCTTTTCAATCAATAATAACAGCAACAATAAATAGCATTTATATGCACTTTATATTTTGCAAAATACTCAAAAATTTTTATCTCAGTTTATGTTTATAACAACCTGGGAGATAGGTGCTATTAGTGTTTCTCTTTTTCTAGATGAGGAAACTAAGGCAAAGAGAAGTTTAAGAGTCACAGAGGTAACATGCATCCAAAGCCAGATTTGAATTTAGCTCTTCCTAACTCCAGGTCTAGCTCTGTATTCACCATGCCACCTAGATGCCTTAACCACTACTCTTTTTCTTTACTGCCTTTCTCTTAGATTATGTCCAATTTATCACATATGTATGTATGTGTGTATATAGATACATATATATGTATCTATATACATATACAAACATATATACATCTATGTTTATATACATATATACACATATTCATATATACATACACACCCACACACCTATATATATATATATATATATATAAAATATTTTGTTTATATTTTTGTTTACAAGCTATCTTCCCCATTATACCATGACCTCCTTGAGAGTGGGGGCTTTTTTATTTTGTTTTTTTTTTTAATTCTTTATATCCCCAGTGCTTAGAAAAGTACCTGGCACACAGTAGGAGTTTAATAAGTTATTATTGACTTGATTTGCCCCATGAAAAGTTATTTTTGTGCCTTTTGGGTAAATGAAATTGACACTCCAATTCTTTTATTCACTTTTCCTGAGAGACTGTAAGACAGTATTCCATTAAGCTTCACTTTCATATCTATTACATAAATATTTTTATATCAATGGTTTTCATTACTTCTAGCAGTAATCATTGATGAAAGATATCACCATAATAATACTAAAAAATGAATATTTAGATTATCTAAGAATTGAGTGATACTTGGCATCCATTTTCCTCTTTTTAACTATTTTGCCAATTTTGAAAAGATACTTCATATCATTCTGTATTTTTATCTATTTCAATAGGTCACCAAGATCAAGTATTCCATCACCTGGTATTCAGTATTGTGATGAATCTCTGTACTTAAATTGAGTGATCATCAGACTGCAGCCACCATCTGCCCTTGAGCCCATAATTAAAGCCTTTCTGCCTTGGTTAAACTCTCTAGAACTTATAGTCAGCTGGTATAGACTTCAAAAACCTACAGTTTCACTTATGCCATGATAAGGGATCTATATTCTTAAGGAAAACCTTACCTTTAATCTTTAAAAAAATAAATTAGCAATGTACAAGACTAACACATGTATATAAAAATAGTATAGTTACATAAAATCTTTTGCAGTTATAAATAAAGATGGTCAATATTGGCCACCAAAGTGAGTGATAACAGATTGATAGCTCAAGGAGCTACACTGATCATTTTAAAAGTCTCATATAAAGATCTCTTTAGTGTGTTGTACACTCTCCTATGGAGGATTTATGAAAACACGTGGATGTCAATTGCCTGGAATGAGATGGTATGGATAGATTATGATTTGCATTATTTGAGGAATTACTCACATAAATGAAATCACAGATGCATTATAGAACTGAAGAGTTATCAGTCCTTAAAAGTCACTTGCATAGGATCTCAACAGTCTGTTTCAACTACCTTTTACACTTCAATATATACAACTATTCTCTTAGACACAAAAGTCAGAGAGTGCCTTCCCACCATCTTTGCAGATTCAAAATTTCTTACCTGGGTTAGAAGCATATTTGATTTCTGTATCCTAAATGACTTTCTTTCACATACTAAATAAAGTATGTAGAGTATATGGAGCTTATATAACACCAACTCATTCTTCATTCTGAATGTTACTGCAAAATATGAAATTTATATTATCTAAAGTTATTAGGATTGTACATCCAATGTGTAACTCTTAATATTTTAGTGTGCACAAGGTAGCAAAATATGAGATCTAAGTTATGAAAAGGTTTAATAGAAATGCCATTGTGCTCCTTCAAAGTGACTCAGATATATTAGAGTTGTCATTTCTTATACTACTTTTATTTTCAATGTCCTGATATTTGCATGGGTTAATCTTTTTTATCTTTCCTAATCTCTCAGTACAAAGTTCATTTTGAAAAGCTCTATCTGTTAAGTAGCTGGCTGAAGAATAAACATGCCAGTGCACAAAATAATTGTAGCCCAAAATATATTTTATTTAATGCTACATGAGATATGAAGGTCTCAAGGAAATGTAACTTCTGAAGTTTTCTTCCTATAGTAATTTTTGGTTTCTGGCACTTTCATACTAATAGGCATAGTTTAGTGACAGGAATATTTTCAGTCTATTCAAGATAAAAGTAGACATAAATCAATGTGTATGCTTGCCTAAATTTGGCCTATTAAATCAATTTTGGAAGCTATGAGGATGGATCCTGAGTTCACTGTCATTAAAAATCTTTCCTCATACCTATAAATGTATAATAGACTGAAAATACAGGATGAGATATATGTAAATACATGATTGGCCCCATTTTTTTGATCTAACGAATGACAAGGCTCTTTTTCACAGATAATGTTATGAATGATGCTTAGAGCCTTGCTAGTCAAAAGAATGAATTGTATTAAGTTTCAGAGTCAAAATCAATGGTGTGAACAAAGGAGGAAGGTGGAACACCTTCCTTGCTTACTGGAATCTTACTGATATAATGTCCTGCTTTAAGAAAGAAGACAAACAAGAATGAAAAGGACCTCTCCTTTCTATATGACACCATTCAATTACTGTAAAGTGCTGCATGTTTTCCCTTTATTCTTTGTTCTCCCACAAACTGCAAACAAGCCTCAGAAGGGGAATTCAACTCTGGCCCAGTCCTTGGGCCTTCAATCTGATTGAAGAGAAATTAGGGTACCCCAACTTTGTTTAGAGTATGTCACAGGAGGATAATGCTGAGCTGAGTCTCATTTAGGAATTGACACTTATTTTAGTGTTCTCAAAATTGTTACAGCTGATTCAAATGGAATTAGCACACTAGGGTGGTTCATGAATAGCTAAGATGTCCCCATTTGCAACAATTGTCCCTATTCACTCTTCCATGCCCATACCCATATCTAGGCTCCTCTGAGGCTGATGGCTTATTGTCAGTCAATCAATAATTTTTTTTTTCTCTGAAGTACTCAAACTGTCAATCTATGATCATTCACCTCAGTGGCCAATATTGGGTCACCTCCATTCACAACCAGAAAAAAAAAGATTGAAATAACTATATTATATTGTTTTTATCTACATATGTCAAGCTTGTGTAAAGCACCTACTAAGTGCCAAGCACTGTGCTAAGTGCTAAGGATACAAAGGAGGCAAATGTCCTGGCCTCAAGGGGCTCATGTACTACATATTCTGCCCAACCTACTATCATAGAAAAAAGAAAAAAAAAAGCTGCCAAACATTCCTCCAACCCTCTACTTCCTTGGGGATTGGAGGAAGGGATTAAGGATCATTAAGGATTATTTGCTATGAGGAGCATAGGCTGGATGCCCTATATGTTGGGACATGCTTTCTCCAGCATAACTACAATCACCAATGAGTAGCTCACAGTAAAACTACCCATGGTACAAAAGTGGTAAAAGTCAACATGCCCCAAAGGTGGGATCCTGAAGCTTACCTAAATCCAGGTAAGTCTCTCCCTAACCTATCATCTTTCTGCTGCTACCTTGTGCCTGGGCTTGTGGTTTCTTGCCAGGTTTTCTCCTTACCTTGGGCACCAGGATAAGGTTTCTCTACCTGTAGTTGCTATATTTTTGGCAGCTGCCTGTAAGTTTAGATTTAGCTAAAATTTTTTTAATTTTCCTGGATTATATGGTGCTCAGTTCACTCTGGGCCTGGGACCATTAAATGGGTTCAGCAGAGTCCTTGCAGTCTTAAGAATTGGGATGACTTGTGTCTGCCCTTTAGAACAGCTGCCAGTAGATGATATTATTGTCATCTTAAGTAGCTGAAACCTACAATAAACCCTTCTTCATAGGAGTGAATGGAAAAAGGAAACTCTGGAGACATGTCTGTTTTTATTAGATCCCTGTAAAAGTTATAGTAAATAATCAGCAATATACTTTTGAGGCATTAAAAATAATAACGAAAACTCCTAAGTACCTTTGAGGTTCCCTGTGGGCATTTACACTGATTCCCTATCACTATTTGATTACCTTTAGGTCAGCAGTTTGCTGAGAATTACCAGTGAAGCTCTCTTATTTCATCAGTTGCTATCCACTTTAATTAATTTGGGTTTGCAAGCCAGGGTCGACCCTCCTCCCTTTTCTATGTTCAGCCTTCTGTGTTGTTCTCAATTTCCCACACATCTGGTAGTTATTACCTGCACCTGGGTATCTCTTGCCACTTTGAAGCTGAGAACATCAGAGCTAAAAATGAAACTGGTTAGGTGTCAGAACCTACCAATTAACCCAAGTACTGTACTCAACCTATCTCTCTAAGTGAGGCTGTTCACCCCGGGACAGGTGTTAATATATCTTTTTCTCCATTCGTGCTCAGCACAGTTAGTTCCCAGCTAAGCCACCTATGTGAGCAGTCATTGAGTACTGATCTGTTTGCAGAGCATGGCAATCCCTGCTTATAATTCTCTTGGGAGCCAGCTCAACAAATCACAGGAGAGAGGTCAGGGCTAGATATATTGACTTGGAAGTTATCCACAGAGTTTGATAACTGAAGACATGGGAGTAGATGAGATTGCCAATGGAGAGAATTCAGGAAGAAAATCAAATCAGGGACAAGAAAAGAATCCTTGCCTCTCTTCATTCACCACTCAGAGAAGAGTAAAACAAGGGAAAGGGACAGGACTTGATAAGAATTAAGTGATACCTTGCTTCATTTAGGAGGGCAATGGCCATGGTTGAACCTAAGCAAAATTACAAAGTAAGAAGGTTACTTTTTGGTGACCACTTTGGTCCTACCCGTCTCTCTTTACTTCATGCTTGGCCCTGTCCCCACTATCACCATATAGTGATCTCATTCCAATCTCTAACTTTCTTCTTAATCTTCCCACCCCTTAAGATTCATGTGCACCATGATACTGTATTCCTTTTGACAATCTTACTTGGCACCAACATGAATTCAACAGTCACATGTATATGAATGATTCCTACATTTATATATCCAATCCTGACTGCTTTCCTACAATTCAGGTCCAGATAACCAATTACATATTGGACACCTCCACAAGGACACCCCAGACACATCACAAACTCAGCATATCCAAAACTAAACATCATCCCGCCCCTACAACCCACTTTCCCTCATGATTTCTGTATGCTGCCACTATCACACAGAAGTCAGAAAAAGCAGTACAAGGATAGTCTCTAGGTTTCTCTGAAGAACTTTGGAATCAATTTGGAGACATGGGAGACAATGGTACAGAATCCCGTCTCATGGCATGCCAATGTCAAAGAAGGTGCTCTGCTCTATGAGCACAGCAGAATTTCAGTAGCTAAAAAGAAAAGCAAAATGTGAAATTGATACAATTTTACTCCAAATGTTTATGTGAATTATTTGTGCCTGAATGGTGGTAAAGTCTTCTGAGCTCATATTGGTCTGATCAGCCACAGTAAGACACCCTGTATCTCTGCCCCAACATACTGATGTCATTTTGGTCCTCTTCAAGCACAACCCATCGACTTCTATATGTTACCACCTTGTACTTAGTCATTCATGCTTAAAATCTCCATTCCCTACTGCTTATCTCCCATATCCAATCAGTTGCCAAGTCACTTTTACCTCCACATCTTCTCTTATTTAGTTGTCCTTTCTATTCCCATTGACATTACCACAGCTTAAGCCCTTTTTGTCACCTGGTTAAAGAATTGCAACAATTCCCTAACAAGTCTTCCTAACAAGTCATTTTTTTCTTTCCATTAGCATCCCTGCTTGTCATATCCCCCTGAGTCCTATGAATGGCAAATCTTATTGGGTGTAGTGCTTTGGGGCCAGTATGAGGAAGAATAGGAAGGTATAAAGGGATACTATTGAATCCAAGCAACCAGAGTCAAGTAGAAGGTCATACAAATACTGGAAAGCAATTTTTTTGTTATTTTTAAGGGTCTGTGTATGTTACTTATCTTCCTTCCAAATTTTAAATTCTATGAAGGTAGAGATCAAGGGATCACACACCATATTTAAATTTTGCATCTCTCCTAGTTTCTTTCACAATTATCATCACATAATAGTTGTTTAATAAGTATTTCTTGAACTGAATTATTATCCTGTTTTGTGTAAGATTCCCAAAATAACTCTGATTTTACAGTGTGATGCTTCGGCTTGTGGAGAATTGTGTAAAACAAAAACCGTGTGGTCCTAATGAAAATCCATAATCAAGGAGAACTCAGGTAGGAGGTCTTCCTTGATTCATTCCTCTTTATATTTGTTGCCCTGTCCAGTTTCACCTCCATGGAACAAGATGCCCTTTCCAAGATAAGCTCATCACTTCTAAACTCACCATCATGCACACGACTCAGCCTTGAGGCCAGGGACTGTTTTGTTCTTTTTATTAATTGTATCCCCAGCATGTAATACAGTGCCTGGCACATAGAAGGCACTCAATATAAGTTTATTTGATTGGATTGGATTCATACGGGTGGGGCCTCTCATAGCTTGGGTGTCCTGGATAACAACAGAATGGGCCCTGGCTCTAGGAGCAACTTATTCAGTAATAGATTCCAGATTGAACTCTAATCAAAAGTAATAACACAGCAATGATGTTCTATATAGTAAACGTTTAGTAAATATATTATAAAAGGACAAAACAGATTTTCTGCTTCTTTTCTCCACTTGCTCTGTTTTAACTAATTAAATAGGATTGACCGTATACTCATCCTTTGATTAAGACTGGATTCTCCTCATTTCCCTGACTACAATAAATCTAGAGTTCCTTTGTGATATAGAAGATAAAATATTAGACTTGAAGTCAGAAAGATCTGGGTTTGAATTCTGTCTCAGATACTTAATAACTGTGTGACCCTAGGTAAGACACATAACCCCTCTGGGCCTCATTTGTTCACTTGTAAAATGAGAGGGTTAGATTAATGACCTCTAAGGTACCTTCCATCTCTATATCCAAGATCGTATAATCCTATAAAAAAGCTTACCTCTTCAATCATCAACTGCACCTCATAGCTCAAAACCTACCTCTAAAGGGTCTAGCTGGCTTGCTTACAAAAACTCCTAAACATTTTACCTTTTACGTTATCTGTTTTCTATTGGTCATGGAAATTATTTCAGTCTTTTTTCCAATTTAAACATCGTAACATTTCAAAAACTTGTAAGACATTTTTATATAGAATCAAAACTTTTCACCCCCTCCATATGTATTCTCTCCCCTAACATAATAGATGCTATCTGTGGACCTGCTATCCAATCTGAAATACAAGAACAAAGGAAACAAAGCATTTTAGTCTGTCCACTTTCTTGTGGCAGGGAGTTCAATCCTAAGAATGGTTAATTAGTAGACGATTAATCCCCAAACTAATTGAGCCAAGGATGATTAAATTTCTACTTTAATCTGCTTCCTAACAAACTCATTCCTCCTTGTTTTCATAGTCGCCATTGATGTGACCCTCATTTGTATACTGTCTACAGTTTGGGACATCCAAGTATACATGTAAGATTAAAAACCAAAAAGAATCTGAACAGTAAATTTTTAAATGGCATGATTAGTGTCGTCAAGTCCATGAAAGGTTATTCAAAAGAGGAAAATGACTATATCTTTTTTCCCCATTGAGAATGGAAGAATTAGAGTTAAACTGAGCAAAGAATGTTTAGTTAGAGATGAGGGGGGAATATACTATAACTATATTTTTCTAGACTCCAGAGCTGGTTGGTCACAGAAGTCTTGGAGTCATAATAGGTCTAAAAATCTAACAGAAATGTAGAAATCAAAACAATTTATAGTCACATGAAAAAATACTCTAAATTATTGTTGATTAGGGAAATGCAAATTAAAACAACCTTGAGATTTCATTTTACAGCTAACAGATTTGCTAAAATGATTGAAGGAAACAGTAACAAATATTGAAGGGGATATGGAAAAAAATGGGTCTCTAATTCATTGTTGGTGGAACTGTGAACTGATCCACCCATTTTGGAAAGCAATCTGGAATTATGCCTAAAAAGTTATTAACATCCCTATACTGTTTGACCCAGCAAGACCACTACCAGGTCTACTTTCAAAGATGATTAAAGAAAAAAAGAAAACAATCTATATGCTCTAAAATATTTGTAACAGCTCTTTTTGTGGTTGCAAAGAACTGGAAATTTCAGTGATGCCTGTCAATTAGAGAATGACCGAACAAGTTGTGGTATATGATTGTGATGGAGTACTACTGTGTGATAAGAAATGTTGAGCTCAATGATCTTAGAAAAACATGGATAGAATTGCACAAAATAAAGAAGAGCAAAATGAGCAAAACCAAGAGAACATTCTATATAGTAACAACAATATTGTTTTAAGAATAACTGTGAGTGACTAATTTTGATTATTATAAATACTCAGATTAACTACAAAGAACATATGTAGGAAAATGCTATCTGTATCCTGAGAAACAATTGATAAATAGATGTATAGAATGGATATATATGAATATACATATATACATATATGTGTATATGTACACACATATATGCATATGTACATATGCATATTTACATATTTGTGTCTAATGATAGCCATCTCTAGGGCAGAGGGAGAGAAGAAAAAAAGGTAAAAAAAAAGAAACTTGCACGATAACTTCACTATGTATTTATTATGTAACATAGCAAGTTATACATGATAGATTTGCAGTTTCATGTACAATCATCTGTTTTCTTTTCTATTCTACTATGTCATGGAAATACTTGTGTCATTTCTTCAGTTTGGAATAAAATAAATAACTTTTCTAAAAAAAATTGAATAGGGATCTAGCTCTCTAGGATGATTTTGGAACCTAGGCTAGCTAGAAGAGTGAACTGAATTGGATAAGGTTTTTTCATGTTCTGCAATTCAATCATTTGTATTCTGCTCTGCTATAAAACCAATCTGTTCTCAGATGCATTTTAAAGAAAATTTGATATTCACAAAATTAAGGGACTTTTTCACAATTCAAGATATTTAAATTATTCATTTACCATTAAGATTCTACCAACTACTGGTTTAGTTAAGATTATGCTTACAGGTAGGAATAAGGCAATGATTTGGTTTTGCTATCTTTAAAATTCTATAATAATAACTAGTAATTACAGAGCACCTCTTTTCCATGGAGTTTAATCTGTTTTATGGACATTGCCTCATTAATCCTCCCAACTTCCTCTTGAAGTAGGTATCATGATCCTCATTATACAGATGGAGGACCTAAGGCACAAAGATGTTAATTGACTTGCCCAAGGTCACACAGCAAGTCAGTGACTGGGCTATGACTTCTGACTCATTGTCTCATGCTCTGCACAACAGGACATTCTGCCTCCCTCATTGGAGAGAAAGACAGTTTATTTTAGAAAAATTCAACAACCGGCTGTTGAAAACCTGGGCAAAGTTGCAGACCACAATATAATACCATCCTATTGGCATGTAGTCAATGTACACAAAGGAAAATACATAGCAAGGTTACTAATACAAATAAAGAAGCAAATGTGCCTAAGAATAACTCTCTAGATTTGTACTACTGGCAACTAACATTATTCTTGCAAAAGAGCTATTTATAAACCTGGAAATAGTTTTACAACTATATTCTAATTGTGAATGTTCTGAAAATATTCAAAGGTGAACTAAATCGAAAGCCAAGATCTTGGCCAGGTCTGTGGAAACTGCCCTACAGAATTGCATCTCTTATTTCTTCTAGTCTACTAGAACACTGAACGTAATTCATGAGTTCAAATCCAGCTCCAGAAATGTGTTAGCTGTCTTATCCTGACATGTCATTTATCTTTTGTCAGCCTCAGTTTCCTTATCTGCAAAATGGGGACAATAATAGTACCTGTCTCCCAAGGTTGTGTGAGGATCAAATGCATTGGTATTTGTAAAGGGATTTGCAAACCTTAAAGTACTGTACAAAAATTTGCCATTATTACTAGTTTTTATTATTAACTACTAGTTGTTATTATTAACTACTATTTGTTGTTATTAAACTCTTAGTGTGATGCCTCTTCATGTTATGCTAGTGCTGTAGAGTGCTTTAAGGGACTGTAAGCTCTGGAAGTTTGTACCAAACTTTAAAATATCCAAATATGGGTCTGGTAATGGATTTTGGATCTATTTTTTGAGGACCAGGTTGCCTATTTCCAGAAAGACTCAACATCATAAGGTTAGTCACAAAATGACCTTTTTTTTAAAAAAGAAAGTACAACTAATAAGATATGGGTGGGATACTCATTCTGATGAAATCAAAGATCATTCAAAGTAAACCTACTATCATTAACATAGGGGCTTTGGATAAGCATCATCACTGAATCACAGAAACTTACAAAATAAGAAGAATTTGTACTTGGAAAAAAAAAGAAGAGGAAGCTAGCTGGTTATTAAATAAAGGAAATATGGTTCAGTTTAGGACATGTATGTAAATCCTTTTAATCTTGGTAGGACAAACTAGAGTTTATACCCCAATGGAAAAATAGTCATTGTGAACTCAGGGTCACTTCTGTATAATGATAAGAATTTGCAAGCAGATTTGAGGTGAAGTGTATGGGATTTTAAAGAAAGGCAAAATGTAGTGGGCTCACCAAACACCCTATATACACAGGCAACAGAGAATACTGTTTTGTTAGTTGCTGAAAAAGCAGTAAAACCATTCTGTAGCCCCATTTAGGACTGTACAGCTCAGCCCCAAATGGGAAGAATCCGGGAAAAGTGTCCTAAATATAACTTTCCTCACATCAAATTAGTCTCACTAGATTACTGCATCTGGTGAGTTTTACCTCTGCAGTACAATGAAGACAAAGCTGCAGAAATTCTGAGCTGACATGAGGCTATATGCAAAGTGCTTTGGCAGCAAAGCCAAATATGTAGTCAGAGTAGGGACTTACCCTTGAGGTTCACAGTGGTTGATGGAACTGCTAGTCTTTGGCTCACATGCTTTTCTTAAAGTAGATTGCTTCAGAATGAAACTAGAGATAACTATATCCTTCCCTCTATCTACTTTGGTAAAGTTCCTATTGATATTTGGATAAATGGGCTTCAGGTTGGCCACTGAAGACTGTTTGCAAAATCTTCTAAATCTGAACTAACATTTTCACCTTAGAGTGCTCTGGATGGAATGCTATTGGGAGATAAAATGGATTTCCTAAAACAGATGAGGAATAAATGAGATCCCATAGGTTTTGCCTACTGGGAGGAAACTCCCTCCCCATTCCTCCAGCTAAAGGTGAGATCCAAAGGGACTTGCAGCCTAATGATATCATTCCAGGCTAAGCTAACTTATTGAAATTCCATGATGCCCTTACTGTTTCTCTACTTATAGCAATGGTTCTGGGATGTGGATGGCAAAGAACCGTCCTTCACTTTTGGCCATTCTGCTACTGGCAGATTGATGAGGGGACTGAATGAAAGTGTATCCATGGGCTGGGAAATATATATAATAAGTATATTAGTGTAACTTATTTTGATTAATTTTGTTATTCTATGGGATGTTATGTATGATAAGACTGAACACTTGATTTGTAGTTACATGCCTAATAGTTACAGGCCTACAAGCATCTGAAAAGGATCAGGCCATGGGTGTAGAACCCCTTACGGTATCACAGTTGAAGCTAGTGTTTAGTGATGCTAATTGCTAGCTTAAGCACACTGATGATCCAATACCCTCAAATGTTTTACTGTCCTCTCAAGAATCCTCATATTTACATGATGCAAGAGTTTCTTGAATGGTTATAAACACTTCAGTCAATCAGGTGTTTCCTTTAAAAAAAATCCATTAGGATAGAAAAATGGAAACATATAACTTTACTGAGGCAGCTCTGTTCCACTTATAATCATAAAGAGAATGACAAAACTTGTCAATGATAACAAAGAATGTTAAAGTCCTAATCATATTTCAAGAATCATATTTCCCATCTGCTCCTTATAGCATTTCATAGCATTTAATTACAATGATTTCTCATTTTTGCTCATTCATAACATTTATTTTCTTAGAAGGCTGCCCTTGGAGTCAGGAAGATCCGAGATTTAGGCCCAATGGATAGGTGACCACAGGCAAGCTACTTAACCTCTTAGTTTCTTGGACAGTTCTTCAAGACTATTTGTTTAAAAAAAAGGGTACTGAATTATATTGATGGAAGGAATTTTCTATACCAGGAGATCTCACACCAAAGGAATCATAGGCTTGAACAAAACAAAACAAAAAAAAAGAAATAATTATATATCTTGTATTAATATTTAACTTTTCATGTTCTGCATATAATAGGAGAGTACATACTATCATAGACCCAGAGTGTTAATATTAAATAAATGACAGATTATTGCCATCATATGGCTCATCCTTTATTCAAAATTTATTCCTATTTGTAAAGTCAATTTGTTTTTTTATTAATAAATTTATTTATTTTTAGTTTTCAACATTTACTTCCACAAGATTTTGAGTTCCAAAGTTTTACCCCATCTCACCCCTCCTCCCACTCCAAGATGGAATGCATTCTGAACACTCCTTCCCCTAGCCTGCCTTCCCTTGTATCTCTCTCTCCCTGCTTCTCTTATCCCCTTCCCCTTCTATTTTACTGTAGGGTAGGATAGATTTCTGTACCCCATTTCCTGTATTTCTTATTTCCCAGTTGCATATGAAAACATTTTTTTTAAACATGTGTTTTTAAAACTTTGGGTTCCAAATTTTCTCCCTTCCTCCCTCCCCACCCACCCTCAAGGCAAGCAACTCAATATAGGTTATACATGTGCAGTTATGCAAAACACTTCCATAGTAGATATGCTGTGAAAAACTAACTCTATTTTCCTTAATCCAATCCGGCCCCTCCATTTATTCTATTCTTTCTTTTGACCCTGTCCCTCCTCAGAAGTATTTGCTTCTGATTACCCCCTTTCCCAATCTGTCCTCCTCACTATCATCCCCCTACTCTCTTGTCCCCTTCCCCCCTATTTTCTTGTAGGGTAAGACAGATTACCTTACCCAACTGAGTGTGTATGTTATTCCCTCCTTAAGCCAAAACCTATGAGAATAAGATTCACTCATTCCCTCTCACCATCCCCCTTTTCCCCTCCACTGTAAGAGCCTTTTCTTTTCTGTTTTTTGTGAGATAATTTACCCCATTCTACCTCTCCCTTTCTCCTTGTCCTAGTATAATCCTCTCTCACCCTTTAATTTTATTCTCCAGATATGACCCCTTCATCTTCAACTCACCCTGTGTCCTCTATCCATCTATCTATCTATCTATCTATCTATCTATCTATGTATCTATCTATCTAGACATACATATAATTTTTCCCTCCAACTACCCTAATACTGACAAAGGTCTCATGAGTTACAAATATCATCTTTCCATGCAGGAATGTAAACAGTTCAACCTTAATAAGTCCCGTATGATTTCTCTTTCCTGTTTACCTCTTCATATTCCACTTGAGTCTTGTATTGGAAAGTCAAATTTTCTATTCAGCTCTGGTTTTTTTCATCAAGAATGCTTGAAAGTCCTCTATTTCACTGAATAGCCATTTTATCCACTGAAGGATTATACTCAGTTTTGCTGGGTAGGTGATTCTTGGTTGTAATCCTATGTCTTTTGCCCTCTAGAATATTATATTCCAAGCCCTGTGGTCCCTTAATGTAGAAGCTGCTAAATCTTGTGTTATCTTGATTGTGTTTCCACAATACTTGAATTGTTTCTTTCTGGCAGCTTGTAATATTTTTTCCTTGACCTGGGAGCTCTGGAATTTGGCTACAATATTCCTAGGAGTTTTTCTTTGGGGATCTCTTTCAGGAGGAGATTGGTGGATTCTTTCAATTTCTATTCTGCCCTCTGGTTCTAAAATATCAGGACAGTTTTCCTTGATAATTTCCTGAAAGATGATGTCTAGGCTCTTTTTTTGATCATGGCTTTCAGCTAGTCCAATAATTTTGAAATTCTCTCTCCTGGATCTATTTTCCAGATCAGTTGTTTTTCCAATGAGATATTTCACATTGTTTTCTAATTTTTCATTCTTTTGCATTTGTTTTACAGTGTCTTCATTTCTCATAGTGTCACTAGCTTCCAATTGCTCTGTTCTAATATTTAAAGAAGTATTTTCTTCAGTAATCTTTTGGACTTCCTTTTCCATTTGTCCAATTTTGCTCTTTAGGGCATTCTTCTCCTCATTGGCTTTGTGGACCTCTTTTGCCATTTGGATTAGGCTATTTTTTAAGGTGTTATTTTCTTCAGTATTTTTTTGGGTCTCCTTTAGCAAGCTGTTGACTTGTTTTTCATGATTTTCTTGCATCACTCTCATTTCTCTTCCTAGTTTTTCCTCTACTTCTCTTACTTGCTTCTCAAAATCCCTTTTGAGCTCTTCCAAGGCCTGGGACTGATTCATATTTTTCTTGGAGACTTTGGATGTAGGAGCTTTAACTTTGTTGTCTTCTTCTGGTTGTTTGTTTTGATCTTCTTTGGCACCAAAGTAAGATAATATAGTCTGACTCTTTTTGCGCTGCTTATTCATGATCCCGGACAATTACTTGAGTTGTAAACTCTTTGTAAAGGTAAGAGTCTGCTTCCAATGTGGAGAATGTACTGTCCCAAGCTTCAGGGGCTTGTACAGCTGTTTTCAGAGCTACTTCTAGGGACCTTAAAATTTTCACTTCTTCCAAGGTGGTATGATAAGGGGTGAGGTGTTTCCTCTCCACAGCCACAACAAGCTCCACCAAGCCAGTGCTCCTCCTCGCCCCAGGAACCCCCCCTTCAGAACTGTGACCCAGATCCAAGCATGGGCAAAGCAAGAGGGTTCTGCCTCAGCACTGACAGAGAGATCCCTGTACTGCCTCTCTGATCAGCCACAGGATTCCCCCTCAGTCTGTGGGCCAGAAGCTCAGGAGGCAGCCGCAGCCCTGGGCCGCACTCCAGACTTGTGGCTGAGACCTAGCTTCTGCCTGCGATTCAGTCCTCTGAGGCCTGCTCCAGGTTCACTGTGGCCTGTGCACCCATGCTGAACTGTCCTCCTCTCCCTGCCTGGTGTGATATACCTTTCCAATCAACCATCCAGGCTGTCTTGGGCTGGAAATTTATTTCACTCTGTCTTTTTGTGGGTTCTGTTTCTTTAGAATTTGTTTAGAGTCATTTTTTTACAGGTATTTGGAGGGGTTTGGGGGAGATCTCATGCAAATCACTGCTTTCACTCTACCATCTTGGTTGTGCCCCCTCTCTAAAGTCAATTTGACAGCTTCTGTAGCACATAACTCAGGAGAGTACAAGAATCCAATATATTTGTTAAGTACCTACTATATACAAAGCACTTAATGAAAGCATTCAAAAGGATTATACAGAGCATCTCTAAGCCACTGGAAAAGTAATCATGACTTGGAATTGGATATTTTATCAAACACTATCTAGGTACTTAGCATTAGAGATTAAATGACAGCAACAAAACAGGAGCATACATTCTATTTGAGGAATATGTAGAAAATCAGAATTTGAGGTAAACCTTGGTGGAAGGTAAGAAGCCTCTAGGGTACAGTTAATGTCCTGCAAAGATGATAACCTAGGAGACAAAGAGACAAGATTTATCTCTCTGGCAAGATCAAAAGCTAATGATGTAGTTTGTCATACATATGGAGTGTTTAATTTGAACAATATGAAAAAAGTCTGGAAACATGCAGTTTGGAGCACAATTCCAATGTATGCTAAGGAAATAGCACCTTATCTTGGAAGCAGTAGGGAGCAATGACATTTCTTTTTAAGCAGTGAGATGATAACACCTATGCCTTAGGAGCATGGAACATGCTCTGGAGCTGTCTTCTCACTTTATCACTGGCAAGTCATGTTCCCATGTTTCTGCACAGGATTCTAGAGAACTCTCAGGAGGTGAGAATTGAGTTTGTGGGTTTATGAGCCAAAGCCCATAATCTGCTTTCCCTTCTCCCCTCAAAGTCTATCAAAAAGCCAGACTTAATTAGTTTTTAGATGGGGATATTTACTAAGGTGGCAAATAAATATCAGGAACAGTCAATATAATACCTGCTTCGAAAAAGTCTATGACATTCTCCCATCAGTATATATGGTATATATATAATCCAGGGCAAAGTGGGCTCAAGCTTAGAGAGCATATGGGTTAAAGGGGTAACTCATAGCTGTTTGTTAGTAGAAGGATATTTTCCCCCTCATAGAGGTCCTCATGTTCTTCCTCATAAGCATGGTATAATTTTTGTAGGAAGCCTTGTAGAACCCAGAAAATGTCTTTCCTTGGTGTATTTAGTTTGTCCTCAATTCTCTAGACACAACTATCAATGACTACTGCTCTGAGAAAGCTGATCTCTCATCAGCTCTTCCAGGGTTGCTCCTAGGATACTGATGAGGAGCCTAAAATATTCTGGACCTTTTGAATTTCACAAGTCCATCCTCTGTTCAAGGGGTAGAGGTGAAAAAGACACTGGAGGTTTTCTCTCCACAATCACACCCAAGAAACTCCCTCTCAGGAGCTTAGATGGCACTGTTTTTGCCTCTGTTTAGTCAGACTCTAGAATAATTCCTGGTTTCCAATCTGGCTTGCTATTTTATTGAAGAGCACATCACTCCATTTTAACTAATGGCTTTCAAGGATATATAAAACCTGGCCTTATGACTTGATCTATTCAATAGAGGTAGTCTCACTTTGGGTTGGGGCAATTGATTCTTTAATTCAGTATGACATGGGGGAAATCAAGTGAAGGAAAGAATAAAGGATTACTCTGAAGTTAGGATCAATGAATCAATGGTAAATTGGTGGTATCCTCAATAGAAAAAGGGAATTTGAAGGAAGAAGGATTTGGTCAGAGGTCAGGAAAGACAAGAGGATTGGTTCCCTCTTGACAAGTCAACTTTGAAATATCAGAAGTTATCTACATGAGGTCAAGGAGGTGATTCTGGGCTCTAGTTCAAGAGATTAGGGAAGAAGATATAGCATTATCTCCATAGAGATAACAAGGCCCATTACAATAGATTAGATAATGAATGGAATGAGTATAGAAAGAGAAGATCACTCAAGCAAAACTTTGAGAGACGTACAGTTGTATATAGATTGACAATTTCATTGATAGCTTTGTGATTTATCTGG
Source organism: Vombatus ursinus (assembly GCF_900497805.2). Taxonomy (NCBI): domain Eukaryota; kingdom Metazoa; phylum Chordata; class Mammalia; order Diprotodontia; family Vombatidae; genus Vombatus; species Vombatus ursinus. The sequence continues at coordinate 16,606,942 of NW_020954720.1, forward strand.
ATGAATCAAAAGACACAATCCTAGATTGCTAAATCAGTTATATTTGATCACTACAGTAATATTCTTCTGCCTCAAAACAATGAAATATAAGACTCAGAAATAAGATTTAGTTCTACTTGTAGTTGTCATTAACTTGCTGTGTGACCTTGGGAAAAATCACTTAACCTTGTTGAGCCACCATTTTTCTAATTTCTAAAATGAGAAGTTTAGACTATATAACTTTTAGGGTCACTTTCATTTTAAACTATACTCAATACCTGTATTTCCTTTGTGGGAGGAAAAAAACATAAATTGCTTTAATATAATATTGAACAGTAGGCTCAAAATTTGAAGAAGAGTAGCTTAGAAGAGTGAAACAAGGTATTAATTGAAAAACATATAGAATATCATTTAAAATTAAGCATTAAGCAATTTAAGCAACCTAAAAATAAACAGAAGTTTTGAGGTAATGAAAAATTGCAATTTAATGAAAAAAATTACATGGAATATTTCTTTTTTTTCTAATGCCATCTATTTGATGAATGGCATCACATTCTGACTACTATTACATTCACTGTGGATCAGGAGAGTATTCCCAGGAGAATCCTCAGTTTTACACATACTGTGAGTAATGACTTGCATGAAGGCTCCAAAAAATGCAGAAGAAAAGTGAAAAACAGGATCGTTTTTTTCCTCCCAGTAAATATGCTGAACTTCCCAAGCGGCTCCAAGAAAAGATTGTGTTTAAGGGATACCTAACATCCACTTGGGTAATTTCAAGACATTCACAGTAAAAATAAATAAATAAATAAAATATTTATTTCCCATTCACCATTGGTTTATTGCCTATGAACAACTCAATATTCAAATAATGCAACATCCCCTTAATAGTACGATGAATATATTCATGTACGATGCAAAGGAGATATGGCCCAATGCCACCCATTACAAAGGCAAAGTGCTCTCCTGTGATGGGGATAAGATTTTGGCAAGTCAGATTTGAATTGAGAGTCTTTAGCCTCTACTCTCTTGAGAGAGCTTTCCAATACAAGCCACTGACTTGTTGTCATGTTTTGGAAAAAGCACAAGGATAAAAATCATCATTAAGCTCAGAGCAGTACTCTGTCACAGTATCATTATTCTCCTTAACTTTGTGAGCCAGTCGCACTGGCTGACTTATTCCTGAACATGTCCTTTGCTTTTCTTCATGATGTTTGATCCTTCAGATTTGTTGTTGTTGCTGTTCCTGAGAGATGACCAGTTCCCCTAAAATAGCAAGCATCACATTTTATAAAAGGGTCAAGTGTGGGTCTCTTATGGCAGAAAAAGTCACCTCGTCTATTTTTAAGGTTTGGATCACTTTCCTTGAGGCATACAGAGGAATGCCAGTTATCTATCAGGAAGGGTCTAGATCTCCTGGGTTGCACAGAGAAGTCTTGCCTATAGGCAAATCTGAGACTGAATACATCATAGTAGGGAGACACAACTGGCCACAATTAATAATTTTCTCAGTAAAAAAGACCACTACTTTCCTGAACAAAAACAATGGGAAACTTGTATTATACCTGTCACAGTGGTATTACAGAACTGAAAGGCATCTGAATTAGAAAAAGGTATAGATTAATGGGTAGTCTTAGTGATATGGGTTATGGTTATGTGAAGGGCATGTTGTTTGCTCAACCAAATGTCACATGGCAGACTTACATAAAACTGATAAAAATTTTGGGAGTAGTGAAACACTAGCCCAGTCATGTGCGATATTGATTGAATCTGTATTTCAGTACAGAGAGGAGAGGCCAACTAACTTTAAAATTTGCATGTACTTCAGACTATCAGGAGAAGTAAGAAAGGACATATAAATGGATAAAGGACTCAATAGGATATTCACCCCACAGATATTTAAATTTGAATGAGGGCAGGGATTTATTTTCATAATTCACAATGCATATTGAAATAGTTTTATGCCCAATAGACATAGATTCACAAAAATCATTCTGGTTTTACAGAATCAACTGGCTAAGTCACTTAGGAAAGAAATATCAAGTTCATGAAACAGTTAAGTCATATGTAAATATTGTTTGAATTGATTTCTATAGGATGATAAGTGTTGATACTGATTAATTTCTAAATCTAATAAAGGGAAAATTAATTATTAAATCATGACTACATGAAAAACAAATAAAAAAGTTACAAAGTCTTACCTCTGACCATACCTTGAATAAAATAAAACAATGGCAATAAAAAAATGTGATGATGACAAAATTGTTAGAATAATATACAAGCATACTTCATATCTCATTTCCTAATTGTCAGTTAGTATTCAAAATAAAAGGAATGGAAGTAGGGAATCTACTACTGAATACAATTTTTAGTGTATTTATCTAACACATTCTTGATCCTATCTTACTCTCATTAAAGTCTTTCATGGTAAGAAGCTCTATATCTATGAATCATTAATATACTTCTTTTCTGAGGCAGCTAATGGTTCAGTGGGTAGAGCACTGAGCCGGGAGTTAGCAAGACATGAGTTCAAATCCAGCTTCAGAGACTTCTAAGCTGTGCGACCTTAGGCAAGTCACTTAATCTCTGACTGCCTGACAAAATGGATGCACTAGACAAGGAAATGTCAAATCATTTCAGTATCTTTACCAAGAAACACCAAATGTTGTTATGAAGGGTCAGTCATGATGGAAATGACTAAAAAACAATAAAATATACTTTTACTTTTTTTTCCCCTAAAACTGTATACTTCAAGGTTCAAAAGACATCTAGCTTTAGAATTTTTGCACTTCTCCAATGGAACAAGTATAATGCAATTATTCAATTTATTCCTACAGCTAACCACAAAAATACCAAATAGATCTTTAAAACCATTTCATTTTAGCATCTTTAAATGTTACAAGATAGTGGAAAAAAATATTAAAACCATGGCAATTCAGAACTTTCAGGGAATATATTATTTTGGCTAACTAAATATTCCAGATCTGAATTTTTAGGGTTAAATCTTAAGAGTTCAGGTGAATGTTTGTTTTCTTAAACTGAGAATTGAGAAATGTTAGGGAAAACACAGTGTAAGAAAGTGACTCTGTGGCTTTAAAGGCTATGGAGTTACCCACAAACAGGTGACATGCTCCCTTTTCCTTTCTCTCCAAAGGTTGCAGATTTGCACTTTCATTCTTTTCACTGGTGTTTCGTCATTTCCCCATATAGAGTTTCTGCTGCTCATCAGCCATATTGCTACTGCCACAGCTGCTGCTATTACTGCTGTCATTGCCACTAATCACTCAACACTGTTCATGCTTACCTCTTCTCCCTGATTTTCCTCCATTCAACTATTCTGCCTGAATTACAATGTTGATATTTCTCTTTTTTGTGATATCTTCTGTCAAAATTCCACCATAACTATTACAAAATGTACAAAATAATGTCATTTGTGGCAGAGATTGTCAGGAGAAAGGGCTAGAGAGGAGGTTGGAGGTCAATGGCAGACCAAAGTACACACTAGGGAGGATGGAAGGCATCTACAATGATTAAATGCCCAATCCAGTGAAAGCATTGTACGCCTACCTCCTCAGTCAATCACATGGGTTTAATTGTTCCTGTTATTGTAGTTTTTCCCCCCTTCAGGAGTCTCAAATAAAAAAAAAAATAAAAGGATTTGTCAGACCAGAGCTTTCTCTTTGAGCTTCCTCCCCAGTCCAGGTTTATAATGACCCTTTACTGATGGGAACTCAAAAAGCAACCCCTTCTGAATGGAAAGAATAAATGATATTTTATTATTGATTGCTATATTATTGAAGTTTTATGTTCCCTGTTGTTTTATTTTTTAAAGCAGAAAAGTTAAATTTTTCCTATTTTCTCTCTCTCTTTAACAAAATAACAAATTGTCACTTTTCACATATGTGGTTTTTAGTTGTTTTCTCAGAAGCTCAATAGTTCTCAATTGAAAAAAAAAAGACCTTCCAACCTCGAAACAAAGACATCACTGAAATTTTGATACCATTTAGTTTAAATCAGGAAAACATTCCTCTGTGTGAGGAAACTTTTTTGGGGAAAAAGGATAGGGAGACAATACTTTGGGGGGAAGGGAAAGGAAAAGAGATGGAGATGATGGGTTAAGGGAAGTAAACATGAAGTACTAAACTACAAGTCACACAGTAAACCATTTTCTTTTTGGATCTCTAGCACTTCACACAGTCTCCTGCATATGGTTGGTTTTAATTGAATCGAATGAATGTTAATTACCATTATTTGTTTTCTGCCGGTTGTGAATTTGTCTCTTTCTACTAGTTATGATTATAAAAGTGTAGTACACTTTTTGGTTAAATAAGATTGAAATTCATTCTTATTGGGTTAGATGTCTTTTCTTAAAAAAAAGAAAATTTGAGAACACATGGGTTAAGGGTTTATGAAAGGCTGACAAGTCTATGAGTCACTTCTGGCAAACTCAGATTCATTAATTCAGTTAATTGAATTGAGCGCTGTTATGGTGACAACAGACATCATAGGTTCTCTGGAGTGCTCAGCGGTATGGGTGTTACAGTCCATATGGAAAATACCTGCCTCTTGGAAAACAAAATGAACTAAAAAGTGAATTGTACACCTGAGACATGTTAGGAGAAAATAAGATTTACTGTAATATACTATGTAAAGTATAGTCTATAGGTAGGTGAATGATATATAGTGAATGACTTTGCAGTAGACAAGGGAAATAGGAAAGAGTTGAGGAAGCAAAGACTGGGTTTCAAACCTTTGTCTTCAATTTGATTCAATTAAATTCATCCTATGTGAAAGGTGCATTGTGTTAGGCTTTGGGGTTACACGACAAAACTGATGATACTCCTTTCGCTAGGAAGCTTCTATTACAAGAAAGGATAACAGGTACACATATGAGTAAATACAAAATGTAAATGTAGGCTCAGATTCTTAAAATCTAAATACTGCTCAGATTCTTATAATCTAGCCAATAGCTCAGTAATGTTCAGATTCCTTAAGAGTCTGGCCAATATGACGGATGTTCTAATAACCCTTGTCTTTGGCTGAAAGAAGGCTTGAATTGAATTCTTTTAGGCAGGACCCACGTGTTGAGATTTTGGCGTCCTAGAACCCTTAAACCTCAACATTTTGGTGGCCTGCACTGGGAAACTGCCTAATCCCAAGATCTTCTCCAGCCAAGACTGGAAAGCACGTAAGCCTCCCACACCCTTCTTTCTTTCCCTGCACTTGGGTTCACTCTCCAAGCACCTAGGAAGGCTTGGAGGTGCTTTTCAGGCAGACAGTTAGGAGGCTGTCTGACACTTGGCCTAATGCTCTCAATCTCTCCGGCTACTTGTTTGGTTCAAGGCCATGGACTTGGGCACACATTCCACAGCATAGAGGACAAGAACAGATGCCCTATCCAGAAGCATATACCTAATTCTGTCAATTCTCTTGGCACTAGGGAATTGGGAAAACTACAAGTGCTTTTTGGTTCCTTGAGGCTTACTTACTCCCTTTCCTCTATACCCCTGAATCCTCCTTCAGGTAGGTTATAGGGAAAAGTTAGAACAGCTAAAAACATCTTAGAAGATTCTAGAAGTTTTGTAATCAATAATTAAGGAGTTTTGAAACACCTCCTTACAACTCCCTTCTCTCACTTGCTTCCCTTGAATCAAGAGGTTACCTGTTAATCTTTCTCATAGGAGAAGAGAGTTTCACCATCCCCCCTCCCCCACCTCTCAATTTGCCCTCTACAGCATGGGCCCCACTAGCAATGGCCTTGGGCCCTGGGACAACCTTTGCCTGGAAGCATCACCCAGGTTCAGCATATCCTGCTCAAAGTATAGAAGCTAGCCTCCAAACTTGGGTAAGCATGCTCTTTTAAAGTTGTAGTCTTAACTGTTAATGATGAGATATTGATTCTCTGTGTAAAGTAATTTGGAAATACACATAACAAAACTGAAGTCACCTGATTGGTAATGATCAATATTATGTATGTTCTAATAAACCTTGTATTTGGCTGGAAAAAAATGTAAATGTAGCAGCATTAAAGGAGATAGTTCTCCCATATATACATACATATGTATGTGTGTACGTAAGTATATGCATATATATCCATATATATCGTAAAATATAAAGCAATTTTAGGCAAACAAGGGGAAAGACAAATCTTGTGTAGAATGTGGCACTTCAGCTAAATAAATCTCTGTTGTAAACAGAGATCCTAGAAGAAAGAGCCTACAAAATCCTAGGATTGTGTGAGTAGAAATGACCAATATCAAAAACCAAGAGTCTCCTCTTTGAGGTGCCTTCAATTTTTCATCTCTCCCCAACTAGGAGTCCTTGGATAAAAAGCAGAAAACTTAATTAAACCAGATGAATTGATCAGAAAAGATAGGAGTTAGAAAGAGGTTTAGAATAATGGAACAACTATGTACAACCATGAGTTAGAATCTGGCCCCTTTTCAAAGTAACTAACAAGATTCACATACTTTCCATGATTGGATCAGCCAAAAAGGTAAGTAAATTGTGAAGGATTCTGGATTAATTCAAGAAAGTTCTAGGAAAGAGGTGGAAAAGAAGCAAAAAGAGTACCATACACAGGTGTCCTCAGATTGTGTCCATCATCTTGAAGGGATGGGAATTTTTGTAGGTTCACTCACCTGTTATATATCTGTTTTGTGTGCCTCTGCTCTCTTCTTTAGTCACTGAAAAAAAGTGTGTGTCCAGTACAGCCTATTTCAGTTAAGGATGCAGCTGAGGCCAGTTATCAGGGAGCACCAAACCTAGTGAGCCAGGTTGAGTGAAGTGACCTCTGCTCACCTAAAGACAAATTCTTCCCCCTAAGACTGGGTTCAAGAGGAGTAGCTGTCTTTAATTTCTCCACTTTTCTGGATTCCATGCTTTCTTTCTTCTCTGGAAACTGAATTAATAGAAGAAAGCCCCAGTTTCTTTGGAAGGTGGCTATGCCTAGTGTACATCCACAGCAGTTCCCTTTTCCCTTTTCCCTTTTCCCTCTGTGATTCTATTTCTTTGCCACCATTTTTTCCAAGTGTTATATAAAATATATTAGCAGCTTCTAACATTTGTTTATGTGCTGTTATATGGGAGATAGAAATTGGGAGCCACACAGTTTGAGATAAAGCTATCAACTTATCCAGCACCCACTATGGAAACTAGGTGGAGAAATAGCTAAAAAATAATTTCTCACCTCTGGACAATTGCTACCTGGTGGTTTTCCTTGGTCAGCCCAAGTAGATGAACAAGGAAAAATAAAAAGCAGAGAAATTTTAATTTGAGTTTCTCTCTCTCTCTCTCTCTCTCTCTCTCTCTCTCTCTCTCTCTCTCTCTCTCTCACTTTTTTTCCTCCCTCTCTAATAACTCCTCTTCCTGAACCTTAATTTGGCTGATCCAATGTTCTGTTTTTGGCCCTCTTCTTTATTCTGCTATACTTGGCCATCTGATTTGCTTCAGTGCCTGTTCCATTATGTATAATATTCTTAAATAAATATCTCTATCCCTGTCTTTTCTTATGAGCTCTAGAACATCTGGAATTGTCTAAAATATGTATTCACTTAGCTTTTCCACTGCTGCCTCAAACATAGTATTTAAAAAATCTAAATTATTTTCCCCACTAAATCTCTTTCTCTTTCTGATTTCACTATTTTTATGGAACTAACATGCATTTTTTTAATGTTTTGAAACTTTTTGTTATCTTTGACTCTTTTCCTTACTTACTATCAAATTATTTACTAAATCTTATTGCTTCCATTTCTGAAAGAGCTGTCCCCTCCCCTCTACTATACTGCTATCACTTATTATAGTTATCTATTACCACTCGCCTGGACTATTGGAAAAAAAACCTTCTTATAGATGGTGCTGTTTCCACTTTCTTCTTTTTTCAATTAGTTCTTTATATTGCTGTCATATCTATGATCAAAAGGAGTGACTCCCTACTGCCAACCAACCACACTTCAAAATAATTTTCCTGGTATTCAAGGTCCTCTATAATCTGATACCACCTCACTTTTCCAGGCTTATTTAATATTACTCCCCCTCCATACTGTAAACTTTTTATCTTACAATAATTCAAATTAAATGAATTAAACACTGTACTTGCTATGTGTAAAGTGCTATATTGAACACTGGGAACATAAAGAAAATAACATAGTAGTTGCTGTTATGATATATGTTATACTATTCTCCTTTCACACACACACACACACACATACACACACACAAATATACTCTTGCCAACATTGTATATTCTTTCATCTCCAAATAATTACTGTACTTTTTGACCTCTCTTCCTTTGTTCTTTCTTCTTCCATTCTCTTCATCTCACATCACTCAGAGCCTTTCCAGATTATTTTTTCCTTCACCAATTTCTCACAGGAAGAGATGGCCTGTCTCTTTGCCGAAGTAAATCCTTCTACATACTCAAGTGATCCTATTTCATCCCATTTTCTCCAGTAGTTTGTTCCCTCCAATATCCTCATTCTCTATCATCCTCATTCTTTCAATAATCTTTAATCTCTCCCTGTAATACTGGTTTCAAACATGCAGCCAACAAATAAACCTAGGTTATCTCCATTCTCCAAAAACTTCTTGCTCTGTTCATCCCTTCTAGGTCTTATCCCTTACCTCTACTTCCTTTTGTGGGTAAATTCCTTGAGAAGGGTATCTATAATCATTATCTAAACTTTCTATTTTCTCAGTTTCTTTTTAATTCCTGTCTAGCTTCTGACCTCATTATTTGACTGAAACTGCTCTCTCCAAAATCTACCACTGATCTCTTAATTATCAAGTCTAATGGATTTTTCTGAATCCTCATTCTCTTTCACCTCTTTCATATTGTCAATCACCCTTTTCACAAGGAGACTCTATTCTCTCTAGGGTTTCATGACCTTGCCCTGACTTGGTTCTCCTCCCACCTGTGTTACCATTTCTTCTCAGTCTTCTTTTCTAGATATTCATCTATATCATGCCCAGTAACCTTTAGTGTTGTTTAAGGCTCTATCTTGGGGTACCTTCTCTTTTCCCTTCATACTACTTAATTGCTGAACTTATTAGCCCATATGGATTTCATTATTATCTCTATGCAAATTATTTTCATATATTTACCCAGCCTAACTTCTCTTGACTTCAAGACTCAGATGTCCAATTGCCTATTGGATATATTAAAATGAATGTCCTATAGCTTATATCTTAAACTCAACATGTTCAAAACTTTACCTCCAAGGCATATTTCCTTTCAAAATTTCCTAATACTGTCAAGGTACTCCCATGCTCTCAGTCACTCAGACTTGCAGCCTAGGTGTCAACCTTGACTCCTTACTCTCTCATTTTCAATATCTAATCAGTTGCCAACTCCCATTACTTCTCTCTGCAAAATCTCTCACGTTACTGTTCTGTCCTTTGACCTTGCCACCATCCTGGTGCAGACCTTCATCACTTCATGCCTGTACTATTACAATAGCCTTCTTTTTGGTCTCACTGTCTCAAGTCTTTTCCCTATCCCAACCTCTCTTCCATTCAACTATTAAAGTGATTTTCAAAAAAATACAAAAAATACTTAACAAACACAAACAAAAACAAAAAACTCCAGTGGCTTTCAATTATCTCCATGATAAAATATAAAAATCCTCTGTTTGGCTTTTAAAACTTTGTAATCTGGACTTTGTGTATAATTGCAGTCTTCTTATATCTCATGTCCCTTAACATAGTTTATGATCCAGTAACTCTGGCCTTCATGCTATTCCTTAAACAAAATACTCTGTATTCAGACAATGCATTTTGACTGACTATCCCTCAGACCTACCATGTTCTCTGTCATCTCCACTTTCTGGCTTCCATAACTTCCTTTAAATTCCTGGATGCCTTTACCAATCTTCCTTTATTCTAGTGCCTTCCTTCTATTGATTATTTCCTAAAAATCTTGTACATATAGTTTGTTGATGCTTAGTCATTTGCATGTGTTCTTCTCCCATTAGATTGTTAGCTCCATGAGAGCAGGGTCTGTTTTTGCCTTTCTTTGTATCTTTAGCATTGAGAAATGTGCATGGCACATAGTATGCTTGTTAACTATTCCTGTTAATCAATAAACATTTCAGTCAACAAACATTTATTTAACACCTTCACCATTTGAATTCCTATTGCTTTTAAAGTACAACATAAATACCCCTTTCTCCAGTAAGCTTTCCTCAATCTCCTTTGTCAATAACAATCTATTCCTTTAACATATCATATCTCATAGTACTTATCAAGTGATATGGTGTGTTATAGTTTTCTTTGTTGGAGTCAAGCTCCAAGGTCAGAGACTATATCTAAACTTTTTATCTCCTCAAAGAGTTTATTACAGAAGACACTTGATAAGTGTTGAAATGAATAACTGTATCATGTTGGTATAATCACCTGCTCTGCCTTTACTTATGCCCTACCAAAAGCCTATTTCTGCATCTGTATCAATGTGAAAGCAGAGGGGGAGGAGGAATTGTGGAGGGGTGGTTAACTGAAGAACTTGAATGCATAACATATATAACTAATGATCTAATGTCAATAGTGCTATATTCTTTTATCTTGGGTTTATATTCCATTTTGAAGTCACAAACAGCCAGATTTCATTTTGTCATCATTTCTACCTAAATGTTTGCTGCAAAGTGTAGAGGCACCTAGTAATACTGACTACTTCTGTATGAGGCCAACCCCTGCTATTTAAAGAAAAGAAAGCATGGCCTTTACTTTGTAACCTCATGGAATAATTTGGTCAAAGCTCATAGATTTTCTTCAGAGATGTCTGAGGTGGGATAAAGGATAGTAGGAAGGTGGGTACACAGTTAATCCATATACCTGTTTATAAATTGAGTGAATTTACACGTTACAGCAACATGTTTATATAAGTAAAAGTACATAATCATATGAAGTGATTTTTATGTGTCTAGGAAAATCATCTCATGATTTTGATGAAATTTTTGGTAGATTATTCCATCCCAATGAGAGTGCTATTATAAAAAGCATCAGTCTTTAGTCCATTGATTGTAACCTTCAGGTACCTCTCCTGTTCTCAGAAAGACCATTTTTTCCTTGTTGAATAAGTTTCCCTCATATTTTATTATCATTTTCAAATGGGTTTCATAGGGACAGAAAGTGTCAAACACATACACTGAGAATATTACAGGTCTGATATTTGTGTTTAAATATAATAGCACTTCAAGTCAAAGTGCATTCAGATTTACAATATGTTTATTTGTATTTCCCTCCCATAGAGGAACTATAAAGTCTCAAGAAAAAATGAATAATGCTTTGTATATTTATATTAATTCAAAGAAAAAATTGATATAATTTTCCTAAAATTTATCACCTAATACAAGAACAGTACTCTCATATTATTACTTTTAATAAAACCTAAAATCAATTAAGAAACATTGAATATAGACAAATATCTGCTTATTTCATTTTGTAACTCTTGATTTCATTATCTAAGAAACCAAATTATGGTTATTAACTTATCAAAATTTCCAAATTAAAAAGCAGCATTATGGCCATTTAATACCAACATTTTTTTTGTATTAAAAAATCACTTCCTATTAAAAGGTAAAGAAAAGAATCACTTAATAGGTTTCTTACCCACAAAATGTCTTTGCAATTTATTGAGTTTATAAATATATATGTATATATACATACATACATATATACATATATATAATGAACAATGCTTTAAACTCTTTTTTGCAAAATTAATTTTGACAGTCTACCATAAGTATACAACTTTGTATATTTCCATAACATGGTATTAGAGAAGTCATTCTGAAATTGGGTAGGACACATGGTATGCAATTTTCTATTTGTGAATATACCATTCAATAATGAGTAACAGAATTGAAAGAGAGTAGGTCCTTTAAAAAAAAAAGTGTTTGAACAAAGGATATCTATCAAGGTAACCTAGAATTTATTTATCACCAGAATATCCAGAGCTTTGATTTATTTATTCAAAGATCTTGAAGGGACAATTTGAAGGACATATAGTTTAACCTCCAACCCTTTCCACAACATCCCTAAGATGTCATCATCCAGACCCAACTTGAGTCTCAAAACAGAAATCTTACTGTCAAATAGTTAATTTTAAAACAGCTTGAATTAATCTTTCTAATGAACATATCTATTTATGTTACTCCATTGCTAAAAAAAAAAAATCAATGCTTACTTGTTGCCTATTTAGTAAAATCCAATTCCTTAGATTAGTACTTAATGGCCTCTACAATCTAGCTTCAGTGTAAATTCATGGTTTTATTTTATACAATATCCTTTCATTTACACTATGCCTTAAACAGTTTGAAATCTTCAATATCCTAAGAAAATATCTTATACTTTCCTTCATCTGTGTTTTTGCTAACAATATTCATTAGATATAGAATACTCACCCCATTTACATTCGCTGAAATCCTATTCACCCTTCAAGACCCACCTCAAATTTAACATAGTCCATGAAACAATTCCTGATTGCCCTTGCCAGTGAGTAATCTTTCACTTCTTAGAGATTGTCTTTCATACATTTGTGCTTTATTGTTATTTTTGTTCATCACTTACCTCCTTTTCTAGAAAGCAAAGTCTTTGTTGAAATGATTGTCTTATCTATCTTTGCATATTTTCTCTTAACCAAACATAGATAGCACTTTATATTTACGGAATAATCAAAAGATCTTATATTTCATTGACATAGGAAATACCTGCCATGGGAACTGCCAGAACTAATGTGACTATGTCTTAGTGGACAAATACTAGGCTATGATTTAATAGATAAACATTAAAGAGGTTACTAAGACACAGAGCAGTTAAGTGACTTGCTGATTTGAACTCAAGTTTTCTTGACTTAAAACTTCACATTGTATCCACTATATCCATTGGTGTCCTGAAGAGAATGGCAACAAAGATAAGCTTTTCTTCACTGTAAACTAACAGACACTCAATAAATGAATACTGAATGATTAAAATCACAATATGTGAGAGCTATAAGGAATCTTAGTGGTACATATACACATATATATGTATATGTATACATATGTGTGTGTGTGTGTGTGTGTGTGATTTAACCTTCACTTCCCCATTTTTCACAGAGGTTAAACCAGGTCTGGATATAGGATCTCTCTGAAACTTCCTCTCAAGAATCCTAGCTGTGCCTTCTAAAATGATATTGAATAAGATCAATTTCCCCTTTCACAAGACAAACCTTGATATAGCTGAAAATAGCAATATGACTGCCACCCTGAAATCTTTTTTTCTTCAGTTTATGCAGTCTCATTTTAAGGAATCATAGGATCTCAGATTTCAAAAGAAACCTCAGAAATGAACTAGTCTGCCACCGAGGCAACTGGTGGTTTATTGGATAGAGCACTGGGCCTGGAGTCAGGAAGATCTGAGTACAAATTCAGCCTCAGACTTCCTAGCTGTGTGAACTTGGGCAAGTCACTTAACCTCTGATTGTCTGACAAAAGAGTCCACTAGAAAGAAATGGCAAACCACTCCAGTATCTTTGCCAAGAAAACTCCATTGACAGGTATGGTCCATGGGGTCACAGAGAGTCAACATGACTGAACAACAAGTCCATCATTAGGACATACCAACAAGCAGCCATATAGCCTCGGCTTTAAGATTGGTATTGAAGGGGAACCCATTACTTCCTAAGGCAATCCAATAATGTTTAGATTGTTTTTCCTTCCATCAAATATCAATTTTCTCCTTTGGAATTTATACTCATTCCTTACAGTTCTGCTGTATATAAACAAGCAGAATAAGTATAATCCCTCTTCTGCATGATAGAATTTCACATCTTTAAAGATATCTACTAATTTACTGACTATATCTTCTTGTAATTTAGTTAATTTTCCCTTTAAGAATTTAGCTGCTAAGATATTTGTAAAAAAAATTTAAAAATTAAAAAATTTTTAAAAATAGAAAAAAGATTTGTAGAATATATAGTTAATATTGACATTGGTTTGTTGTCCCTAGTTCACTTCAGAATAATGTAGTTTTTTTTTATTCATATCTTTTATTTTGAATGATTTTTCTTTATCTGATAGCATAAATGTAATCCCTGCTGTTTTGGATTCAGGTAAGGAATAATGAATAATTTCTCAGCCTTTTTTAAAGGTACATATTTTTTGCAAGCAACAGATAGTGGAGTTGTATTTTCTTATCCAATTGGCTCATTTTCATTTTATTTTAATTTATTCAACCTATTTACATTTAAAGTTAGTTCCCCCATTTCTTTTTAATATCATTTTCTCCTTCTTCCTCTGTAAGTATAGTATTTTGTCACCAGATATTTTTGCTTTCTGTTGTTGTTGCTATTCATTTGTAACCAATTCTTCATGTTCCCATTTGGGGTTTTCTTAGCAAAGATACTGGAGTGATTTGCTATTTCCTTCTCCAGTTCATTTTACAGATGAGGAAACTGAAGCAAACAGAGTTAAGTGACTTGCCTAGGGTCACACAGCTAGTAAGTGTCTGAGACTGGCTTTGAACTCAGGTCTTCCTGAATCAAGGACTGGCACTCTATACACTAAGTCACCTAGCTGCCTCCAAAATGTTAGCTTAATCCACATCAAATCAAATCTGTTCCCACAAGATTTCTTCTCCTTACAATCAAGTTTCACACACACTCCCATTTGTTACCCCTTCTCTTCATTTTGTATTTTTGCTTATCAGCTCCTTTTTCTTGATTTCATATTACTATTTTTCTCTACTTTTGTTTTCCTTTACAATTAAGTAACCTAATAAAATACCCCTTCTTCCTTCATTTCAACTGTTTTCTTTGTTTAGTCATTTAAATTCAATTTTGGTGCCTTTTTCTAAAAGAAATTCCTTTCCATTATTTTCTTCATTAAGTATCCACCATTCCTGCCCTTTTTAGACTTTTATTTTTGATTCATGGACCTTATATTTATTTAGTCTTTCTTTAGTGCCTATGTTACTCATGGAATTAAAGCTTCTAAAGTAGTTGTTTTTTGGCTTCCTTTCCTAAAAAAAGTTTTATTGGAGATCTTGCTATATTTAATTTTCTGATGTCTCATTCTTAGAAATAACAATTTTTGCAAGTGATAGAGAGGATCTTGCCTCATGGGAGGAATTTTTCTTTTTTTTTAAATAGATGTATTTATTTTAAGTTTTCAACATTTACTTCCACAAGATTTTGAGTTCCAAAGTTTCACACCATCTCGCCCCTCCCTCCCCCCAAAATGGCATACATTCTGAATACTCCTTCCCCTAGCTTGCCTTCCCTTCTATCTCTCCCCCCTTTCTCTTATTCCCTTCCCCTTCTATTTTCCTGTAGGGCAGGATAGATTTCTGTACCCCATTCCCTGTATTTCTTACTTCCCAGTTGCATGTGAAAATATTTTTTAAACATGTTTTTAAAACTTTGGGCTCCAAATTTTCTCCCTTCCTCCCTCTCCACCCACCCTCATTGAAAAGGCAAGCAACTCAATATAGATTATACATGTGCAGTTATACAAAACACTTCCATAGTAGATATGCTGTGAAAAACTAACTCTATTTCTCTTAATCCTATTCCCCCCATTTATTCTATTCTTTCTTTTGACCCTGTCCCTCAGAAGTATTTACTTCTGATTACCCCCTTTCCCAATCTGCCCTCCTCTCTATCATCTCCCTACTCTCTTGTCCCCTTCCCCTCATATTTTCCTGTAGGGTAAGACAGATTTCCATACACAATTGAGCGTGTATGTTATTCCCTCCTCAAGTCAAATCCCATGAGAATAAGAATCACTCATTCCCTTTCACCTTCCCCCATTTCACCTCCATTGTAAGAGCCTTTTCTTCTTTGTTTTTTTGTGAGATAATTTACCCCGTTCTACATCTTCCTTTCTCCTTCTCCTAGTATAATCTTCTTTCACCCCTTAATTTTATTCTCCAGATAAGACCCCTTCATCTCCAACTCATCCTGTGTGCTCTATCTATATATGTATACATATATATACACACACACATATATATATATATAATATATATAAATATATATATATATATACACATACATACATACATACATATAATTTTTTTCCCTCCAACTACCCTAATACTGACAAAGGTCTCATGAGTTACAAATATCATCTTTCCATTCAGGAATGTAAACAGTTCAACCTTAATAAATCTTGTATGATTTTTCTTCCCTGTTTACCTCTTCATGTTCCATTTAAGTCTTGCATTGGAAAGTCAAATTTTCTATTCAGCTCTGGTCTTTTCATCAAGAATGCTTGAAAGTCCTCTATTTCACTGAATAGCCATTTTTTCCCCTGAAGGATTATACTCAGTTTTGCTGGGTAAGTGATTCTTGGTTGTAATCCTATCTCCTTTGCCCTCCAGAATATTATATTCCATGCCCTGTGGTCCCTTAATGTAGAAGCTGCTAAATCTTGTGTTATCCTGATTGTGTTTCCACAATACTTGAATTGTTTCTTTCTGGCTGCTTGTAATATTTTCTCCTTGACCTGGAAACTCTGGAATTTGGCTACAATATTCCTGGGAGTTTTTCTTTGGGGATCTCTTCTAGGAGGAGATCGGTGGATTCTTTCAATTTCTATTTTGCCCTCTGGTTCTAAAATATCAGGCAGTTTTCCTGGATAATTTCCTGAAAGATGATGTCTAGGCTCTTTTTTTTGATCATGGCTTTCAGATAGTCCAATAATTTTGCAATTCTCTCTCCTGGATCTATTTTCCAGGTCAGTTGTTTTTCTAGTGAGATATTTCACATTGTTTTCTAATTTTTCATTCTTTTGGATTTGTTTTACAGTGTCTTCATTTCTCATAGAGTCACTAGCTTCCAATTGCTCTATTCTAATTTTTAAGGAAGTATTTTCTTCAGTAATCTTTTGGACTTCCTTTTCCATTTGGCCAATTTTGCTTTTTAGGGTATTCTTCTGCTCATTGGCTTTTTGGACCTCTTTTGCCATTTGGGTTAGGCTATTTTTTAAGGTGTTATTTTCTTCAGTATTTTTTTAGATCTCCTTTAGCAAGCTGCTGACTTGTTTTTCATGATTTTCTTGCATCACTCTCATTTCTCTTCCTAGGTTTTCCTCTACTTCTTTTACTTGCTTCTCAAAATCCCTTTTGAGCTCTTCCAAGGCCTGGGACTGATTCGTATTTTTTCTTGGAGGCTTTGGATGTAGGAGCTTTGACTTTGTTGTCTTCTTTTGGTTGTGTGTTTTGATCTTCTTTGTCACCAAAGTAAGATAATGTAGTCTGACTCTTTTTGCACTGCTTATTCATGATCTCGGCCAATTACTTGAGTTTTAAACTCTTTGTTAAGGTAAAAGTCTGCTTCCAATGTGGAGAATGTACTGTGCCAAGCTTTGGGGGGTTGTACAGCTGGTTCCAGAGTTACTTCTAGGGACCTGCAAATTTTCAGTTCTTCCAAGGTGATATGATAAGAGGCGAGGTATTTCCTCTCCACTGCCACAACAAACTCTACCAAGCCAGCACTCCTCCTTGTCCCAGGACCCCCCCCCCAGAACTGTGACCCAGATCCAAGCATAGGCAAAGCAAGAGATTCCTGCCTCAGCACTGGCAGAGAGATATCTGCAATCCCCCTGTTATCAGCCACTCTATTTCCCCTCAGTCTCTGGGCTGAAGCTGCCCTGGGAGCACTCAGGACTTGCCCCTGAGACCTAGTTTTTCTCTCACCACAGTCACAGACTTTTCCTACTGACCTTCCAAGTTGTCTTTGGTGTTAATGGGTTGAGAAGTCTGGAAACCACCACAGCTGCTCATGAATAAGCCCTCTGAGGCCTCCTCCAGGTTTGCTGCAGCCTGCACACCCATGCAGAACTTCCCTCCTCTCCCGCCCATTGTGATATACCTTTCCAATCAACCATCCAGGCTTTCTTGGGCTGGAAATTTGTTTTACTCTGTTTTTTGCGGGTTCTTCTGCTTTAGAATTTGTTTAGAGACATTTTTACAGGTATTTGGAGGGGTTTGGGGGAGATCTCATGCAAGTCACTGCTTTCTTTCTGCCATCTTGGCTCCACCCCCTCTGAATTTTTCTATGGCCCTAATTGTGTAGTTCATTATAAATCTTTGCCCCATCTAGCATGATTTTTTTTTCCAATTTCCCATTAGATCTTCCTGGATCCATGACTTTCCAATCTTTTGATTGTTAGTTGCCACCAAAAGTTCTAATTACTCTTCTCCTGAGGCAAGATGAGTGGTCTCTCTAAGCACCAAAGCTCTGCTGATTATAAATATTATAAAACACTACCTCCCTTTTCCTCTATGTTTGTTCTACTCTATGATCTTTTTTTTCTTTAGAGACTAAAAGAGTTGCTTTCCTTTGACTTGATTAAGATATAACACATATTCCTCTCTATCTTCTCCTCTTCCCTTTAATAAATCTGCCTCTATGAAATTTAGTCACTCACATTGATTCTTCTATAGGCAATATGTTTTGAAATTAGGTCCATGATATTTCAGACCTGTTTCTCCATCATCATTTATATTTGACTTCAGTTTTAATTCTTGTCTCCTTGTATTCATTTAGGAAGGAATCTCTTAATAACCTCTCTATTGTTTTGTTGTTTTCTTTGATTGTTATATTTGTTTATGTTTCTCACATGTCTATTGTCTGGTATATTTAAAAATAAATTGATTTGCTCAGGTTTGTGTATCATTTTAGGAGTGCTTTGAATATTCCTTTTTTATTGAATATCCATTTTTTCATTAATCTTTAGGCTCAGGTTTGCAGGATAGATTACCTTGAATTACATCTTGAACTCTTTTACACTTCAGAACACATTATTACATTAACTCCTGAGGTTCTCAGAACCTCAAAATACCTCAGAATACCCAGAACCTCAGTTCTACAGAATAGTCTTGGATTATTTAAATTTCATTTCCTTTTTATTTGAAAGTTTTTCTTATATCTCCTACTTGAAGTATTTGTTCTTTGTCATTAGAATTATTAAATTTGATCACTATGTATCTTGGAGTTTGCAGCATAGGTATTTTTTTTCTGACAGTGATCTGTGGATTCCTTTAATTGGTACTTTTTATGTTCAGAAGTTTGAGGCCTATTTTGTTATTTTATTTCTTGAATTATGGAATTCAAGTTTTTTTTATTTATGTTATTCCTGAAGACCTATAATCCTTAAGTTATCTCTATGCATTGTTTTCAATGTCAATATATTTGGCTTGTATGGAAGTTATATATTCTTTTAAGGTTAATGCTTAGTTCTCTTTTTCTAGATTTTCATTAACTTCTTTGCATTTGTATTTCCATTCCGTTATTCACTATTTTGTTCCTTTGGTGATACTTACCATTATGGATTCAAGCTTGTATTCCAGCAATTATCTCTACTTTTGAAGCCATAAATTATGCTTTTACCATTCATATTTCTCATGAAACATCTTGCTGCAGTTCCATTCTTTTTTGGGAATCCACAGGTCCTCTGCCTCAATAGATACTGATTAATCTTCCTTTGTCTTATGATGGTCATTCATAGATACCTGGACTTTTGAGCTGATCTGCTGCCCATACTCCCTTCTGTTAATGTCTACCTATTAGACTATCCACTTATGCTCAAGGTCCTTAAATGATTTTTTTTTCCTCTTGAGATCTTTAGTAATTTCATTTTTTTTCTGTCACTCACTTTTAGACTCTTCCATTTGATTGTGGTTTCAACAGGGTGGAGGACTGAACCCCAAAACCATATTTGAATCCTTATATGTTGGGTACATGTTTTACTGGTCTCAGGCTATACCCCAAATGACTTCTGGTGGGATGTAACTGGTTCCATTTGGATGCTTGGATCTTTCCTTCAGCTACAAAGAAGCACATGCGTCCTCTCCTTTTTCTGTGTTCCTCAGTTTTCTGGGTGAGCACTATTGCAACACACAGTGTTGCAGCATGGCTGTCCCAGCCAGAACAGATTTCTGCTTTTTGGTTTTCCATGCTGTGGAGAATGAAGGGGTAGATTTGAGTTTTGTTGAAAGTCTATGATTCAGATTATGCTGAATCTTATACTTATTCCCTGCCAGAATATGCTGGAAATGGGAATGCGAATGGGAATGGAATGGGAAATTGAATGTTAAATGAACTCATTAGGGAAAAGGTCTAGTCCTCCATCTTGTTGGTTACTTGACCCAGGTATAGAACTCAAATATTAACTGATCTCCAAGCTTCTATAGTTATTTTAAATGAAATTTCTCTTTCAGTTCTTCCTGATGAGATACAGAAGTGCTAATGATTTATGTGAATTTATTTTGCATTCTAAAACATTGCTGAAATTATTTTAATTACTTTTTTTATTCTCTAATGTTTTCAAAGCACAGAAACATATCATTTGCAAAAATAAAACATGATAATTCTATTTTTTCACTGCCTATGCTTATTCTTACATTTCTTTTTACTTCTTTTATCATTATCACTATTATTTCTAAAACTATATCAAATGAGAATGACAGTGGACATCTTAGTTCTATCTCTAATTGGAAAGGACTGAATTTTATCCCCTTTACTGTTTGTTCTTCACTTTACAGATATTCTATTTATTATTTTATGGAAAAGTTCATTTATGTTTTAATAGAAAGGTGTGTTGCATTTTATCAAAAGCAAATTTCTGAACACACAAACACACATACACACACACATACATACACACACTGATCTAATTATCACCCCTGTCTCACATAATGAGATAGCCCTTCTTCTCACCAAGGCAAACACCTCTACATGCACAAATTATATAAATGGGATATTATTGGAATCTGCTTTCTGATCCATTCCACTATTCTCTTTCATTTTTGGAGTGAGTTCATCTAATTCACATTGAGAGCTTTGATGTTAACTGTGTATTTTATTTCATCCTATTCTCTTATTTCTCTCTCACTTTTCTCTGCATCCTCTCTTTATCCAAAATTTTTACCCTTTCTTTCTTTTCCTTTAAATTTATTTTTCTTGATTCCCTCCAGGTTAAGATTTTTTTTTACTTATCTTTCATCCCTTATCTATTCTTTCCTTTCCTTTTCCTGTTTCATTCCTGTTTCCCTAGTGAGTTTGGATGTATTTCTAAACCATTCCATTCGTTTGTGTTATACTCTTTTTAACTTGTTGAGATTAAAGCAAGATTCAAGTGATGCCCACTGGTACAATTACTTCTTCATTTGTACAGACTTCTGTTACACACATCAGTTATAAGAGATAATAAATTCCCTACCTTCTTCACCATTTTTCTATAGAGTATACTTTCCCCTCCATTTTCTTTCATTGAAAAAAAAAAAAAACTTCTAGGACCTCTATCTTATCTGACTTCCTTCATGGTGCCTGATAATATTGGTGTTCTGAGGGTACACCTATTTCATCTTTTCCACTAGAATACAAACATTGAATCTTTACAGATTCCCCTCTAATTGCTCAGTTATATTTTTATCTTTTTAATTTTCTTGTGAAATCCACATTGGTATTTCAAAGATTTTTACCCAGTTCTAGTCTTCTATGGTGTTGAATAGTCCATTTTTCCCTCTACAGGATTATATTTAGTTTTTTCTGAATAAGTTGTTTTTGTTTGTACACTATATTTGTGTTTTGTTTTTATTTATTTTTGCCTTTAGGAATATTGTATTCTGTGCTCTCTGCTTCTTTAAGTTGGTAGTAGATAAATCTTGTATGATCCTTACCATGAATTCTAAATACTTTTATTTTCTTTCTGACAGTTTTCTGAAGCTAAAAACTCTGAGTTTTGGTTATGATGTTTCTAGGAATTTTCATCTTGAGGTTTCTTTCAGGAGGTGATCAGTGAACTCTTTCTTTTCTCATTTTCCCTCTTTCTCCTCACTGTCTCTCAATCCACATATCCAAACTGTTGCCAAGGCCTGTAGATTTCATCTTTTTGGCATCTTTCCCATATACCCTCTTTCATCCTCTGACACTGCCACCACTCTAGTGCAGGGTCTCATCACATCATGCCTAGATTATTGCAATATTCATCCTTCATTCAGTCACTAAGGTGACTTTCCTAAAATACAGGTTTGATCATTACATCCCCCTATTAATAAATTCCAGTGGCTTGCTATTGCCTCTAGAATCAATTACAAAATGCTCTCTCTGGCATTCAAAGCCATTTATAACCCAGACCCCCTTTTTCCTTTACAGTCTTCTTATATGTTACTCCCTATATACACATATACTCTTAAATATACTTTTTGATCCAGTAACATTGTCCTCCTGGCTGACTCATGAACAAAACTCTATTTCTTAGCTTTGGGTATTTACTCTAGGTATCCCTAATTCCTGGAAGTCTCTCCCTCCTCCATTTTGACTACTGTCTTCCTTTAAGTCCCAACTAAAATCTCACTTTCTGTATGAAACCTTCCATAACCTATTTTAATTCCAGTGCTTTCCCTCTTTTGATTATTTCCTATTTATTCTCTATATAGCTTGCTTCATATATTTGTTTACATGTTGGCTCACCCCTTTAGATTGTAAGTTCCTTGGGGGAAGGGAATCTCTTTTACCTCTTTTTATATCCCCAGTGCTTAGCACAATGTCTGGAACATAGTAGACACCTAATAAACTATAGAATCAAAATGAATGAAATTGTTTGAATATATTTGGACAAATTTGTTTAAGAATTTCTTGAAATGTAGTGTGTAGGCTCATTTGTGGTTAAGGATATTTAGATACTTTAATTGTTCTTAATTATCTTCTATTTAATCTCTTTTCTAAGTGAGCTGTATTTCTTTTATGAGATGCATTATATTTTTATATATTTTTTATTTTAGTATTTCTCTCTTGTGTTGTCATTTATTTAATTTTGATCTGTTCTAATTTTCAGGGAGTTTGTTACTTGGGTAAGGTTTCATACCACTTGTGCTAAGCTGTTAATTCTCTAAGTATCTCCTCCTTAGCTCTCATTTATTTTCCTATTATTCCTTCTACTCTTCTCATTTCATTTTAATATTTCAAAAAAAACCTTCAAAACATATCTTGCATGATTTCTTCTAGAAACTGATCTTGTGGCCAAGCTTTGTTTTTCTTTGAGCTTTGCTCGAAAGCCATTTGAAGTTATTCCTTCTTTTGGATTTGTGTCTTTGCTATCATTGGAATTATAAAAGCCTTTTATCTTTTTCATTTGTTGGCTTATTCTTGTAGTCTCATTTTCCAGATTGGGGCTTTAAGTTAGGACTGGGTTGTGGACACATCTGCTGGAACTGTGGCATCCTATATAATATTGGATAGAATTATCTGGTGTCTTGATGATGGAGACAGAGCAACGATGAATACTTCCACTACAAGGGGACTAGTTCTGAATTCTCTGGCTCCTGGTTTAGAATGGTGGCATCAAGGACTTCCTCTGTTACCTAGAGTGGATTAGATAAACTTTTCTGGTGTAGATCTGCTTCTGAGGGACTGGGTCTAATAATTTGACTCACCCCTGCTTCACAGTTCCTGTCCTGGTCACTTCACTATGGTTTGAATGCAAATAATGTAATTTCCATGACATTTATCCAAAATATAATTGTAATGAGAATTTTATATAAAAAAAATTTCTCAGTTGCAGGTCAATATTACAATACTTCAAATTAATTCATTAGATGGGTCTGCAGAATTCATTATATTGAATTGAATTTTCAGGCATTAATCCTAAAAGTAATAATAGATTTGACCTCAAATATACTTCTTCAGATTTACATATACAGGCTACATATGTGTGACACCAAAGTAACTAGTTAAAAAAATGCCAGGAAATCAACTTGTTTTCATCTGCACAAATTTAATTAATGATTTTCTGACTCACAACTCTATTACATACCCAACTCTGCCTCAAATACCAACCCCTTCCAGCCAATACTGACTTGATTGTCCAGTTTGGGAGGATACTCTAGTACATGTCTCTTCTTCATTTCTACCATACATTAAACTATTTTTTCTATCAAAAAAAAGACCTCACAGTAGTTGTTTCTCAGTTCTTGAACTTGTGATATGTTTGTATGTTCCACTTCCCTTCACTGGAATATATCATATTTTCTCAAGAGAAATATGAATCATATTTTTGAAAATGTATATACTTAAGAAATAAAAAATAAAAAATAACTTCATTTATTGAAGTTATAAAATAATTTTATCTACTATTAATGAGTTGATTTCTCCTGAAACTCTGTTGTGTAACTGTATTTTGTGAAACTATCAGGAGATGCTAATATTTGTTTCCTTTACTTGCAAGGAATATCTTGAAATTGAATGTGATAATCCATGAATTTATCTTTCATCTGGCTTCTAAATCCTTTTTCCAATTTAGTTTAGTGACCATTTTTTGTACTAAAGGAGGGGATGATGTGTGTGGTTAATGAAGTAACAATGAACTACATACCTCATATTTCAAATCATCTTATATTTCATTCATACAGGTATTCTTTCCACTGCTTCATATCAATAATCCCCCATTTTTAAGTAGATAGATTTATGAGTTGTTATAACCCAAATATTTATCAGATTGTGGATAACTTTCTAGTACTAATACTTGCTGCATTTAACTTTGTTGTGCTTTGAATGTTAATCCACCACAAAAACAATACAAAAAATGCCTTTCTAGCTTAGTAAATTTGTACTCTCCCTGTACCTTCAGAATTCAAGGTCATTTCTAAGTCACAAGAAGGTATTAGGTTTACCACTCAAAATGGTAACTATATAAAGTATTATTTACCTTCAGAATCCTTAATAATATATAAATACACACATGCACAAATATCAGATAAACCTAAGGAGATAGAAATTCAGACACAAATCTTATATAGCCATTTATTCACAAAGATATACATACAGGCCCTTCTCTATTTATACCAATCCTTCAGGAGACAACTATATAATATACTTTTTAAAAAGTCATACAAAAATTTAAATTTCTTCATCACCAACATAGAAATATATGTTCTTGTTCTCGCTTTTTGGATAAGCATGCTCTTTTTATTATAGAACTCTAAGTGACCAAGTGAAAAGAGACTTAGTGGTTGCCAATACCAGGGGAAACATAGAAATCTGTCATATAATGAGAATTAGTTAACTGTGATATATATTCTAATTAGCATGAGATGGTTTAGGTGTGTTTCTAAGCTACATAATTAAAAGGCAATGTACCACATTAGAAGGATTTCTAGACTTGAAATCAGACAAGCTGGGTTCAAATCCTGGCTCAAATACTTAATAGCTAAAAATAACTTATATTTATATACTGCTTAATATGTGCTAGGCACTGTGCTAAGACTTTCCAATTATTTCATTTGATCCTCACAACAACCCTAAGAGGAGGTGAAATTATTATCCCTATTTTACAGGTGAAGAAACAGAGGCAGACAGGACCACAGGACTGCAGACCACATAGCTTATAAGTGTGCGAGGCCAGATTTGAACTCTAGATATCCTGATTTCAGACAATCGCACTGCCTACCTGCCAAAATCACTAGCTGTGTGACCATGGGCAAGTCAGCTAACCTTCTGAAACACATAACAATGTAACAACGGGCTTAACAATACTACCACTACCTCCCTCACAGATGTGAAGACAACACATTGTAAGCTTTGTTATTTGTCCTTCCTTCTCAAAGAAGGACATAACATCAAATTCCTACATGAACATATGTTGTTTTGATAATTGATAGCTAAAGGAGGGGTATGTTGGATCCAGTTCTGATAGACTACAGAGGTTTGATTGTTTAATTTGCAGTGTGAGCATCTACACCTCACCAATTGGAACTTGATTTGTTGTTTGTTAATTGTTTATACTAAAGAAAGTGATGGAGAAATTATCGTTAATGCTGATTAAATTGTTTTTGTTCTATTTTGTTTTTTTACTTTTGTTTTCAACTTTTACTTCCATAAGATTTTTGAGTTCCAAATTTTCACCCCATCTTCCTCTCCCCCCACCCCAAGATGGCATGCATTCTAAATACCCCTTCCCCTAGTCTGCTTTCCCTTCTATCTCTCCCCCCTTCTCTTATCCATTTCCCCTTCAATTTTCGTGTAGGGCAGGATGGATTTCTGTACCCCATTTACTGTATTTCTTACTTCCCAGTTGCATGTGAAAACATTTTTTTAAACATGTGTTTTTAAAACTTTGGGTTCCAAATTTTCTCCCTTCCTCCCTCCCCACCCACCCTCATTGATATGGCAAGGAACTAAATATAGGTTATATATGTGCAGTTATGCAAAACACTTCCATAGTAGACATGCTGTGAAAAACTAAGTCTATTTCCCTTAATCCTATCCCACCCACCCACCTATTTATTCTATTCTTTCTTTTGACCCTGACCTCCTCAGAAGTATTTGCTTCTGATTACTCCCTTTCCCAATCTGTCCTCCTCTCTATCATCCCCCTACTGTCTTGTCCCCTCTCCCACCCATTTTCCTGTAGGGTAAGACAGATTTCCATACCCAATTGAGTGTGTATGTTATTCCCTCATTAAGTCAAATCCTATGAGAATAAGATTCACTCATTCCCTCTCACCTTCCCCCGTTTCCCCTCCACTGTAAGAGCCTTTTCTTTTCTGGTTTTTGGGTTTTTTTGTGGGATAATTTACCCCATTCTACCTCTCCCTTTCTCCTTCCCCTAGTATATTCCTCTCTCACCCCTTAATTTTATTCTCCAGACATGACCACTTCATTTTCAACTCACCCTGTACCTTCTATCTATCTATATCCATATATACGTACATATAATTTTTTCCCCTACAACTACCCTAATACTAACAAAGGTCTCATGAGTTACAAATATCATCTTTCCATTCAAGAATGTAGACAGTTCAACCTTAATAAGTCTCTTATGGTTTTCTCTTTCCTGTTTACCTCTTCATGTCCCACTCGAGTCTTGTATTTGAAAGTCAAATTTTCTATTCAACTCTAGTCTTTTCATCAAGAATGCTTGAAAGTCCTCTATTTCACTGAATGACCATTTTCTCCCCTGCTGGATTATACTCAGTTTTGCTAGGTAGGTGATTCTTGGTTGTAATCCTATCTCCTTTGCTCTCTGGAATATTATATCCCATGCTCTGCGGTCACTTAATGTAGAAGCTGCTAAATCTTGTATTATCCTGATTGTGTTTCCACAATACTTGAATTGTTTCTTTTGGCTGCTTATAATGTTTTCTCCTTGACCTGGGAACTCTGGAATTTGGCTACAATATTCCTGGGAGTTTTCCTTTGGGGATCTCTTCTAGGAGGAGATCGGTGGATTCTTTCAATTTCTATTTTGCCCTCTGGTTCTAAAATATCAGGCAGTTTTCCTGGATAAGTTCTTGAAAGATGATGTCTAGGCTCTTTTTTGATCATGGCTTTCAGCTAGTCCAATAATTTTGAAATTCTCTCTCCTGGATCTATTTTCCAGGTCAGTTGTTTTTCCAATGAGATATTTCACATTGTTTTCTAATTTTTCATTCTTTTGCATTTGTTTTACAGTGTCTTGATTTCTCATAAAGTCACTAGCTTCCACTTGCTCTATTCTAATTTTTAAGGAAGTATTTTCTTCGGTAAGCTTTTGGACTTCCTTTTCCATTTGGCCAATTTTGCTCTTTAGGGCATTCTTCTCCTCATTGGCTTTGTGGACCTCTTTTGCCATTTGGGTTAGGCTATTTTTTAAGGTGTTATTTTCTTCAGTATTTTTTTGGGTCTCCTTTAGCAAGCTGTTGACTTGTTTTTCATGATTTTCTTGCATCACTCATTTCTCTTTCCAGTTTTTTCCTCTACTTCTCTTACTTGTTTCTCAAACTCCTTTTTGAGCTCTTCCATGGCCTGGGACTGATTCATATTTTTCTTGGAGGCTTTGGATGTAGGAGCTTTGACTTTGTTGTCTTCTTCTGGTTGTCTGTTTTGATCTTCTTTGTCACCAAAGTAAGATAATGTAGTCTGACTCTTTTTGCGCTGCTCACTCATGATCTCAGCCAATTACTTGAGTTTTAAACTCTTTGTTAAGGTAAAAGTCTGCTTCCAATGTGAAGAGTGTACTGTGCCAAGCTTTGGAGATTTGTACAGCTGTTTTCAGAGGTACTTCTAGGGACCTGTAAATTTTCAGTTCTTCCAAGGTGGTATGATAAGAGGCGAGGTGTTTCCTCTCCACCACCACAACATGCTCCACTGCACCAGCATTCCTCCTTGCCCCAGAAACGCCCCTCAGAACTGTCACCCAGATCCAAACACTGGTAAAGCGATTCCTGCCTCAGCACTGGCAAAGATATCCCTGCAATCCCCCTCTGATCAGCCACTTGATTCCCCCTCAGGCTGTGGGCCAGAAGCACTGGAAACAGCTGTGGCCTCGGGTCACA
The DNA here is from genome assembly GCF_900497805.2 of Vombatus ursinus. Taxonomy (NCBI): domain Eukaryota; kingdom Metazoa; phylum Chordata; class Mammalia; order Diprotodontia; family Vombatidae; genus Vombatus; species Vombatus ursinus. The sequence goes on from NW_020954720.1 coordinate 16,635,214, forward strand.
CTCAAGACTTGCGGTTGAGACCTAGCTCCTCTCTCACCGCAGTCATAGACTTTTCCCACTGACCTTCTAAGTTGTCTTTGGTGTTTGTGGGTTGAGAAGTCTGGAAACTGCCACAGCTGCTCATGATTCAGTTCTCTGAGGCCTGCTCCAGGGTCGCTGCAACCTGCATGCCCATGCCAAATTGCGCTCCTCTCCCTGCCCGGTGTGATATACCTTTCCAATCAACCATCCAGGCTGTCTTTGGCTGGAAATTTGTTTCACTCTTTCTTTTTGTGTGTTCTGCTGATTTAGAATTGTTTAGAGCCATTTTTTATAGGTATTTGGAAGGTTTTGGGAGAGAGCTCAAGACAGTCACTGCTTTCCCTCTGCCATCTTGGCTAAGACCCCCCAAGAGTCAGGTTTTTAATCAATATTTTCTGACTTTAACTTAGAACCATATTCCTTAGTTCTCTCCTTGGTCTCTGACCACTAAGATTTCAGATGTTTCAGTGATTTCTAAAATCCAACTATATCCTTCCATTCCATTCTTAATTCTGCCTAAATTTAGGACATTTTACCCCTCTGAAAACTAGTCAATAAGCATTTATTCCATAATGCTGATTAAATTTTAAAATGTATCTTGCATTTTTGGAGACCAGTTGTTTAATATTTACCAGCACAACCTTGCTTGAGGGTATGTACAATGGTCTCTACAGAACACATATTCCCACTTGGTGTTCTATTGGCAAAGTACTTAGATAAGTGAAGACAGAGCACATGCCTTCTAGATACTTGCCACTTAAAACAAATAGTAATATAGAAAAATAACCAGAAGCCATTGATCTGACACAATAAAATGCATAAAAGCAGGATAGCAATCCATAATCCATAATCCATAAAAGTAACATCAAATACACATCAGGGGTGAGGGCATTTCGAGGTGGAAAATGAAGAAAAAGGCCCTTTTACTAAGGCAACATCACTACTCTATTTTTTAGGTGTGAATAAGCTTTCTTTTCAGATTTTCTTTTGTTGGATGGAACTCTGGGTTCTTTGCTTAAGCTTAAGGAGAAGCCTATAATTGGAATATTTTCATGAGTTTGTCAGAGGCAAAGGAAATTTTTTTTAAGGACCACTCCAGAAATCATTGCTTTGTGTTTGCAAAAACCCATTTAATTTATCTTAGGTGGATTTGCAATTACTACTTGTGCTTCTCAGTTCAGCTTGGTGTCTGATGGCTCACGTTATAAATAACCTCCCCAATGTCCTTTGCGCGATTTCCAATTTAGCGATGTGCTTTTCAGTGACCAGTGTTATTTAGTCCAATTAGGAAACATTTTTAATGTAGGTCTTTATTAGATGAGCTATCAAGAACAATACAATATTTGGGAATTGAAGACCAATATAATATATGTTATACTAGCAAGGATGTTTCTAATCTCAAGCAATTTTTTTAAAAGTAAAGTTATATTAAAATTTTTAAACTCTAGACATTCTAGAACTTGAATCTGTATTTTGATAACTTTATTTATTTGCTTGTTTATTAATTTATCATTGATTTATTTACTTTTCTATCTATATACACAAATGTGTATATATATAAATATATACAAATATGTGCATATATGTACATGTGCACATATGTATATATATACATATATGCATATTTTTTGTATTTTGATGCTTTGGACAGATCATCTGTGGACAGTTAATGGAAAGATGTAAATGAGAATTGCATATAATGTGATGCCATGAATGAATTACAATCTATAGATGGGGGGAAGTATTCTCACTGATAAAATTACAGATAAAAATACCTAGCATTTATAGAGAGCTTTAAGGTATGCAAAGTTCTTTGCAAATATTATAGCATTTTAACCTCACAATAACTCTAAGAAGTAGGTGTTATTATTATCCCCATTTTATGTATGGGAAAACTGAGGTTGACACAGTTTAAGTGCCTTGCTCAGGTTCACACAGTTCAAAAGTCTCTAAGGCTGCATTTGAACTCAGTTTTTCATTATTTCAGGTATAACATTCTATTCACTATGCAACTTGTTACTGAAGGTAAACTAGAAGTGAAAATTTAGAGAGAAGAACTAGATTCTCTTCTACTGAGAAAGGGACCAGCTGTTAGGCTGCAGCCAACTAGAATCTAGCTATCTCTGAACCCCAAACTGAGAAGTTAAAGAGAAAATAAAACAGGAACAAACTAGAAACTAGACAAACATCATTAAAAATAGGTATGATATATACAACTATTGTGTATGAGTAAGACACAGATAGTAGATACTGGGTATACAAAAACTAAAAATAATCCAATACCTTCCCTCATGGGGCAGCTAGATCACACAGTGGATAGAGCACTGGACCTGGAGTGGGGAAGACCTGAGGTCCAATCTGTCCTCAGACATTTACTAGCTGTGTGACGCTGGGCATGTCACTTAATACCATTTGCCTCACTTCCTCGTCTATAAAATGAGCTGGAGAAGGAAATGGCAAACTACTCTAGTGCCTTTGCCAAGAAAGCTCCAAATGGGGTCACAGAGAGTTTGACATGATTGAAACAACTGACCAACAACAACAACCTTCCCTCAAGGAATTTATACTCACTAGGAGTGTATGACATGGATACAGTACATATAGGACAGTACTATGTGACAGCAATATAGGCAAAGTTTCGGTCCTTTTTACTTTATGAAAATGCAAGGAAGAAGAGAATGCTTTCTGGAAGGAAGTACTTTCTCAGTGAAAAAAATCAGAGAGGCTAAGCACCTTTTTCTGTTTTATCTGAAGAGTAAGAAAGAGTATTGAACATTTTTTAATGGTGAATAACATATTTTTGCCTTGTGAAGATCATTTTGCAACTCTATGTAGGTTTCAAAATTGGAGGCAGGAATAGTCAACAAATGTAAATTATGTCTACTATTTGCAAAGCATTGTGATAAGCACAGTTAGCACAAGTAGAAAGCTATTAGAGTAGTCCAGGTGAATAGGCTGGATTAACACAGTGGTAGCATGAGTATAGACAGGGACAATTTACAAGATGTTGTGGAGGTAGAATCAATAAGAAAGCTGACTAGATATGATGCAGGTATTTCCATCCTTGGTGACTGAGAAAATGATGGTGCCAAGAAACAGAGATATCATGGTTGGAAGGAAGATAGGTCTAAGTAGAAAGTGATAAATTCAGTTTAGAATGTACTATGTGAGAGGTGCTATGTGAACATGGGAAAATTATTTAACCTCCTAAAGCCATATTTTCTTCATAGGTGAAATTGCCATGATTGTGCTTCTTCTACCTACTTACAAATGTGTTGTAGAACTTAAAAACCTATACCATTGTGAGTTATCATTCCTTCCTAAAGAAGGGGGTAAAACTATATTTCTTTTTCTAAGCTTTTTTGCATACCAATTCCTGTTTTTCAGTAAATTTTTAAAAGCCCAGAACTATGGACATTATATATACCAATTTAAGCATCTAGCAGAGATTCTTAACCTAGGGTCCATACACTTAAAAAAATAGCTGGATAATTGTATTTCAATATGTATGTTTTCCTTCTTATTCCTATATATTTTATGCATTTAAGATCCCTTTTCTGGGAAGGGGACCATGAAACAAACAAACAAAAAAAAGTTGACAAGCCTCCCAAGACTGTCAAATGGGTCTATGAAACAAAAAAGATTAAGAACTTTTGAACTATGATCCACAGATTACTGTAAAAAATTACATTGTTGTTATATGACAAACTGACATGTTAGTGGCATAGATTTAGAGCCAGAAGGGACTTTAGAGGCCATTGAACACAACCCTCCAATTTTATAGATGAAGAAACTGAGGTTCAGAGAGGTTGTTACTTGTCCATGGTCATACAGATGATGTTAGGCAGTGTTTAAATCCTGCTTTTCCTGGCTACATCTGCAGTGCTCTATCAACTACATCATCCATTAGTATTATAGCCTAACTTGTTTGGGTCTGATCACATATTGGTAAAGAGGGAATTGAACTGTTGCTTTAATACAACTACTTGGATAAGGATTGGAAGTTTTATGAGATAAAAATTTGAAATGGAAAACATTTCAAATGTTATATCTGCCTGTTACAACATTGCTATGGAGTAAATCTATCATGTATTACAGATACAAATATGTGTAACTTAACTTGAAATTCAAAGCACAGAAGCTTATATGAGCATTAAAGTAAATCAAATAAAAAAATCCCTGCAAAATTCTGTATCAAAAAATGTGAGGCTGTGAAATATCCAGTAAGCAATTCAAGATGAGGGACTGGACCTCCGGGGATAGGTTTGGACTACCTAGAGCTGATAATCAAACTCAAGGGAGCAGATGAAATTATCAAGAGAAAAATTAGGGAGAGCTTAAAAGAGAATCTAAAATACAACTTTTGGGGATGTTGTTACAGCATGGGAAGAAAAGGAGGAACCAATAAAAAAGGCTTAGAAGGAATCAGGCAGGTAGGAAGAGAAGCAGGAGAAAACAATATTGCGAAACTCAAGGGAAGAGAAAGTAACTAGGAAAGAAACCATTGCAGGTCAATGATGTCAAATGCTGTTGACAAGTCCAGAATAAAGAACAATAAGGAAAGATAACCAGATTTACCATTTAAGAGATATGAGATCAGAAGTTAATTACCAGGGTTTGAGGAGTGAATGAAACAATAGAAAAAATGAATGCAGAATACTTTTTTTTCCCCTAGGAGTTTATCAGTAAATAAAAGAAGAAATAGAGGATTTTAGCTTGAGTGATAGCTTAAAATATTAGGGTCAAAGGAAGAAATTTTGAAGGACAAAGTAGATCTGAATATATTTGTTAGGAATGGAAAAGGTCCCTAATGTGTTAGATGAGACAGAGAGAATGAAGAATGGAGTAAAGTCCTAGAGAAGATGGGAGTAGATGAAAATAAGAGCGCAAGTGAAAGTTTCAACTTCAATAAGGAGAAGAGTACTTCAAACTTTGAGATTAAAGAAAAACAGGAGAATGTGGATTAAAATATAAAGAAAGTGAAGATGAGATACAAAGATGAGAAGAAACAATATCAAAAAGAAAAAAAAAACTACTGGACTGGAACTGGAAGACCTGAATTGAAATCCCATCACTGATTGGACCATGGGCAAGTCACTTAAACTTCTCTGGGATTCAGTTCCCTTATCTCTATAATGCTGGGAGAGAGCTAAATGATCTCAAATTTTATTTCTAGTTCTAAAATACCTGATCCTATGAGATTAAGAAACCCCCAACAGATCAATCTTTTTAGTAATGCATGAAGTTCATCTATTGAAAGAAGCAGGTGGGGCTCACTTTGGAACATATAGAAAGGAGAAAAAGGGTTTGAACAGCTCTTGGGGAAGAATGGCAGAGAACAATGGGGATGAATGAAAGAATCATTCTATATTAGTGAGGGCTCAGTTATGATTAGAGAATATGCATTTATTGCAGTCCCAGGCCCATGGGTTCATTAACACTTCCTGAGACATTCCATGGCTTGGGAGAAGGAACAACAGACAGAAATGATTCAGATTTGAAAATTAATAAGGTGTTAATCAAGAAATTATGTGGGTAGGGAAAGGATGGAGTGGAAAGGCAGGAGGATGATGGGACAGGATGAATGGGGGTGGAAGGAAGTTCCTTGTTGAACTGGCTAACTATAGAATTATGACTTTAAAAGGATGGAAGACTAAGAAGGGATGATGAACCAGGAATTGATGGACCAGATGTCATGATGAAAAAAACAATTAGGGTAAGGATAGACAGACAGTGGAAAAGCTAGAAGGGCAGAAGATTGTAATTTGAGAGGGGATTTCCAGACCCAAAATGAAAAGTCAGAAGAAGCCAAACACCTGTTCCCTTTTGAGAGGTTGTGATTTTGAGTAAACACCACCAACAAATTGCTCTGCTGCTACTGCAAATACTCTCCTTGCTCTCTGATCTTTTTACCCCAACTGGGCTTTGCCACATACACTGCTTGTCAGAGGTTCAGCTAAGGAAAGCAGGAGGAAATAGCCCCAAACCTCAGTAGACATTTTAGCTACTAGGAAGACTAAAGCGAGGCTATGCCCCAAGAACATACCAGGCCAAAAGCTTAGCTTTCACTTCAAAAATCTTACTAGGTTTCAGTTTTCTAAGTTGAAACTTTTCCACTAAATCAAATGAAACCCACCAAAATTCTGACAAGTACTAACTGTATGCAATTCCCTGTATGTGTCATATCTGATTAGATCCTAACGTTTACTAAGCAGGGAAATAAATTATATAATTCTAAGATTCATGATTATGAGCAGAATTTCTAAGCCATCCTGAGAAACACATTATTGGAATAAAATTTAAAATATAAGGTTTAACTTGAAAGCATTTCCAACTGGAATACTGCATTCACACTGAAATATTTGGGTCAGTCAGTCAACAAATAATAATGAAACCTCGGCAGGGCAAAGCAACTTGCTGGCTGAAATGGGAGGAGGTTTGCCTGTACTTTGCACATAAAACTTAATTTCATATTTAATGTTGAGAGAAGACATTTATAATATTGCCAAGAAAACACTTGCCTTGTGTTGCCAGGAGTTATCAATCCACCACATTTTCAAAAAACATGTGTGCATTTATAAGACTAAGAAGAGGGGTTTTTTTTTGTCATTGTTGGTTTTGCAAAACGAAAGGCAAGTCAGTATTGGAAACAAAAATACATCAAAGGAATACATTCTTCTTACTAGATCCTGAACAAGGAACTTGAATGCTGAGGCACTGCCAAGATTAGTATTGGAAAGAACATCACATTGTCTCTGCTATGCTTACCATGGAATGACTTGCCATAAAAACAGAAGCAGAAACATAGAAACTTTAAAGCCCTTCCCATTGAGATATATCTGTTGATGACTCACTTTCTCTACAATGATATAATTTTCAATATTATTTTGTCACATGAAATAAAAATTTGATACTGGAACATTTTTTTTTCCTTCAAAGCAGAGTATTTATACTGGTTGTCTCTAGATTTAATGCAAACAATTAGTAGTTTCTAATTTGGAATATTGTAGACATTTAATACATAATAACAATTATATATATATATATATATATATATGTCACTTTAAGATTTGTAAAGTAATTTACAAATATCTAATTTATCTTTACTACAATCCTGAGAGATAAGTGACTTTCTCATTTTTACACAGATTGTAAGTGGTTGCAGAAGGATTTAAACTCAAGTTTTCTTGACTCCAAATTCAATCAACCTAATTTTCCCAGTGAAGCAATGTTACAAATGGGTTAGATTCCCAAACTAGTCAGCAAATGCCTATTTAATCCACAATAGACTTAGCTCTAGGAAAAAAAAATGCCTGGGAGCAGAAGAAAATGTACTACCAGAGAAATTCTGGAAAAGCAGAGGAGTAAAACAAGGCAAAGAGGGGAGAGAATTTTCTCCTTCATTATCATAGGGAATAGAACTTTTGTCTCTCCTGGTCACCAATGAAAAATTCCATTTTCCCAAATGATTTATTTGCCACTCCAAAGAAAATATTTATTTCCTCATTTTATTTTATCTAATGTAGATGGTAGGAGTAAAGTAACATAATTAAATGAATACACTAACATGTGATTGACAGAAGAAACTAAAGACCTTAGGAGCACTGGTGATATTTCCTCACTGTTGCTCACTGAAATTATGGGCCACACAGGAGTAAAAGAGGATTGGAAAGTGAATTTAGGCAACTGAAAGATATTGGTTGTTGTCCTTCATTCCTGAAGTGGACCAAAATGGCCTCACTATGTTAGAGTAAAGCTCCAGTGCATCCAGCTGTGGCTGATCAGACCAATATGAACTGAGAATGCTCTACCACTGGTTGGGCACGAATAGTCCATGTGAACACTTAGGGTGGATTCTCTTAATTTGCATATCTTGCATTTCTTTTGAGCTACTTCAATTCTGCTTTGTTCATAAAGCACAGCATTTTCTCTGATGAGGGTATGCCATGTGGGTGGTCCTGTACCAGGGTCTACTATGTACCACAATCAATTCCAAAATTCTTTAGAGAGACCTTGAGGATGTCCTTGAATGACTTCTTCTGACCACCACCTGAGAGCTTATCTTATGTGAGTTCTCCATAAAATAGTCTTTTAAGTTACTTTTGGCATTTGAACAATGTGGCCGGCCCATTGGAGTTGCACTCTCTGCAGTAGGGTTTGAATGCTTGGCAGTTGAGCTTGAGAAAGGACCTCAGAGTCTGGTATTTTACCTTGCAGGTGATCTTCAGAATCTCGCTAAGACAATTCAAATTGAAGGGATTCAGTTTCCTGGCATGGCTCTGGTATACTGTCCAGGTTTCACAGGCATACAACAATGATGTCAGCACAATGGCTCTGCAGACCTTCAGTTTAGAAGTCAGACTAATACCTCATCTCTACCACACTTTTCTTTGGAGCCTCCCAAACACTGAGGTAGCTCTGACAATGCATGTGTCAACCTCATTATAAATGTGTACATCCCTGGAAAGTATACTGCCAAGGTAAGTAAACTTATCTATAGCATTCAAAACTTCTCCATATGCTATAACCAATGTTTCCACCTATTGATGTTGTAGTGCTGGCTGATGTAGCACCTGTGTTTTCTTGGTGTTAATTGTTAGACCAAAATTAGCACAGCAGCAGAAAATCAATCCATACTTTGATGCATCTCAACTTCAGAAGCTGCATTAAGTGCACAACATCTGCAAAAAAAATCATGCATCAATACTCCTTCCACTTTGATCTTAGCTTGTACCCTTTTCAAGTTGAAGAATTTACCATCAGTGCAGTAGCTGACCTTGATGCTGGGTTTGTCCACATTGCAGGTGTTCGACAACATGGCTGAAAACATCCTGCTTTTTAAGCAAGGGAGCAAGTAGATAGCCTTGTTTCACTCCATAGGTGATAGTGAACGTACAAGAGCATCATCCGTTATCCAGAACCCAAGTAAGCATGCCATCATGAAAGTGACATATAATACTGATAAACTTCTCCAGACAACCAAATTTTGATATAATTTTCCATAAACCCTCATGAATGACAGTATCAAAGGTCTTGTTCAGATCTATAAATGTTGTGGACAGGTCTTTCTGTTTTGTTCTTGGCATTTCTCATGGAGTTGTCAAGCAGCAAGCACCATATCAACCATTCTTCAGCCCTTTCTGAAGCTACACTGGCTCTCAGGTAAATGACTATCTTCGAGGTGAAGGATCAGTCTATCAAGGAGGACTCTGGCAAGAATCTTGCCAGCAGTGACCAAGAGAAATGCCGCCCCCCATGATTGTCACAGGATAATCTATTTGTTTCACCTTTATAGAGATGGACAATGGAGGCATTGTTGAACTCCTGGGGTATTATGTCCTCTTGCCATATAACACAGAAAATCTCAGTCAGATTTTGTATGGACCCTCCATCTTAAAAATCTCAACTGGAATTGAATCAGCACCAGGGACTTTGCCACAGGAGAGGAGCCTAATGGAATTCTTCAGTTGGAAATTTGACTAGAGAGGTATTGACTTCAACCTGAGGTAAATGGCCAATGGTTTCAGCATTGATTGATGATGGTTTGTTGAGAATACTATTAAAGTGTTAATCCCTTCTCACCAGGATCATGTCTTTGTCACAAATCAATGTGACTCCATCAGCACTGTGTAGTTGAGATGCACCATATGTCTTAGACACCTAAATAAGCTTCAGGGCATCATAAAAGCATTCTGGATTATTACTATCAACATAAAACTGAATTTCATCTGCCTTCTTCCTGAGCCCAAAATCCTGCATCTCTGTAAGCTTCACTTGTACTTTACTAGAGTTAAATGCCAACTTCTCAGAGATGGATGAATTATTGTGGAGTTCTCATTTTTCATTTAGCAGCTTCTGAATTTAACCATCATTTTCATCAAACTAGTTTTGATGTTTTCAAGTGTTCTGACCCAGATGAGCAAATGCAGTGCTATACACCAAATTTCTAAAAGCTGCCCATTCCTTTTCTGCTTCCTTGTTGCCAAGCATGTGTTGGCTCAACTTTCCCTCCAAATTAGTAACAAACTGCTCTCACTCAGAGAAGTGCTCTCATCTGTTGATATTAATTCTTCTGGTAGTCATTTTGCTTTGAGATCACCACTTTACTTAAATGTGAATATTTAGCTTGGAGAGGATAAATTTATGATCACTGCAGCATTCTGTGCCACACATTACCTTCATGTGTCTTTTCTCCTTACAATCACAGAGTCTATTAAATGCCAATGTTTGCTGCCAGGGTGGGTTCATGAAGTTTTATTGCACTTAGGTAAATGGAAAACAATGTTGGTGATAAGGTGATGAGATGCATGAGTCTTCAGTAATAAGTGACCATTATCGTTTCTGTTTCCAACTCCATTCCTCCCAAGGACTTCCTGCCACATCTGGCAGTCTGGGCCTACTTTAGCATTAAAATCACCCAGAATTATAAACTTGTCTTATTTTTGGCACATTGATAATAAGAATCTCCAGGTCTTCATAAATTTTTTCCTTTAACCTCATCAGGGTTCATTATGGTAGAAGCATAGGCACTGATGATGATGGCATGGCATTTTCCTGCCAGTGGCAATTGCATTGTCATGATCTTGTCATTTACTCCTTTTGGTTGGCATACAAGCTTGTTGACTAGATTAGTTTTTATTACAAAATGTACTCTAGCTTCATGACATCCCCCTTCACTGTGGCCACTCCAGAAAAAAGAAAAAAAAAACATGTATCCTACTCCAACTTCAGTGAGCTGGCCTTAATTTGCCCACCTTGTGGGCTGCTATTTGGATCTGATACCTGATAAGTTCCCTCACAACAAAAGCTGTTTATCTTTCAGGTCTACTGGATTTCATGTTGTCCATATCCATGTACACATTCCACGTACCAATGGTGAGTGGAATCATCTTTGCAGAAGTTTTGCACTTTTTTTTGTGTGTGTTTCAACCACAGAGTGGGATCCCTGCTTGCTGCCATAATCAGGCCAGGGTTAGGTAAACAAACAAATTTAGCACACCTTTTCTAGCCCCTTCCATATACCAGGAGGTGAGCAGTGTGGTCCTTAAAAGGCTGCACAGACATACAAAAGGCTGCCGAATCCCACTGCTACTTCCAGTGAGAAGATGACCCTATGGCCTGAGTCATCTGGCTCCCTGGGTTGTGATTACCACTCCCAGTGTATATCTGCACCTGCTACTTCATCACTTGCCTGTCACCACAGGATTTTGAGATAAGTAAAATGGTAAAATGGTATGGGTGATTTCTCTTGATTCACGTATAAATCGTATTTAAGTGAGTCAGAGTTGCATGAAGTCACTGGCCTAATTCTCCCTTCTGCAGTTGTCACACTCCAGTGACAGGACAGAGTCAAGACAGCTGGTGATAGCTCAAGATGCAGTGGATGACCTTAGCATCTTCGGGTGTCTAAACAAGCTCTAAGCACTCCACAGAGCCTGCTTCAAACGCCTTCATTTCCATTGGAACAAATTGTTCTTATCTACTCATTCCACCAGGGGAAGTTTTCACATGCTTGAGGTAGACACCCCAGTAACTCACTGATGTGTTTGAGACCCCTTGGTTACCCTCAACATAGTTTAGCCCATCTGAAATTGTTTATAGGGGGTGCAGCTTCTGTACGTGCTAGTTTCTTGGAGCCACAGGTGAAAGTTAGTTGGATCAGACACCAAAGGGAGCAAGCAGCCATGAAAGGGCTTGGCAGCCCTAACATGAGAAATACTAGTCTTCCCTGAACACATCCTATACCATACATAAGTGTATTTGTGTGTGTATGTATTCACACACACATATACACAATATGCATATGTATGTATATTGTGTGTATATATACATATATATGTGTGTGTGTATATATATATATATATATAATGTAAGAGGAGACAATATCCAGTAAGAGGGGCAATACTCAAATAACCAGAGCATTTATAATATAATAAGTGGATTATACAGCTAACAGCAAGAAAGAAAATTCTGAAAGTTGTAGTTTTAGAGCTAGGAAGTGATGAGATCATAGATATAGAGGTGGAAATGGAGCTCAGCAGCCATTTAATCCAACCCCTAGGTTTATAGAGGAAGAAACTGAATAGAGAAGTTAAATAACTTGCCCAAAGTCATGTAGGTAGTAAGTAGAAGATTAGAACCAAGTTACCTCAAATTCAAAATTAAGCCCCTTTGCAATGTAAAACATTGCCTCCCTTTTCAACTTTATGTATGTGAATGAGATTTAGTAGAATGTGACTCATGGATGGAATATAATAATGAAAGTTATATTTATTCAAAAATTAAAATATTTTATTATATAAAAGGTGTAGTGAATATTTTATATAAAATACATACCTGTAAGAATATATATATATAGTCAGGAGGGGAGATGGAAAGCATCACTTTTAACATGGAGCTAACTCCATGGAGGAAGAAATTGAAGAAGAAATAAATAAAGGAAGAATTTTTTTTAAATTATAATATATGGAAATAAACTCAGCCAGAAGGAAAGGGATAAAAGTTTAGGAAACCATCACAAAACTGATATACCAAAACATGATATTCAGCTATTTGGATATTTGCTGGAGATCCTACTGCTAATTAAAAAGAAAAAAAAAGTAAAGCACCTGACAAATTAGTGAATTACTTTAATGATTGCTTTCTTCAAAAGCTGGAAGAAATGACAATGAGCACTGATATTCTGTGCCAAATTCTGACTAGTAAGAGCAACTAGCTGTCAGCAAAGAAATGGTAGACTCCTTTGGGTAAAGAAACTATTCTAGCTTCAGATTTATGACAGATAAGGAGGGGAAACCTTGGGATAGCCTAAAACATAACCGAGATTTTGCATTAGCAGGCTTGAAAGAGATCAGACAAAAGATAAGTAGGATCTTTTAGTTTAAAACTATATTGGGAAAGTTGTCCCAAGATGAATGAAATTTAAATGCCCAAAATACAAACAGGTGATTCCAGTCAGGAGAGAAACAGGTAAATTGACTTAAAGAGAAATGAGGAAGTCATGAATAAACTTGAATTGTTTTATGACACACATAAGAGGCAATATGGCATAATGAATAGGGTGAAAGCCCTGGGTACAAGTCCCATCTTTGATACTTACTGGGTGATCCTGGGAAAGTCACTTAACCTCTCAATACTTTAGGAAAAAAGAAGCTTGAGGTGCTTCTAGGTGGTGCAGTGGATAGAACATTGGCCCTGAAGTCAGGAAGACCTGAGTTCAAATACGGTCTCAGACACACAACACTTACTAGCTGTGTGATCCTGGGCAAGTTACTTAATCCCAATTGCCTCACCAAAAAAAAAAAAAAAAAAAAAAAAAAAAACTTAAGGGAATTTCCTCCCCCAGGAGTTCTACCAATGAAATCACAGGCCTAGTTCCTTTCTCTGTTCACAGAAATGAAAGCTATACAAGTCAGTGAGTCAATGTGCCAGCCACTGTGCTAAGCACTAGGGATGTAAAAGTTAAAGCTAGTCACTGATCTCAAAAAGCTCACATCTAAAAGAGAAGAAAACATACAAACAACTATGTACAAATACACTATATACAGAATAGATTGGAGATAATCAAAGAGAAAAGGCACTAGAATTAACGGGGATTAGAAAAGCCTTCCTGTAGAAAGTGAGATTTAATCTGGGACTTAAAGGAAGTCAGAAAAGCCAACAGAGAGATTAGGAGAGAGAAGATTACAGGGATGGGAAACAGTCAGTAAACAGTCCTGGATTTAGGAGATGGAATATATTGTACAAGGAACAGAAAGGAGGAAAGTGTCACTGGATTGCAGAGTATGTAAGGGAGTGTAAGGTCTACAAGAATGGAAAGGGAGGTGGAGGTGGTTATAAAGGGCTCTGTATGCCAAATGGGGATTTTATTTTTGATCCTAGAGGTAAGAAGCCAATGGAGTTTATTGAATAGAGAAGTGACAAGACCAGACGTGTATAGTAGGAAAATTACTTAGGCAGCTAACTAGAAAATAGACTGGAATTGGAGAGAAACATGTGACCAAAAGACCAGCCAGTAGATTGTTGCAATAGTCTAGCCTTTAGGTGGTGAAGGCCCATATCACAATGGCAGACGTAACAGAGGGGAAAAAAAGGGGGCATATGAGAGAGATTTTTGAAGGTAAAACTGACAAGCCTTAGCAACAGATTGTATATGGGGGTAAGAGAGAATGAGGAGTAAAGAATGACACTTAGGCTGAGAATTACGGGTAACTGGGAGGATGCCATCAATAATAATAAAAAGGTTTGGAAGGAGGGAAATTTGGGGGGAAATAATGAGTTCAGTTTTGGATATGCCGAGTTTAAAATGTCTACTGGTCAATGAATTTGTGATGTCCAATAGGAAGTTAGAGATGTAATTCTAGAGATCAGGAGAGAAGTTATGAATGGATAAATAGATTAATTAAGATAAGTAGATAAGTAGCATTATCAGAATAAAGATAATTAAATCCATGGGAACTGAGATCACTACAAGAAATAGTTTGTAAGAATACTGTAAGATACACTAACATTCAAAATGAGATAAAATAGGGGATTAATTAAAAGAACAAAAAGGTGGATTTTTTTTAACTTATGTTAAGAGAAAGAAGATCAAAGTAAGTTTAGGCCTTAGCTTGTAGGGGATAGGATAAGAGAGGAAAAAAAATAAGTTAGAAATACCACACCTTCACTTGACTTCTATTTCCTCTGTCAAGGAGAAATATATATTTTTTGTATTGGAAATAAGAATAAAAATAGTTTAAAATGATTTGACACCCTCTCCAAAGTGAAATGATAGTGAAAAATGACTAAGTGGCTGTCAATGAACTCAAATCGCCAGGCTCAAATGAACTGCATTTATGATCTTCAAAGACCAAACACATGGGATTGCTAAGCTTAACTGAACATAACAGTAAAACAATTCTATACTCCAACCATTTATGTCTAAGAGGCTCAGCTCTATGAAGACCAAAAACATCTTCTAGAAATAACACCAAGAAAAGATGTCACATTCATCATAGGGAATTGGAATGCTATAGTAAGAAATCAAAAGATAATTAAAATAATGGTCAAGTTTGGGCTTGGAGTACAAAATAAAGCAGGGGATAGAATAATAGAGTTTTGTCATAACTCTCTGCTCATAGCAAACGCTCTTTTTCAAGAAACCAAAAGACAACTCTACACAGGGACGTCACAAGATGGTCAATATTGAAATCAGACTGATTATATACTTTGCAACCAAAGGTAGAGAGGCTCTGTACAGTTAGTTAAAATAAGACCTGGAGGTGACTGGGACTCAAGTCATGAGTTTCTTATCTCGACATTCAGATTTAAATTGAAGGAGGTAGAGAAAGCCATTAGAATGTATTGTTATGATATAAGCAATATCTCTTATGAATATGAAGTGGAGATGATGAATACATTTAAGGGATTAGATCTGGTAGGTACAGTGCCTGAAAAATTATGGACAGAGGCATCAACAACAACAACAACAACAAAAACATTCCAAAGAAAAAGAAGAGCAAGAAAGCAAAATGGCTGCCTAATGAAACTTTACAAATAGCTGAAAAAAGAAAGAAAGCAAAAAGGAATAGAGAAAGGGGAAACTATACCAAACTGAATGCAGAATCCCAGAAAACAGCAAAGAGGGATAAATTTTCTTAAATGAGCAATGCAAAGAAAAAGAAAAAAAAACAATAGAATGGGGAAGATGAGATCTCATCAAGAAAATCAGAGAAGTCAAAGGATAGTTTCTTGTAAAAATTGGCATAATAAAAGACAAAAATAGTAGGGATGCAAGGGAAGTGGAAGAGATTAAGAAAAAGTGGCAAGAACATATAGTAGAAAGACCTTAACATCACTGATAACCACAATAATGTGGTTACTGAGTTAGAGCCAGACTTCCTGGAGAATAAATTCAAGTGAGCCTTAGGAAGGATTGTTAATAATAAAGTTTGTTAATGTGATAGAATTCCTAGAAGATGATGCTGTTAAAATTTTACCCTCAATATGTCAGCAAATTTGGAAAACTCTGTAGTGGTCAATGGATTGGAAAAGATCAGTTTATATCACAATCCTAAAGAAGGGAAATGTCAGAGAACATTCAAATAACCAAACAATTGTGCTCATTTCACATGCCAGCAAGATTATGCTTAAGATGTTGCAAGCTAGGCTTCAGCAATACATGAACTGATTATTACTGGAAGTGCAGGTTGGTTTTAAAAGAAGCGGAAAAACTAGAGACCAAAATGCCAACATCTGCCAAATTATGGAGAAAGCAAGGGAATTCCACAAAAAACATCTACTTTGGCTTCATTGACTACATTAAAGCCATTGACTATATGGATCAAAATAAAATGTGGCCACTTCTCAAAGTTAATGACACTACTGCCTCCTGAGGAATCTTATGTAGGTCAAGAAGCAGCAGTTTGAACTGAACAAGGAACCACAGATTGGTGAAAGGAGTACAATAAGGCTATGTATCATCACCTTATTTATTTAACTTATATGAAGAGTATATCATGTGAAATGCTAAGCTGGATGAATCAAAAGCTGGAATTAAGGTTGCCAGGAGAAATATCAATAATCTTAGATATGCAGGTGATACCACTCTGAGGGCAGAAAGGAAAGAAGAATTATTAAAGCCTATTGATGACAGTAAAAAAGGAGAGTGTACAAGGTGGTTTGAAGTATAATATTAAAAAAAAACTAAGATCATGGCAGTCAGTCCCATCATTTCCTGGAAAATACAAAGAGAAGAAATGAAAGCAGTGTTCTATTTTATTTTCTTGGGCTCACAGATCACTGCATACAGATACCTTAGCCATGAAATTAAAAGATACTCCTGGAAAAGAAAGCTATGGCAAAACTTGACAGTATACTCAAAATCAGAGACATCATCTTAATAACAGAGGTCCATTTGTCAAAATTATAATTATTTTTTGTTTGTTTTTTTTTGTTTTTTTTGTTTTGTTTTTCCAGCAGTAAGGTGTGGCTGTGAAAATTGGACTATAGGGAAAGCTGAGCACCACAAAATCTGTGCTTTCAAATTGCGGTGCTGCAGAAGACTTTTAATAAGTCCCTTGGACAATAAATAAATCAAATCAGTCACTACTTTAAGAAATCAATACAAATTATTCATTGGAAGGACAAATACTAAAGCTGAAGCTTAAATATTTTGGCCATCAGAAGACAGGACTCACTGAAAATGACTCTAACATTGGAAAATATTGAAGGAAAAAGGAGAAGGGGACAGAGGACAGCATAGAATGAGATCAATAAATAGTTTCATGGAAGCAACATGAGCTTGGACAAGCTTTGGGAGATAGTGGAAGATAGAAAGGCCTGGGGTTCTATGGTTCATAGGGTTTCAAAGAGTTAGATGTGACTGAACAATTGAATAACAACAACAATAACAACAACTTGGAAGCTTCTCGAGCTCTGAGTGGTGAGTTTTTGCTTTATTTTGCCCAAAACTAATGCTTCACCTCATTTTCCAACCATTTCCAAACCATGGGGCCATGCTCAGATCTCCCTTCCTTCCTCACCTTTTAGTCCCCTTTCATGTGTTTTCTCTAATTATTGAAAATATACTCTTGGAAAGCAATAACTATCTTGCTTGTGTATATTTTTATCTTCAGGGTTTATATCAGTGCCAGCTATATATCAAATACATAAGATATTTTTCATGTATTCATTTTGAAAATTAATAATAATTTTCATCCCCAAGGCTTTCTTTCAAAAGCCTGTCACTCATAGACACATGTATTACAGATTGATTAATTTGGCAAAGAACCAACACTTTACCAAAGTAATCTCCTGTGTCAACATATGTCTCCTATCTCTCTTTATGCTAATATCAATTTTTATTGGGAAATTAGTTATAGCTGGAAAACACATGACCTAAAAATTAATATAATTTAGAAATTTCTGAAGTCAAAATTTAACCTAGAGAAGGAATATGGCATTAATTATCATTTGGAAGAATCATTACCTTTCAAAATTATTCTCATTTTTCAGGGAGGCATAACAACTATTTGAAAACTCTGGTCAGAATAATTTTCATATAATAAATTCCAACTCTGAAGGCAATTTAAATGATAGCTCCACATTAATAGAGTGTTTTAAGATTTACAAGGCATGTTCCTCACCACAACTCTGTGAAGTACAAATTGGAAGTATCATTATCATGATTTTGAAATACCAAGTCCTTCAGTATACCTGGGGTCTCAGATTTATTTGGGAGCTCCCTCCAACAATTCATATCACAATCATACATGCTGTCTTGTACCCATGCTCTCCAATTTACTTTCAAAGGTTCACTATAGGAAGCATTCCACTCTACATGTTGGAAAGAGGCCTTCTTCACTTTCTCCTGACATCACAATTGTAAAAATGGAGCTATCTGACCAATCACCTGTTGTCCCTTGCTCTTGCCACATGACTAGCCCACCTTCCTTTTCTATTACACAATTATTGGGTGACATCCTTTAGTCCTGTTCTTCAAAGTTCCTGACTGGTTATGTATTGTTGTTTGCTGACACCTATCATGATTCATTCCATTGCCCTCTGAGTTGTGCTAATTTTTATTTCTTTAGAGTGAGCCCTGATATTCTAGGACTCACTGCTATGGAGCAATACCATAAATTGTTTTTTGTATTGAAAAGATGGCCCTTTGCTGTTATGTAAGTTTGAGGTCAGTAAAATGTTTCCTGAAAGCAATATATTCCACTATCCCCTGCTTTTTCAACTCTAGACATACTAGTTAGAATAACTAAGATTCACAGAGGGTAAGCAACTTGTTCATTGTAGCCCATCTAAGAAGTGTCAAATCTAAAATTTGAACCCAGGTCATTTAATTCTGAATCTTTCCTGTTCTTTGGAATATGTTCAGAAGTGTGATTGATTAATTGAAATATAAACTACCTATATTTCAGGACCACTATGAGTGGGAATCACAATCCCCCAACATCTTGAAGACAAACCTTATTGCTCTCAGTCTCTTACTGTATACAGAATGTTACATTGAGAAAGCATGACTTAATCTACAGTATTATCAACATTTTATTAAAAGACAATAAAAAGGCCCTGCTATGTATGTCACATTGTTTTTTTTTCTAATGAAAGAGAATATAGAAATCATGTAATCCATCTCCAACCCAAATTTGCGAGTCAGGGAACTGCATTATAGAGGATTCTATATTTTTGTAGGATGCATTGCTACTTATTCCTGAAAACCCTTGGAACTTTCATGTGTGTTGATAGCTGTTCTTATTTCCCTGATTTTTAAGTAATATAAGTTTTGTTCCCATTGGCTTTGCATGTTTGTTAATTTCAACACTCCACTTATGACTTCAAGATTTCAAGAATCCATAGTTTACTCAGATTGGGTTCTCTCTTTGCATTAGGAACAATATCCTAATGCCTGCTCCCATGCCAGTTACACTAGGTTTTCCTCAAAAGATCATGAAACAATCTATGAGACTTAATTTGCTTACGAGACTCAGAGGGTCAGGTTATTGGTATCACTCTTTCCTCACCTGAGTACAAAGTAATTAAAAAGAGCCCCATATGCACTCTGATGTTTGGTTGGTAGGAAAAAAAATTGGCAGATCAGACAAGGGACTTTTCCTCAACTGACTTAACTTATGGTATCCTTGATGCTTATTCCTGTTGCATATCCTCCTGCAATGGCTAAATAAATCTCCTTTTGTTAACTGTTCCAGTATTGAATCATCAGGGAACTGGCCTGAGTCAGGCAAAGCCCAGAATACCCTGAACCAACAAAGACTGCAAACTAGCTATAATTCATTAAATAACATTCAAGAATTATTGTGGCCTCCAAAGTAATCACACTGCTGCTGACATGTGAGGAGCTGCTCTAAACTTAACTAACCTAGTATTCAGACAAGTGGCCCATCACCTCACCTTACCAGCTTGGAAAATCCTCTACCAGAATTTGTGCTCCCTGTCATTGATCTAGAAAAACCAGGGTCATCTCCAAACAACATATTGAGGCATCAGAGACAAATTTTAGTGAAGGTCCTACCTAGTATAGGTCAACAAATTCCAAGACATACTAATAGAAAATTAGGTATTAATCAAAGCAACATGTGCAGCTCCTGAATAAGATCAGAACTTTTATTAGTCAAACAGCCTACAGCAGATTATATAGCTAGTTGTCATTTTGACTATAACCTGTCTCAGACACTTTACGACAACAGGAGTACATTCCAAGGTTATTTTATGCTATGCAATTCACCCATTAAAATTGTTCATTTTGAATGCAAAAGGAGTCTATCTTTTGTGGAATTTCATTCTCACTCTGGAAAACCACATTTTCAAAGAGTGTTTTCTTCAATTATCAGTGCAATGTATCTTCTCATTTAACCCCCTTTTTATTTTCAATAGCCTTTTATGCTTATTCTGTATGTTGTAGCCTGCAATATTTATAGTTTATTATGCTAACAAATTATAGGTAACAATAAAGATTTTTTTTGGCAGCCTAGTAGTCATTTGAACTTTTCTTTACAATCAATAAGATGAGAGGAAAAACTCAGACTTACCAGTAAGTCTTTTTAGTTCTATAACAATAAATAGACAAAAAGAATGCATAAACAGAACCAGGCTTCCCATAAAAAAGAACAGGTTTCCTTGGATTCATTCAAGTGTGACTTCTTACAAGCTCCACACTCTTCTTGTTGAAGTTTTACCCTGTAGCTTAATAACGGCACTTTGGTGATGACGGTGATAATAGTGATTATCATGCATGATAAGGAGGGAAAGCTCAACATTTCCTTCTCACCTAGGCTAAGGAAGGCAGAAATCCCTAGAGTTGTTCTCTTTGACCTTGAAAAACAATATTGCTGGTTTTAAAGGAAAAGGAATAAATCGTTTCCCACTGGATTTAAAGATTTACAAAGTGCAACCCTTTATATGTAAAGATGATAATCCTGATTGTTCTACTATATATGTCCTACTACACAATCATTATAGCCCAGAAAAATTAGTTCTTTGCCCCAAAGTACCAACATAGTGGGACGATTGAGGTGTGGGGTGGTTGGCATAGCGGTCTTTTTGCCACTGACTGTGCATGATTCTTAGTTTTCTTTCCACATAGAGCCCTCCCCCACAGCAACCACCATCCTTATGGCTTATCTCATGGTCTTCAGCTAGTCTGTTTGTTTCCCCTGGGCAACCATATCCCATCCTCATTGGCAAGCACTGACCTTCTCTTATGGGTCCCCCACCTCTCACCATAATCACTACAAGGAGAGTCAAACCACCACCTCTTTGGTACCCCTCAGGTAAAGATTTCTTTGCACTTGATCATTCTCCACCCTGATTCAGGGCACCTTGCTCCTTCTTTCCTGAAGAAAGTTCTGACAAGAAGAGATGTCAATAGGTAGTTTGGTGGCTCTTTTCCATCCCCTTCCTGTCTGTATTTCTCCTAAAATCATTACTTTTTTATATCTCTCCTCTTCACCCTATTCTATCAAAGATGAGGGAAGGGCTAAGTCTTTGGAGCTCAGTTCATAAGCTTAGGAAGCAAATTTCCAGTAACTTGGCTCATTCATATTTCTTTATTATTAAGATATGCTATGGATCAAGTGAAAAAGGCAGCACAGTACAGTAGAAATGGTGTTGGATTTTATGCCAAAGAATCTCCATTCCATTCCAGGCTCTGCCATTTACTATCTTTGTGACCTAGGGCAAATCACTGAACTCACCTGAGCCTTAGTTTCTTCAGCTGTAAAATTCAAGAATTGGACTAGATGGCCTTTATCATCCCTTCTGAGTACTGGATCTATGGTGATGTGATCTTGGTTAGCAAATAATAAACTGGTGGCCCCGATGCCTCTTTTACATTATAATATTTTGTTTTTCTTCATCAATTTCCAAAGAGAGAAGAAAAAGTAGAAAACTGTTTTAAGGAGAATTTTTTGAATAGGGAATGTCTAGAGAATATAGTCTCTTATCATATATAGAGCTAGTCTGAGTTTATGTCTGTACAATTAAAATAGTCACAATGAATTTTAGGAAACACAGTTATTTTTGTCTGACTCAATAACTGATTGAGATTATGGCAGAGGAGAATTGATCAAATGTGCTGAAATTGACCAATAACAGAGACAGTTAGATGGCCTAACATAACCAGGTTTTGAGCATGACTGGGCTATACAGGTAGAGGATGAAGAGTTATCTAACTAATCTGATCAATGGAGATAGCCCTGCCAATAATTCAAAATAAAAAATCCACTTTGACACCTAAACTATGTCAGTCAATTTACTGTCTACCAACATCAAAGTACCTAGTTTACACTTTACTTGGTATCATGAAGTCCCAAATTTCGTTTCACTTTGCAAAGAGGGGCAAGAAAGTCTGATTGTCATTTTTTTTTTCTAAAATAGAAATGGCAACATACACTCCCTGCTGTGAAATATCAAAAAAAAAACTTCATATCAAAATTACCTTCATTTAATGAAAAGAGTAGATAACTTTTACAGCAGTTTGATCATATTTTGGTATAATCAGCCTTGATGTAAATCTAGTCTATGTCTCAAAGGCAAGTGTTAAAGTGGAATAAAAAATTGCACAGGCCTAGTTTTCCCATGTACACTTTTTAAAATGATGCTCAAAATTATACAGAACTATGCTGTTTAGGCAGCCCTTTAATGAACCAGAGTGAATGATAGGGCTTTCTATAAACAAACAGCCTCCTAGAAACAGTAAAGTGAAAAAGGAGGATTCATAGAATTGCATTATGCTAATCCCAGGAAACTAATTCGGGTGATGTACTACAACTACAGTATATATTCCATTCACCCCAAACAAGAAAATACATTGCAGAGACCATTCAGGAGTTTACTGTTACCTCCTAGTACTTTACAGCAAATCAATGTAATATGCATTACTGTGTCAGCAGTGAGGGTTGGTTGGGCTGTTTTTGGAGTTCTAAAACTTCAACAATTTCTACAGGAGTGAAAACATTATTTTTTAAATAAGAAGAATATTTAAGACCTGGACTCATTCTTACTTAGACAAGAGGTCATCCTCTTGATTACAGATATGAGTAGCAGATGGGGCTTTCTTTAGGTCACGCTATAAGTTCTATAAAAATGAATCTTGGATCTTCTCAAGGCACAGGTATTCAGTTAGGCTCCATGAGTCCTGCCCTGTATAACTTGGTTTTTTGTTGTTTTTTTTGTTTGTTTGTTTTTTAGGGAAAAGTATGTTTTATATTTCATATAACTCCTTGACTACCTCATACACAGAAGAATCTGAATATGGCTCCTATGAAGTGTTAGATATAAAGTATGGAAAAAGTACACCTGAATGATCCATGAATAAGTTGGTCTCAAAATGCATTCCAAAGACATTGAATGGACTCACTCATGATTGATTTATTTAAAGAGGTCCATTGAAATATTTGAAAATAACTATAGTAGTCATAGGACATGGGTTTAAATTTCATGTCTCCCACTTTGAGCAAGTGTGACCTTGGGCAAGTAACTTAACCTCAAAGAACATGGTTTTACTCAGTTATAAAATGAGAGTGGTGGATACTAGACCTCTCACAGTTAAAAATCTGTGATTCTATGATCCTGTGATCTAATAAATATGAGAATTTTAGTTTTGACAGAATTGATACTGAGTTCTTCCTATGTATAGTAATTAGTTAACAAGCTGTCTCACTTTTTAAGAATGCTAGTAATCAGAGATACGATTCATATCAACAGTAAAAGGAGTATCCTTATCTTTCTGTACAGTATACCTAAAAGATACATCCCCATTTTAACTGTTTAAAGTTGTCTTCATATAAATGATCAAGAAAGGAGTCTAGTGGTTAGGCATTGCACAAGAGTATGATTTAATTTGTCATAAAAGCATTTGTGCCAACTCTGATTAGAATAATCCTATAATTCTATGTGTGTCAATGGAAAGTGAATGCTAGAAGAAAAAAAACAAAGTAGATAGAAAGAAGTAATTTCAAAGGAGAGGAAATAGAGGGTGATGCTAGATTATAGAAAACTTTCTCTTACTTCAAAGATACCACTGTCTCTTGGTTCTCACTGTTTCTGGTTCTCCTCTAATTGTTCCTTTTCTCTGTCCCCTTCATGGGTTCATTATTCCCTTAGTCACCTATTGAAGTGAATGTTCCCCAGGATCCTGTCCATGGTGCTATTTTTTTTTCTTTTTATATTATCGCCCTTGCCAATTTCATTTACTCCCATGGATCCATCACCCTTATTCAATTAAGAGCACTGGTTCTGAAGTCAAAGGGCCTGGATTCATATGCAACCTCTAATACCTACTGCCTTCATGACTTAGGCAAATTACTTCATCTCCCTGGGCCTCCTCAGTTTCCTTATCTGCAAATGAGGTGGTTGGATTAAATAGCCCCTCTAAAGCTCCTTCTGGGGCAGCTAGGTGCTACAGTTGATAGGGTGTCTTGCCTGGAATCAGAAAGACTCATCTTCTGAGTTCAATTCTGGCCTTAGACCCTTACTAGCTGTGTGACTCTGGAGAAGTCACTTAACCCTGTTTGCCTCAGTTTCTTCATCTATAAAATGAGCTGGAGAATGAAATGGCAAACCACTCCAGTATCTTTGCTAAGAAAACCCCAAATGAAATCATGAAGAGTCAGATATAAATGAAATGACTGAACAACAACAAAAATTCCTTCTAGCTTTATATCTGTGTTTCTATAAATGCATAAGCAGCATCACCATACAAATGATTTGCAAACTGGTATCCCCAGCCATGACCGCCCTCCCGAGTTCCAGAACCATATCTCCAACTGCTTACAAAACACATGAACCTGGATCATCTATTAGCACCTCAAACTTAACATAACATAAATCAAGCTTAGATCTTTCTTCTGATTGTGCTATTTCTGTCCGTGGCACTAGTATTCATCTAGGTGTCAATGTTTGAAACGCTATTGTTATCCTTGACTCTTCTTCCTCAACCTCTTATATCCAAAGCTTGAGGATTTCACCTCTATGACATCCCCCACATTAATCTGTTCCCCTCTATTTTTACTACTATTGGCTTACTGGCTACTTGAACTATATCAATAATCTCTTGCCACTCAAAACATCATTTATATCACTGACAGAAAAATTATCTTTATGAACAGCTGTGGTCATCATAATTCTACTCAGCACTCTTCAGTGGCTCTCTATTACAAACTGCCAAAAAAAGGAAAAAAAGTAAATCCCTCTTTGCTTGACATTCAACAGACTTTAAATATGGTAGTGTTCTACTTTTCCGGATCTATTTCATATATTTCATATATTCCCTCCATATATTCTATGCTTAATCCAAACAGAATCATTTTCTGTTCCATGAAGATACTGTATGTTCTCTTATGTCCATGCCTTTCCACATACTATTTCCTTTGCCTGGAATGTCTTTCTATCTTCACCTGTAGAGTTCCTATTCATATGTTTAAGATCAAATTAAAATTCACTTCCTTTTGGAAATCTTCTCTGATTTCTTTGATCAGTAGTATCTTTTCTGCTCACAAATTATGTAGCACTTTAGTGCTACATAATACTATTACTATTATACTTACACATTACAGTGGATTATACTGATTTTAGATGTTTTCCTTTCACCTGTATGCACATTTGTCTATATGGTCCCTAAAGGCATCTAGGTTATCTAAGCCTTAGATCTTATGCAAAACCTAGAAAAAATATTGGACACACAGGAAGTATTTAGGGAAACTTGAGTGACAGGGTGTAATCAATTCCAATAGGAGGAAACCTTCTCCTCATCTCTTTTCAGTTTTAATTGATTAAACAGATATTTTTAGGGTGGACAGAATTAGAGGTATTTATATAAGGAAAGCCTGTGAGCTAATAATGATCATTCACATTAATATAGCACTTTTCTCACAACAACTCTGAAAGGTATCAAATGAGATAATGCATGTGAAATACCAAAGAAATGTAGGCTACCTTTAGGTAATACAATTATTATTATCTTTATTTTACAGATGAAGAAATTAGGACACTGATAGATTAGGTTGCCTGGAATCACATAACTAGGAGGTATTGGAGCCAAGATTGATTTCTCCCAACTTGGTTAGCAACTTCCAGAAACCAATTATCAAATGTCTGTTTGCTTGGAGTAATAAATGCAACATAAAATCTGAAAAGTATTTCCTAATATTGTCCTGAATAGCACTCATACAGAGTACTAAAATAGATAGATGTTAAAAACTCCTTATTCAGCCCTGGTATCTGTTTTCATCTGAACATGTTTTCAGTCATAAAGAACAAAGGTCTCACTACTTTAAGCCCTGGTTTTGTATGGATAATAGTACTCTGTATTTGCCAAGAATCTTAGATAGTTTTCAAATATCTTATGGCACATAACCATTCTTTAATGGATCTAAACTGCATGATATTCTCATCAGAACCACAGAAGGTTAACTTCCTTGGAGTTGTTCCTCTGTTGTTTCAGTCATCCAATCTCATGCTGCATTTTTGAGCTAGGCCCTGAGTTTGGATGTGGAACTCAGAGAGAATCCTGAAAATGGTTTCATCCCCTGAAAATGGGGGTGTCTTCTAATGCCAGTGAGAGAACTTCATCAAAGCCATGGTCCCTGGATAATCTCTAATGAGGCTATGGCAACCCAGAGAATAGTCATGCAAAGATGGATATTCTACTTGCACATAAGGGAACCAGCATTCATTCACCCCAGAATAAGGCCAAAAGAAGCTGCCTCCAGAAGCCTCTATTTATTAGCACTCTCAAAGACGGAGCCTCACAACATGACCACCATTTTTCTTTCCTTACCTCCTGACATCTTCAGTGATACTTATCTCCAGCCTCCATTCTTGGAACATACCTCTTTCTTCACATCAGGCTCCCAAAGGGCCTAGTTTCTTTCAAATTCCATCTTACACATGAGGCCTTTCCTGAGCCCTCAAACTAATCATGTACCCACCCCATCCCAATCACCTAATGTCTATATAGTACATACCTATATATGTACCGGTAGAATTTATTTCCTTGAAGGTAGAGATTATTTTCATTTTGATCATTGTATCCCTAGCATCAGCATAGTGCTGGATTATAGTAAGAGCTTAATGCTTGATTGTTTGATTACTTGACTGATTGATTGCAGAGTAGACAAGGGAGACAATGGAACTCCAAGAGACCAGCTGGAGTTTCCACCAAGAACTAAAATGTTTCTGAACTGGTAGAGCCATGTAGTCCTGAGAAGATTCTTTTTATGGAAATAACAGTAAATCTCTTTCCCACCATACCATACACACACTCACACACACACGCAGGGCATACATCAAAATCTGCCTGAGAATACTGCAAAAGGCTAAAATGTTTCCCTGCTTTACCAACATACGTATTAAATTGATTTATCATTTAAACAGTCCCTCTCTCTTTGATCTCACATCACTTCCTAGAATGTGTGATGATTGACATCACCAGCAGTGACACATCACCAGACAGCATGTTAGCCTGAAGAAAAAACAAAACAAAACAAAATAAAAAAGAAACCTGTCTGTCAAATGCACATGATCAAAGAAGTCATATCTTACAGACATATTATCACTGTCAGATAAATGAATAAATAAGTGCAATAGATGGGATCTAAGAGCAGAGGGAAAAAAAAAGAGATTCAACAGCTTGAACTTTCAAAGACATAACTTTGTCATGGGTACAATTACTAATGAATATCAGATTGCTTTACAATCTATGGGGTGAAAATACAATTCAGATATTTCCTGACACCTTTCTATAATACTGATGGAGTATTGTAACTAAGCAGCTTGTTAAGGCTTTTCCCTTCCTTTTTCATTAGTATAGCACCAGTTTGTATTACTGGCATGAAAGAAAAACAAGGGGAAAATTAAATCATAATACTTAGGATAAGCATGTCTGGAACATTCATATTAATCAATTGTTTTCTGTACCAATTATATTAATTGGCTTTCATTTTGTGAAAAGAAAAATTGTGCCAGGTTGGATCCTCTGAACAAAGTGATCTTAGTTATAATTCCAGTATGTATTTAATGTGATCTCCAGATATTCATTTATTAGGTTTTCCAACTCTTCTCTGAAATTGCTTCATGTTGTCATTCTCAATTTCAACTGGGGCAGAAAAGGGTTAAGTAATATTTCCAAGGTTACACAATAAAGAAGTCACAGCATCAGGATTGTAACAAGAAACTCCTGACATCTAAACATACTCCCTAGCAAGAGAAAGGCTATTGGAAGACTTTTTCTGGTATAAGAAATGAATTTTTTTTTTTGCTATTAGGTGTTTTACCCTTTTTAAAGAATTTATTCAATGACTCATCCTTCCTGGCTTTTCATTCTAGGTCCTAATTCCAAAAAGTGACCTTCCCTTCTACTCTCTTACCTTTTCTCTTAACTCTAGTCCCTGGTCTTTCTCTTATTATGTGGGAGTCCCATAAACTCAAACTCTACACACAAAGGGCTAAATAAAGGCCAAAGGCCAAATTATATATATATATATATATATATATATATATATATATATAGGAGTTTGCATTTCTAATAAAATCTTTAGTACAGAGGGAAATAACTTCACAATATGCATTTCTATCTACAATGATGCTGGTAATTCATATCACAGGATGTGTAAGAGAGCTATTGTTGCTATTTTTATACTGGAATGAAAGGCAAGATGACCTAACAGTTCTGTTGCCCCTCCAATTTCTATGATTAAACTGAATTATAATGGCAAGTTATTTGTGCAGAAACACTTATCCTAATGAAAAACTCTTGTTCATAGTCTTTAATTTTCAGAGTGCAATTACTAAGAGAGTAGTTGCCAGTTTTTCTTTTTGGGTTTTTTTTGGTGTGTGTGTGTGTGTGTGTGTGTGTGTGTGTGTGTGTGTGTGTGTGTGTGTTTTATCTTTATTCCCTTTCCTAGGTCCCCAGATTAGTCAGCCTTTCTGATGTCAAATGAGGGAGTTTTTCCAACATTTCTTTGCCCTTCAGGAAACCCTACTTTCAATTCTGTTTCTAAATTTTAATGAATTATTCGGAATTTAATGAATTTTTCTATTCAATTTGTGGCACCCTTCTCTTCCTCAGGTGTTTTACATGTTAAATTCCAACTTGGGTTCAACATATTTCTCAGTGTATCTCATTAAAACCCCAGGGAAAGAGGAAAATAAAGGAAGACTAGATATCCTAAAGGAGATCAATTTAATTCAGTTTTTAAGCTTAGAAATGCAGTTGGGGTTTACTTTCCCCGCCTTACTTGAACATACCTTCTGGTGTCTATTGAAACAAGGCAAGCAAGAATAATGTTTCTCTTTGATGTCTTTTGGCTTGGAGCGTGTGAAGGTACAAGGTGCCCTTGACTTTTTGCAGTCAATGCTGCTTTTCCAGTAGGCCTGTTACAGCAGATTTGTTCCTTACTTCTATCTTTATTCCTGGCATTAAAGTGGCCTCCTCTTCCTCATGAAGACAAAAAGGTGCTTCTTTTATTCTCCATTATTCTCATCTACAGCAACAAAAAAATAGAAATATAAACACCCCTATGCCAATTCAGCACTTGAAAGTTCTCAAATTTTCCTGTTTTAATCACATCCTTCACCGTCCTATCCTTACCATACTCTATTGTTTACTGCTCTGATTTTTGTCTATGGATCTTCAAGAAGAAAAAAATAAAATAAAATGATGTGTTCTTGGCAGGTCTGATCTCCCCAATCTCTCTCCATTTACAATAATAACTTTGACAACAATTTTAAAATTTTTCTTTCCAGTTTAGCTTGCATACACAAAAAAAGAAATACCTAAACAAGCTGACTTCTTTCCACCCTAAAAATCTCCTATCTCCTACATTCTTTTTTCTGTCTTTTAAAAAGAAAAAAAATCTTATTCCCTGTTTCACAACTCAAATGTGTCATAAATGGAAAAAATATTTAACTTCCTTATTAGAGAAATTCTGCAGAAAAGTGGTTCTTTAAGAAGAATGTAGGAACATATATTTCCACATTTCACACCCTATACTTGCTAATTTTGACAATTGCATTAGGTAGGTGATAACAGGCATGAAAACAATAATAATATAGGACATTTGTATAGTGTTGATAAGTTATAAATTGCTTTATATACATTACCTCATTTGTTGTTGTTCAGTCTTTTCAGTTATGTCCAACTCCTCATGATCTCATTTAGGGTTTTCATGGCAAAGATACTAGAATGGTTTGCCATTTCCTTCTCTAGTCCATTATATAGGTGAGGAAACTGAGGCAAATAAAATTAGGTGACCTGTCCAAGCTCACACAGATGGTAAGTTTCTGAGGCCAGATTTGAACTCAGGTCTTCCTGATTCTAGGCATGGTGCACTATCTACTATGTTAACTAGCTTCCTATTACTTCATTTGCTCCTCACAATTATCCAAAAAGGTAGATACAATAGTGTTATTCCTATTTTCCAGATTAGGAAGCACACTCAAAAAGAGTTAGATGAATTGTCTGTAGTCATACTGCAAAATAAGTGTAAGAGTTCAGATTGAAATACAGGTCTGTATTTATTTTCTTCATGTGCTTAATAAATGTTTGTTGAATTGAAGTGGATTGGTGAAACACAGATTTATCAAGGCATTGAAGTATTTTAGAAGGATATTTATTACTAAGATACTCAAATGAGTATCACTAAGGAATAAACATAGTCAGCTTCACAAATACCATGTATTTCACAGAATCAAGGACATTAGAAGTTAAAAGAGACCTCAGCGAATTAGTCCAGCCCATCAAGCTTAATTTGCCTCTCTATACCTTCTAGCCATCCTGTTTTGCCATCTAAGACCAAACAGAACAAACCTAACGTTCTGCCTGCTGTGCCATCAAACAATAAAAACAATCATTATGTATGCCTGAGTCGTCCTTTCTCCAGGATGAACATGACCAGTTCTTTCAATTGTCCTCATATGTCATGGACAAGGCCTTGCTCCAAGCTGGTCACTTTCCTCTGGACACTCTCTACCTTATCATTATACCTCTTGAATTAAGATGCCCAGAAATGAACACAATACTTAAAATGAAGTATGAGGAGAAAAGAACATAGTGGAGCTAGCTCCTTCCTACTTCTGGAAGCTGTGCTCCTCTTTTAACGCAGTCCAAAATGAACATTTTCTCTTTGGCTTCTATAACCCACTTCTAGCTTGTTGAGCTTGCAGTCCATTAATGCCCTCAGCTTTCTTTTCCTAAGAACAATTGCTATCTATCCATGCCTCCCACATCTTATACTTATGAAATGGAAGGGTATTTAGTATTAAGCTGCAAAGTAACATGTATCCCAATTATATCCCATCTTAATAGAGTGAGCACAATATTCTAAGCTGACAATCCTTTTGAAGGCTGAGATTGTCATCTACTATGTTAGTTATCCTCAGCTTAGTGTTATCTGCAAATCTGATGAGCATATTATCTATTCTAAAGTCATTGGTAAATATATGAAACAGCACAAGGTCAAGCACAGGTACCTGGGATACTCCACTGGAGAACTCCTGCCACATTAACATTTAACTATTATATTATTATTATACTCTTTGAATCTAGACATGAAATCATTTCTGAATTGTTCTAATTGTATTACCATGTAACTCACATCTCTTTATCTTCTCTACTCAAATAGTATGAGATACTTTAGCAAAAGCTTTGCTAAAAAGCTATATTAACTATATCCATAGCAATCCCCTTATCCACTACCTTGGTAACTGTCAAAAAAGGAAATATTTTAGTATGGTATGAGCTGTTCTTGATGAAGCTATGATAGTTCTTTTTTAATCTCACTTCTATCTTAGACATTCACCAAATATCACTTTAATGACAAGTTCTGCAATTTTCCAAGAAATCAAAGTAAAGATAACTAGCCTGGGTTTTCCACAATTTTTCAAATATCTCTGCAGTAGCTTAACAATCACATCTATTAATTCTTTCAGGAATCAAAGATATAATTCATTTCATGCAAGTGTTCTGCATTCACATTTGTACTGCTTTCTGATGGACCACCCATACAGATGTTTTTCATGGAGATAAAATGCCAGGTCTTTTTGTGGCATGTGTCGAACTTAAGACTCTAGCCATGTAATAGATGGAAAAAAATTTTTGGTTTATGACCTTGAATACTTTTAAATTACACAGTGTATATAACATTGAAAATCTCAATTTCAATCACTGATAGTAGTCCTTGGAGTCACCGTTCATAGTGCAACAGATTGGTGTTCAGTTGGATCATATCTAGGACAGCTAGTAATCTGTCTCCAAAGGTGATGAAAACACTGCCAACATGGAATGTGTCAGAGGCCAACAATTATGAAATGAATCAAACTCATTAAACAAGTTGAAGGAGATAAAAGACTTTCAGTTAAGAAAATGACATTAGTAGCTGAAAAAGTGCTGCCTCTCTTCAGGGTTCTTATGCAAGTCTTCATTTCTATGTTATAGCTATAGAAGAAGTGAGATTTAGAACTTGCTGTCATTTGTTAAAACGTAGAGTTGAGCATTGAAAATTCAAAGTATCTCTATGGTCTTTAGGGAGCAGAGTCAACTGTCTGATTTTCTATCCAACTTTTGATTGTGTTTATAATGATAATAACTTTTATTTATATAGTAATTTGATATTTATAAAGCACTTTACATAAATTGTCTCATTTAATCCACTTGCTATTGTCTGCTCTTTATAGATGAAGAAACTGAGGTCCTAAGAGGTTAAGTGACTTGTCCAAGGTCATCTAACTAGTTTCTGAAGAATTTGAATCCAGGTCTCTCAGACTTCAGATTTGGCACTCCATCCATCACATTACACTGTTTTCATTTATATGTAGTCAAAAATGTCAAAACATGTCATTTGGACTGTTGTGAACTGACAGTTGGAATTATTTTAGATAAAAGTTTTACCAAAATGAATTTCTCTTTGAGCATTTTATCAGCCAGTCATAGGGCTCCTCCATAATGTGCCACTTTTAAATATTCATGTTTATTTTTTAGTAAGTCTCCAGTTCAGCATTTCTGTGATGTTACTAAATAAGGAGGGGCCAAGGTGACATGATAAAAGCAATAGATAATTAAAATGGATAATGCCAATGTTTTATTCAAACACTTGTTCATTTTTTTCATCTGCCCACTAGTTGAAGGCTCTTTTATAGAGGGTAAATAAGAAAAATCTTGTGTCAAAGGAAAACATGAATGATTAAATAGAGGTTATAATGCCATGAAACAGAAGAGCCAACTTATCACATGCATGACTATTCTTAAGAAGATCCATAATTAAAAGACAAACATCATGCAAATGCACCTAATAATACCATGTGTCTGCTAGGTTAATGAAAACCACTTCTATTTTCCATTACTTCTGTGACATCTTGAAAAATATAGTTATTTTAAAATAATCCTAAAAGCAATGTAACTTTCATAAAAATGCTGCTTGAGGTAATACGTGGACAAAACATCTTTGTTCTTTGTACTAGAGGTAAAAAAATAACTTTCCCTAAGTATTTAGATCTAGGTTCAAATAATACTAATAGTCTTGTGGGTTTTGTCTTTGAGATTGTCCTAAGCTTAATTCCACAATGGTGAAATAATATGTACACTAAGACTAGATTCACTATATTTGAGATGAATGGAAAATTAATAAAATAAACAGGTTATGCAAGTTAGATTTACCTTAAAGTATAGCATCACATGAAATCATATTGTATTCCAACAAGGATAGCTTGATAGTTAATGGTGGATATTATAGTATTTTTATTCATTTTCCATGAACATAGACTAGGCACCCTATTATGGCATCTTTAGATGATTTGCACTCTAATTTTCTCTTCTGTCACAAGAAGGTTATTAAAAATCAAACCAATAATAGGTGCAGGAGTTCATCATTTATTGAATTATTAAAGAATATCAACAGATCAAATAAAATTATTATTCTATTTCCCATATTTTATATGAAAGCTCTGTAACTATGATATTACACATCATGATCATATTTTAATATACATTCTAATATATCAAATATGTGGAATACAATTATATATTAACCAATATAAGCACAAATATATCACAATAAAGCTTAGCATGAAATTAAAAATCAAGAGAAAACTAGAAAATCTTCATTCTTTGAGGAACCGATTATCATGTATAATAGGGCATTTGCTAAGAGCAGTATCAATCAAATTAATTTTAAAGGGTAGTGAATGTCTATTTAAAAGTTTTATTCCAGAGAAGGCCTTCAATTTGCCAACAATTTGTAGTTTAAAATGTCACAAAGCACTCCTCTGCTGTATAATCAAATTAAGCATACCATCTTAGCATCAGTCACACAAAGACGAAGTATATTAGTTAACAACATATATAATGTCTACACAACTCCTCAAATGGCCACTGCTCCATGCCCTGTGGCTTCAGCAGACACTTAAGACAGTTACTTATCAATTAAAAAGTTCACATTCATTTTCTGATTTCACAGCATATATGTAGTAATTAAAGATTCTTTTTAAAAAATAACCAGCATTGCCCTTTTGAACTTGGCTTCAGGAAATGATGATTTGAGGCAGGCTCTAATGGGATTGCATTTGGCTGACTGCCACAAGGTCTGGAGAAAAATTTCTACTCCCCTTTTGTGTTTGATGCACAGTTGGGATATTCTGCAGAAGACCTATTTCTTTTGTATATATGTCTTTATGTTTCACCCTTCTGAGTAGGGTAATAAATCAAGAGAGAAAAAAAATAAATATTTCACAACTAGATTTCAAATCTTTACTTTTCCCCATAATTAACACAATCTTGACTTACATAGAATAATACAAAGCAACAGGCAACTTGTGCCAAGCCTGTTTTCTCCATTTGTCATCAAGTGACAATGCATTATGATGACTAAGTGGGTTATTTTATTTGTGAATGCTTAAGGCAGTGACAGGTCAATGTTAATGTGGTATTATAATTATTTCACTTGAGAATTTTACTGTTAAGAATTTCCAAAGAGGGACACTCTGCCAAGATAGTCGATATTAAAGTCCATCTGTTACTTTTAATAACCTAGATTTCAATAATCTTTCTCAATGACTACCAGTAACTTGCTTAATCTGCTATAGTAATATTGATATTTTCCCTATTATTAGTCTATCAATTATTGGCTATTGATGAGTAATTAAATGACTCTTACATGGGTTCAGATGGGCCTTTCACATGATATTATAATTTCCCAGAAGGCAGAGAAAAAAAAATCAGATCATTAATTTATTATAGCTAGAAGCAACTTTAGAGAACAAAAGCTCCTCAAAATAAGAGAACGGTTAAGTACACAAGGTCACATGTAATACACATTAGAGGCAGAATTTAAATTAAGGTCCTTCGACTCCAAAAATTTCCATTCTACCCAGGCCCTACAATAAGTGAGTTTTCTTAGGGTTTTCTGTTTGTTTTGTTTTGTTTTGTTTTAATGGACTTTTTCCAAACCTAACACATCAAGCAAGATCCTTCCAAATGCTTAACTCACTCCCTCGTGTATAAAGCATAGGATGTTGTGTGTTCACATTTTTATCCTGTAAAGGTATCATTGAATGTATTATTGCTGCCAATTGTAGATAGGAGCTTCAAAAGAGAAAGATTTGAGCAATCAGTAGCCAGTGTAAATGATTGTGTCTCAGAATGGAGTTTAGATTCCTGGACCACAATTTAAGTTATAGGAAGACTGTGCTCTTGACCAGGGACAGAATACATTTAACAAGTGTTAGTGAAGTAAGCATTTTCTTGAAGATTTACAAATCTGATTTTAAACTAAAAATGGATGAAGAGGGAAAAAAAACAGTCCGTGCATGCTCACATACACCACAGGAAACAGCAATTACAACATAGAAAAGATTTCAATGGAAAGTGTTACAAAATCAAATACTTGGTAACAATGACAGCTGTCCAGACATAAATGGAATTAGGTAACTCAGTAGAGAATGGATTTCTCATCACTGTGGTTCTACAGTAGAGGCTAGATGATCACCCATTATCAAGGATATTGAAGAAAGGGGTTCTGTTAAAGTTAGGTTTAGACTAGATGTCTCTAAATTTACCATTTCAAAGTCCTTCCACTACTCTGGATGTACTCCAACTTATTAATGTTATTCTTAAAGTGTTGTATTCATAACTGAAGACACTGCTCCAGTTGTGGTCTGACCTGGTGAAAGGGAAATCGGTCAGACTATCATTTCCCTAGTTGTGGGTACCCTTCTGAACTGTTAATGCAGTTAAAATCACATTAGCTTTTTAGCTGCCATATCTCATCATGCTTATTGACATTTCAGCCCACAGAAACCTCAAAGTCTGTAGGGGTCTTTTGGATCTTAGATTATTTTTTGCTTTTTTTTCCCTCTACATGAACTATTTTCTGTGAAGATTAAGAATGGCCTGTTAAAAGGGACAGAAATTACAAAAGATATGCCTGGGAGATATGTTCAAGGAAGTTTAATGTAAAGGAGAAGTCCTTACCATATTGAAGGGGAAAGGAGGAATAAATTGAAGAAGCATGTAATGATTGTATGCATATGACTCACAATATTTTTAGTACCATCTGTTAGTCATCTCCTTCACCCTTGTTCCTACCCACCCTGAGTCACTGCCTAGAAACAGGGAGCTTACCCTCAATAAATTGAGACCTAATGATGCATCTGTTTGTTTCTTTAAGCAATGATTTCCCCTTGAATATATTTGCTGATTGGTTGGAAACAAAATTCTCTATCCCTTTTCCTCCCCCCCCAAAATTTGTAGGTTGACACTAAAATTTTCTCCTAAATTCTTTGGACCTTTGAAAATTAATTCAGGTTTTTAGTATAATGTATCATAGTATCATAGAAGTTATGACACTGCCATTTCCTGGTTATAGAAAAGATAAGCTGCCTCTGGGGGATAACTTTTCTTTTCACAAATACATGGACTGACATTGCAACAGAAATATTCCTGGATTTCTCACATTCACTGTGTAATAAACATTTTATTCAAATATTGAATAATGACAAGATAAAAACTTTATATTTTCCTCTTTGCTGCATGTGAAAGTTTAACCTCTAGCTGTCATCACTGGCAGGATGAAAGGGTTAAAAATTTTTTTCAAAGTAGGCAGCAATATTTGTTTTCATAACATTGGTATACTCTGGCAAGTAGGAAACTATAGAATTCTTAACAATACTAAAAAAAAGAGGGAGGAGGGTGGTATTTGAACCTGAAGGTCAAGAAAAACTTAATTACCCAGAATGCTTAAATGAAAAAAAAATTGACATGGAGATTAATTCCTAACAGTCTATATTGGTACCAAAATCATAATTTACTGTTTTGTTCAGAGAAAACTCTGGTAGCAAGTTTCAGGCAAAAATATTTATATTACCTCAACTCTATTGGATAGTTTGACAAAAAAACATTCTTAATGCATGCTATTTCTTCTAATTCTTTCCTCAATTTTCTCTTGCTAGTCTTCACTTCACACTTTTAGCTCGAACTAATTAATTCATTCAATATGCCTTTATTATGTGCTTACTATGTGGTAGGCAGGTCCTGGGAATAAAAATATAAGAACAAAAGAGTCTTTGCCCTCAAGGACATAGAATTATAGTGCAAGAAAACAGTACATAAGTAAAGTCAATAAATGTAAAGTAATTTTGGAGGGAATCAACAGCATCAGCAACAAGTAATATAAAGAGAGATATTATAAGAAAATTATAAGACTAAGCTTCTTGTAAGAGATGGCACTTGAGAGCAATGTTGAAGGAAGCTAGGAAGTCTTAGAGGCAGAGGGAAGAAGGGAAGGCCTTCCAGGCATCAGGAACAGTCTATTCAGAGGGATAGAAATCAGAGAGAAAATTCCATGTATGTACGGCATACAGAGCAATTAGGTCAGTTTGGCTTGGCCAGAGCTTTTGAGGGGAATATAAAAATAAATCTAGAAAAGCAGTCTAGACATAGATCCTAAAAGTATTTAATTGCCAAGCACAGGAGTTTGTCTTTTGTCCTAGAGGCAATAAGGAGCCTCTGTAGATTCACTATCAGGAAAGTGGTATAGTTAGGCCCTTAGGATGATCAGCTTTTAGGAATTTGACAACTATATGGGAAAAATGTTAAGTCTCTTTCCCTAGAAAAGTAGCATGTATTCATTACTGGCTGTATCATCCAATATTTGAATACACCCACAGCTGTATGTGACTTATAAAAGTTAGATAGTAACTTCAGGAAAACAGAGGTGATCCTTAGTTCATTTAATAGGTAAGATTCTAATCTCATATTGCCTTTAACAAATAGAAAAGTATGAAGGCAAATATATAGGAATTGAATTTTCCCTTTTTATTGGCTAGCTACAGAGATATAAATATCCTTCCTCCTCTACGACCACAGAGATGGTTAGATGAAGGGGAAAATAGTTTTTCAGCTGGAGATGACTAGAAAAGGTATTTTCCCACTATAAGAGATTACTATAGAAAGCAGAGTAGTGACTGTGTGAGCCAGAAGATCTATCCATTAAAAAATCCCTCCCAGGCCTGTATCCTGTGGTTAACAACCTAGCACACACAAAATCTGATTGCTATCTATGAGTAGTGAGGGATACTCCTGTCTCCTTGAGGTGTCTAACAGCTTTAGGCCTGAAGATCAAGAAAACTTAATTACTCAGAAAGTTTGAGTGAAAGACAGAAAGACAGACAGACAGACAGAGAGAGGGAGAGAGAGAGAGAGAGAGAGAGATTAATTTCTAACAGATACCAATTACAACAATATGGAAATCTTAATTTACCCATTTTTGGTCTGAGAAAAGTTCAATAGTATGTTTCAAGTGTTAATGTTTTGTGGTTAACTCAAGTCTACTTATTGATGACAACAAGGTGGCACAGTGTTGGGCCTGGAGTCAGGAAGACATCTTCCTGAGCTCAAATTTGACTTCAGACATTTATTAGCTATAAGTTTGAGAAAAATCACTTAACCCTGTTTCCCTCAGTTTATCTATCTGTAAAATGAGCTGAAGAAGGAAATAGCAAACCTCTCCAGTATCTTGATGCCAAGAAAACCCCAAATGGGGCCACAAAGAGTTAGACACAACTGAAATTAACAGAACAACACTTATTGGATGACTTGACCAAAACATTTTTAATGTGATATTTCTTCTAATTCTTTCATATTTTCTCTTGTTCTTCTTCACCTCACACTTTGAATTGAAGCTAATTAATTCATTCAATATGCATTTATTATGTACCTTACATTATTATGAACCAGTCCAACACTAGCTTACACACATGACCCCCTTATTTTATAGAGTGAAAGGAAATTGTAACCATTTAAGCTTAGTGAGGATATTTGAAGGTAACAATAGCATATCCTAAGTATAAAAAACACTAGCTAAAGCGCAGACAGAAAGGAAATTCAAGAAATATTAAAATCTTAAATGAGCAGCTATAGACCAGGTACAGCAGAAAAATTGTGATGGATTATGATAAATAGTGCCTACATTGTGTAAAATTATGTCATATGTGTTCAGCTCAATCCAATTCAACACAACTTCTAGGGCAGAGGTCTGACTATGTCATTCCTCTGACACAAAAATTGTCAGTTTATTCCTATGGCATCTAGCAAAGGGTACAGACTAACCTTTTATTGAAGGTCCTGACTTCAAACCACCTTCCCATCATTAATCTTACATTACTCCCCTTCATACACTCTGGGATCCAGTCACTGAGAATACATGGAAGGCCAAATCTAAGTCTCAGCTTTTTTTTTTTTTTGGTATGGTCGATCAGCCAGGAAATTTGTTTCTTTCCTCCACATTGTTAAATACAATAGAACTTTATATAGAATGTAAAGTACACGCTTAGCTAATTCCATACAGAAACAGTCACAGGGCTGCAGGTAGTAGTTTGTCAACCTCTGTTAGCCCAATTCACTAAGCTTGACATCCCATCTCCCACCTTTTTTCATTTGTACAAGTTGTTAGAACAGTTAAGCAGTTAAAACAGTTGAAAATCTAAGTGGTACTATAATGTGATGTTCGATATATAAAAAATCAAGACTGTGTAGTAATCTCATTTTGTAGTCAACATTTATCTGACATATACTAGTGCCTCACCTCAACAATGAAAGAAGAACGTAGAAATGGGGAGAGGAATTAGAGCACCACAAATGTGATTTAAGAAATGAGAAGTAAGTAAGGCCTTCAGGTAAAAGTTAGAGGACACAGTGTTTTATTTAACGTGAAAAAGAGAAAACTTGAAGTCAGGTTAATAACAGTCATCTAGTATACAAAGGTCTCTTACAGAGCCCATGGTGGACAGTTATTCTCCATCTTCAGGACCAAAAGAAAAAAATGGAAATTGATTGAACTGCACACAGAAGGATTTAGGTTATATGAAAGAAGATAAAGGCTTATAATATCTGAATGATGGGCTTCTGGTAAGGAGTTGAATGTGTCTTACAGAGACTAGGGAAGAAAATTTGAAAAGAAGAGATGTAGAGAAATGCCAGATGAAGTCACAAAACCACTATAAAAATAAATATGACAGAAATAATAATATTGCAGGAGTGCTCTGTCATGCGTAGGAGAAAAAAAGAGAGAAGATTAAAGAAGGATATATTAGTCCTCAGAAATCTATATGCCAGTGCTCGGTGTATAGGTAATAAATTAAACTTAAAATGTTAACACAAGGAGTTAAATACACTCTAATAGATATCACTAGGACATGGTAGGATGAAATGTGATTTGGAATGTAATTATGCAGGGGCATACTTTGTCAAACAAAGAAAATAGAAAGAAAGGGAGTATAGCACTCTATGTCCAAAAAATGCATCAGAGGAAGTAAGCATGGCATAAATGAGTTGAACAATTACAATAGAGGAAAGAAAAAATAATTGATAATGAAAATGTTCTGGGAGTATATTATAGAGGACCTAGACAGACAAAGATTTTGAAAGGTACTACAAACACAGTTATTAAAACTGCCACATGGATGAGTTGGTGAAAAAAAGACATTAATAACCTAGAAATTTTCTTCAAGTCCCATTCTGCTAAAGGTAGATCACCTAATTAGATGAATCCTATCTAATAAGATGAGAGGAATCTGATAGTCCAGTGGATAGAATTCTAGGACTGGTATCAGGAATATCTGAGTTCATACCCTGCCTCAGAACCTTACTAGCTGTATGACCCTAGGCAAGTCATTTAACTTCCGTTTGTCTCAGTTTCCTCAATTGTAAAATGGGTATAATAATAGTACCTACCTCACAGAGTTACTTGAGGAACAAATGAGATGTTTGTAAAAAGATCTTAGTACAGTTTCTAGCACATGAGAGGCACTATAAAAATGCTTATTTCCTTTTCTTTCCTTTCTCATTGGTAGTTTTATCTTGCAAAAGACAGGAGAAAAAACAGTATTCCTTTGCTGATTATAATTACAGGATAGGTTAGTGGCATGAGGCAGAGTGTCCTCAAATCCCTAACAGCCATGGAATGGGACACTAACTGTATACATGTAGTCTTGTCTTTAGGAAATATGATTTTTAAAACTCACAAAAGATGTTATGGATACAGATTATAAATGGAAAGACATGTCGAAGAATGTTTGGAGATTATAAAAGCAGGGATTCTTAGCCTTTTGTGAAATTGTCCCCTTTGAAAGTCTTGTGACAACTATGGACCCATTCTCAGAATGTGTTTAAATGCATAAAATAGATGACATTATAGATAAAATCAAGTATATTGAAATACGATTTTTAAAAAAAGTTCATGGATCCTAGGTTCAGAATCCCCACTGTTTAACAACAAAATTCTATTTATGACATTGTGAATCATTCTGAAGAAAAAAAAGAGAGAGACATCTTAAAAACAAGTGTGAGTGTTCAACGAATTAATTGATGACACTAAATTGATAAAGAACATGCACAAAATATGGAGGAACACAAATGAGTATAAATACAAAAGCATGGCATATATATTTTTTTAATTGATCCTATATACAGTTTGTTTATTTTGTCCTGAAATTTCCTAAGTCATAACTATTTGTTTCTGCATTTAGTTAAGAAATTCAACTGGTCTGTAATGAGTTGAGTTTAGATATCTAGTTATCCTGCTAATCACTGTTCTATTCTTGCCTCAAGGAAATCTATTATCCTTGAGGGAAACAGATGAACACCAGTGAGTCTGGTCTAGTATCTTTACACTACCAAGCCATCCTTCAAGGATATCTGGTTTGTCACCAAAGAATTCTCATCCAGTAGCTCTAACCTTGAAGGTAGATTCAAACAATAAACATTTCTTGGCCAAAGGAAGAAAGGAGGGGTTGTTGTTAGCCCTTCATTCCCAATTTCCAGCCAACCATATTGTCCCCCACTTTTCAGCTCTGAAAACAATCACTTTGACTTGGCATTTTATGATGTTAGGTCTGTTAACCAAACATTATTTTTCCCCATCTACAAAGTCCTGTTCTTTGTATTGTCTGTACTCCCCAAAATTGTAAAAGAGAACTTTCTTCCTCATTTGTGGTCTAAGTTTTGCCGAGGCAGCTGAGATCCTATTTATTAGTAAATTCATGCTTTACTAATAAATTGATCATGTGCAAAACTTTGTGCCTCACTTTACATTATTTTGACTGTAAGTACATGAACTTGTACAAATAATGCCAAGAAATCTAAAGCTTAACTCTATTTAAAGTGTAAATAAACAAGTCATGCTTTAGTAGATCCATGCTCTCAATAATATAGACCTTCCTTCTAATGGTGCAGATTGCAACCTATCCATCCCTTATCATCCTGCTGTGATTTATTTAATTTTTTTTATTCCCTCAATAAAGAATCTATCTAATGTGCTAGCAGCCTTCCTCTAGTTTTGTTGTAGTTTTTTTTTTTTTTTTGGTTGTTGTTTGGTTTTGTTTTGTTTTGTTTTTTAATTATCATGTCAGTATCAGTTCCACCTTCAGGTTATCAGTCCTTTTCCTATAACCATTCTGGATGAATATCCCACCTCCTTTTCTAATTAGCAATTCCTATATTCTTCTGGTGAGGCTATATGGCTAATTATTGAAGAGCATCACAACCTCAGCAGAATCAAAATTGCAGGTATCACCAAGAACAATGGAATGATATAAGATAGTTGTGAGGAGGTTGCATTTGTTAAGTGTCTATGAGCCTTTGTTGTTGTCCAATTATTTCAGTCATGTGTGACTCTCCATGACCCCATTTGTGGTCTTCTTGGCAAAAATACTAGAGTGGTTTGTCATTCTTTCTTTAGTTCATTTTACAGATGAGAAAACTGAGGCAAATAGAGTTAAGTGGCTTGCCCAGGGTCATACAAGTAGTATCTAAGGCTGGATTTGAACTCATGTCTTCCTGAATCCAAGCCTGCCATTCTGTCCCTTGTACTACCTAGCTCACCTAATTATAATCATATCTGATTCTTTGTAATTATACTATTCATGATTATTTCTACAATTTTTAGCATTTTGAGAGTTTTAACAATCAAATTTGTGATGCTTTGAAAGACTGAGTCTCCATCCCTTATAGTCATCACTTTATGTACTCACATCCACCACCTTAGTTCAGGCCTTCATTACCTCTTGCTTTGGTTATACTAAGAGCTTCCTAATTGGTTTCCTTGCCTCCAATCTCACATCTCTACAATCCACCCTCCAAAAAATTGCAAAATTAATAGTCCAAAAGTACATATCTGACCATGTCACTCCTCTGCTCAAAAATTTTTAGTTGCTTCCTATTGCATCTGGGATAAAATGCAAACTTATCTGTCTGATAGCCAAACTGTCATAAGTGCTATCATCTAAATATAACATTTTATCTCTTGTCTTTATTCTTTTGCATAGGCCTTCCCCATATCTGGAATGCCTTCTAACTTCACTTCCACCTTTTAGACTTGCCTTTAAAAACACAGCTCAATTGCTCACACCTAGAGGAGGCCTCTTCCAATGATCCCAGTCATTTATGTTCCCCTACATCGCTCCTACACATACACACACAGACTCACACAGATTCATGTTGCCCCCCCTCCCAGTAACACACATATTCCTTAAGGGCAGGGATTATTATGTTTTTTTTTTCTTTGGGTATAGTACATAATTGGTATTTGTTCAGTTGAATTGAATTACCTCAGTTTGGCAGCCACTCTTAAGAGTAGATCTCACCTTAATCAATGGTCTAAAAGTGTGTTCTGAGACCCTACTTTAATCCAGTAGCAGAGGAAAGGTAAAGTATCCTCACCTCTAGGTCCAGACATTTTATATCTCAGAGTTCTATAAGAACTTCTGGGCATGATTTTTAAAATCTCTAAGATTCTGTGGCAAATAGGAAAGATATTTGGATACTGGGAATGGACAAATGTTATCTCTGCATTAAAAAATGAGATAAAGGTGATTCTGGAAACTATAGATCTTGATACTGATCCCTGAAAAAAATCTGTAATAGATTATTGGTCCTTGTGTCCAAAACACTGAA
Organism: Vombatus ursinus; assembly: GCF_900497805.2. Taxonomy (NCBI): domain Eukaryota; kingdom Metazoa; phylum Chordata; class Mammalia; order Diprotodontia; family Vombatidae; genus Vombatus; species Vombatus ursinus. The sequence continues at coordinate 16,679,687 of NW_020954720.1, forward strand.
AATCTTTAGTGATGTGTTGTGGGGTTCTATGGATCAGCTAGGTGATGCAGTGGATAGAGTGCTGGCCCTAAAGTAGGAAGACTCGTCTTCCTGAGTTCAAGACTAGTTTCAGACATTTATTAGTTTTGAGTCACTTAACCCTGTTTACCTCAGTTCCTCATCTATAAAATGAACTAGAGAATGAAATGGCAAATCACTCCAGTATCTCTGCCAAGAAAACCCCAAATGAGGTCACAGGAAGTCAAACACAACTGAGAAACAACTTAACAACAACATGGAGTTCTACATTTGTTCCTATCTTCAATAAGTTTTTTTTTTTAATTAACAATTTGGATAAAGACATAAAAACACAATTAACTAAATGTTTCAGACTATATAGCAGGGAGTGATACATAAATTATTAGATGGTAGAATCAATATTCAAAATTATAGTTATCTATAAATATGGATTTCAACAAGATGAAATTAAGGAATAGAGACATAAATTCCTCCATTTTGATTAAAAATAAATTACATAAACAAGAGAAGGGGAAACTGGAGTTGACATTAGTTAATATAAAACCAAGCCAGTGGAGAGAGAAAAATATATTCAACATAAGCCAACAAAGTGATACAGCAACTTTGAAAAATCTACTATCTTAGGTTATATTGATAAAAAAAATATAACTTTCAATTCCAAGAGAAAGACTCCTACTACAATACCCAGAACATTGTATAACTTTTTAAATTCCACATGTTATGCCATCTTGGGGTGGGGGGAGGGGCGAGATGGGGTGAAAATTTGGAACTCAAAATCTTGTGGAAGTAAATGTTGAAAACTAAAAATAAATAAATTTATTTAAAAAATAAATAAATTCCACATGTTAAAAGAAACATTGGCAGCTTCCACAGGACAAGGATCAGGATAGTGAAAAGTCTAGAAACCATGTCACATGAAAAAAACATGTTTACAAAAATGAGAGGCATTTATACCAGAAAAGACAAGAAAGAGATGATTAGAAGAGTTGCCTTCAGATATCTGAAGGACAGTCTTATGAAAGATTAAGTAGATTTGTTCTGTTTGGCCTCAAAAAGGAAAACTGGAACCTGTAAGGGAAGAAGCATGGATAGGATGATAATGTGGAAGCTGAAGAAACTCATAGTCAATAACACCCAGGCACTGTGCTAAGTGCTGGGGATACAAATAAAACAAAAGAAAAGAGAAAGAAAACCAGTTCCTGTCTCAAGGAGCTTACAATCTATCTGGGGAACAACACACAAAGGAAAGCTAAAACGGGGAAAAAATAGGTGAGTATTCCTTAAATGGAAGTTTGAGGAGGAACTCTGCACTCCATTCATTAGAGTCCTAAGGGCAGAAAGTCCTGATGAAGTGTGAAAACCAAGACTGTTGTCATCTTTGGGAATGATGGAGAAGTCCAGAGCCAGGTGGGAAATAAAGGAGATGTTTAACATAGAGAAGAAAAGCCCTACAGTGCCTGGCACATAATGGATGCTTAATAAATGCTTGTTGACTGACTAACTGATATGGTAGCTGTCTTCAAGTATATGAAGCCCTATCAAGAAGAAGAGGAAGTATATGTTTTGCTTGGACCCAGAGGGCAGATCTAGGACTAATAGATGAGAATTGCAAAGAGAGAGATTTCATAGACATATAGACTCATAGGTTCAATGATTCAGAGCTGGAAGAGAACTTAGAAGTTATCAAGTCTAGGCCTCTCATTTTATAAATGAGGAAATTTAGGCTCAGAGGAGGGAAGTAAGTTGTCCAACTGTACAGAGGGACTGGGTAGAAAAACAAGAATTTGAACCCAGGTTCCCCTACCCCCAACCCATTGCTGTTTCTGCTATACCACAGTATAAGGAAGCTTGATAGCTATTCTAAAGTGTAAAGGACTGATTCAGAAGATAGTGAATTCCCCATCATGTGAAGTCTTTAAGCAGAGGCTAAATATTTGTCCAAATATCATAGATGTGATTTTTTTTCATTATTTAGAGGGTTAGACTGGTTGAGATTTGATTTCACTTCTAACCCTTAGATTCTCTGATTTTAACTTAAAGTGGTGATTTGTTAGACCCTCATCTGTAATATTTAAGAGATATCCAATAATGAAGCAGGCTGCCTATAAAAGCAATAAGCTTCCTGTACCTGAAAATATTAAAGTTGGAGATAGATGAGTTTAGGTTTTAGTCCTAAGTATCTTGTAGAGGATCCTTTATTGGATTCAAAGTTGGCCCAATGATTTCTTAAAACCTTCATCAAAAAGATTCTAAAAAAGGTTTAATGCTAAGTGCTCCAGGGGAGATTGTAGAATCTGCCAGCAAATAGGAAGGAAGAAAGGAAGGAAGGAAGGCAGGAAGGAAGGAAGGAAGGAAGGAAGGAAGGAAGGAAGGAAGGAAGG
>NW_020954720.1:16682095-16733653 GCF_900497805.2 Vombatus ursinus
GGAAGGAAGGAAGGAAGGAAGGAAGGAAGGAAGGAAGGAAGGAAGGACGGACTTATTAGAGACTTATTATATTCCAGGCATTGTGCTAAGTACCTTACAAATATTATTTTATTTAATTCTCACAACAACCCTAAGAAGGAAGTTTTTATTATTATCCTCACTTTGTAAGTGAAGAAACTAAGGCAGACAAGAGTCAAGTGTCTTGCTCAGGGTCACAAAGTAAGTGTGATTTGAACTCAGGTCTTCCTGATATCAAATCCAGTAATCTATCAGTTGCACCACCTAGCTGCTTAAAAAATGAATAGATTCTCATCCTTCATATCTCAAGTTGGAGGTAACAAGTACAGGAGGTATATTTGTATTTTATTACCATCACCATTGTCATCTTATTTTTAAAGCACAAATGGAGCTGGGAATAGAAGAATAATATAGAAATAATTTTAAGAGTTCAATATATAAAAGACTCAGAGTACTAGTTCTGAAATCAAAGGACCCGCATTGAAATAATATCACTATTATTATGAAATAATATATGGAAATCTCCTTTAAAACTTTAAGGTGCTATTAAATTCAAGGTATTATTGTTATTACTACATTTGTGACTTTAGGCAAGCCCCTAATGTTGCCTAGGTCTCAGTTTCCATATGTGCAAAATTACCAGGTTGAATTAGATGACCTCTGAAGTCCCTCTAGCTCCAAATCTAGTCTTTTGTGATTCTATCACTCTTTCTGTAAGGGAAAGAATCTGTTCATCACACCAATATTCACCCAGTATTTGTTTCATTTGAGAAGGCTTGCCTTTCTGGATATTAGGATTTCACTAAATATATTACACATTTATTCTTAATTTTTTTAATGTTGATGTTGATTCTTCTGTTTTGTTGCTGCAGAATGCTTTAAAATCATTCTTTTTAGCTGCCACAATCTCCCAGTGAAGTTATTTTTAGGGGCTAAATGGCTCACCCAAGGTCATTTTCAAAGCCTGAATTAAAACCCTGACTTTCCAGTTCATTTCTTCAATAACTGAGTCATACTGCTTGAAATTCCTTCAAAATATTCATCTTTTATGACATTTCTTCCGACATCAAACACTAAGAGGCTCAACAATTTTCGACAAGTCTTAGGAAAAAAAAAACAAGCACTAATGACTATTTGATATGTCATTTACAGCCCTGTTACAATTCTTTTTTGCTGAAGACATTCATTTTATCTCACTTTAATGCTTATATTGTGAAATTTAATTTCTAGCCACAGTATCAGGTTGCATGTATCATCACACACACACACACACACACACACACACACACACACTATCTTTCAATTAAGATATTTAAGTAACTGGAATAAAAATTATATACTGTACCCCTCCCCCTTCCAATAAATGAAACTTTCATAAAGTTTCAGGGATGATAAAGAAAAGTATGGTTGTTTAAAATATTAGTCTAAACTGACCTTTTCAAAAGACATCAGGAGTCTTTGTTCCATATCTATGAATAAGTATCAGGTTGAATATGTTGTTTTGGTCTTTGGGCATGAAATTTTATCAAATAATCTGAATCATCACAGGATGCTAAACCAGTAGCAATAAAGAGACTCTTAGGCTGTAAACAGGACACAAGCAGGTGAAAATCAAACAGTAAGGTCTTTTTTTCTTCCTGCTTTCCTCTCCATTTTCTTTGTATCCTCTGCTTTGGAGAAAGCTCTCCCCTTTTCTAATCCTTTACAATTTAAAGTATGCATCTGTGTGTGATTGGTTGCTGGGTTAAGAGGTTGCATAGATTACCAGCTCCAGTTCCAGTTTACATCCAAATTAATGTCACATCTGTAACAAATTGGGATGCTTAGCTATTGTCAAACAATGTAGGGCCAAGGTTGGCAAATTAGTTAGTATTAGCATATAGACCTTTTGGCAAGAAAGGAAAGCTTTTTACTTGGAGCTGGGCATTCTGCAGGATTTGTCAACTCGAATCTGCCACTGGCCTCATTATCTCATTTGTCTTAGTTAGGCTAAATTGGCAGTTATGTCTTCATGGCAAATGTTTGTTTTTACAAATGAGCAATGGAGCAGAATCTAGGGGAACGAACATGAGGACTTTTCCCTTGCAATTTATTCAGATAATCCCATAGCTGGTGACCAGAATCATCGATTTAAATGTCTAAAGCCTTCCTCCCTCTCTTGCTCTTATTTTGTAAATGGTAACTTGTCAGGGTTATGGATCCCAAAGCTGAAATTAGAGGATCCCTTTTAAAGAGAAATGCTAAGTTATTTTCAATAATAATTATTAAATGCCTCAAATTCATTCTTTCATCAAGAAGAGACATCACCACAATCACAGATATTTCATTCATTCAGAACTTTAAGTTGCCTTGGATAAATGGATTTTAAGAGATAACTGAGATAACTCAGATCTTTTAAACACCTAAACTTTATTTTCTAAGTATTTTGTGTGGAGTTCATTCAATAATTCATAAAACACTTTCATGCTTTCTTAAACATGGTAAACAACCTTTTTTCATGATTTGGGATCTTCTAGAATCAAGACCATAGTTTATAAGTGACAACATTAAATTATCCATAATGTATTTAGGGCTAACACTCTTTTACCTAAAGATATTTTCAGGATTTGGACAGAGGATCCTATTATATACAAATAGGCAATTTACTCAACAGAGAGAGGTCTACAATGTGAACATGAATTCCCAAAGAATTTCTAGCACAACACAAGCATTTTGGTGGATTTGTAAGAGAAGAAATAAAATCTTTAATAGTAACCCTAAAGATATAAGACAGAAATATTTCTGAAATGGATATGGTAATAGGTAAACAAATCAATGCGTGTATTAATTACACAATGTCTATACCAGGGATGCAACCATCATAGAACAGAAGAGCCAATTGCACGTTTGTAAGAGGTGGGGGGGGTGAAAGAATGAAGAATAAAAAAAGAGAAGTGCATTATTCTGCACAGGAAGCAGACAGAGAAGAAATAATGTGTCACTGGAAGATCTATGTCTTTAAGTACCAACTATCATTTGTATTCTAGTGAAACTCCAAACTAGAACACACACACTTGTTCATTTTTGCCTTCCAGATTAATTGAAGGTAAATTGAAAGTTTCTACATTATGAGCTTTGAGAGCCAGTAGAGGTGGGATCCTCCCCTGATCAAAGGATAAAGCAATCTTTTAATCAAGGGAATAACTGCATTTTTAACACAGTATCCTGACCTAACCAAGTTACTTGACTGAGGAGCCCTATTATTCAGGCTGGAGACAAGCAGGGCCTGGGGCTAGTCATTATGCCCCCATTTCAAATAGCTAGAAGGTAAGTAATCATCCTTAAAAATCCCTTTATTGCCAAGAAGGGTTAAGAAGACAGTGTCCTCACAATATGATACAATATGGTAACACCATGGTGCCCTGAGAACTACTTAGATGAGTAGGACCATAGTTCTTATTACTGATTTTTGCTATTTTGTTATCTCCTTGTTAGCTTTCAAATCATTGCTAAATTCTTACTAGTGTCTACCACAAATAGCCTTTATTTCTTTGAAATCTGTTGTCATTACCAAATTTAGTATTGTATTTTATATAATTAAACAAAATTATAACAAAGTTCATTTGAAGAAACAAAAAAACCCCAGATTCTCAAGGTAATTTTTAATAGAGATGAAGGGGGAACAGACCTTAAAAATTATAGTACTATAGTAAAGTACAAAAATTACTTGGTAACAGCTATAAAATGGAAAAGTCAAGTAGTGGAACAGACTAAAAAGAATAAGAACTGGAGTCAGTAATCCAGTGTTTGATTAACCTGAGAACATAAGTTACTTGTTGATAACATTCTTATTTCACAAGAATTTCTTGCAAAAACTATAAAAACAGCCTACCAGAAATAACATTTAGACCAATATTTTACTCCACATACTACACTAGATTCAAAATGAACATGTGACCTGAGTATTACATGTCATACCATGAAAGTAAATAAGATTCAAATCAGGTACCTTTCACATTATGGCATTGAAGGCGGTGGGACATCAACCAAACAAGGAAAAGATGAATACAAAACATAAACAGATAACTTAGATTATACAAAATTGAAAAGCTTTTTTGCCAATAAAATTGATGGGACTAGCACAAGAAAGGCATCTTTCAACTGGGAAAAAATAATTGCATAAAACATTTCTAATAAAGTTATTATAAAAGATACATAGAGAACTAACACAAATATATGACTAAAAGCAGTTGGTGAGTTTATAATTTGGTCCCATTATTATGGAAAGCAATTTGAAATTATACTAAGAAAATGACAAAAGTACCCACACTTTTTGACCCACTGTTAGGCATTTACCCCAAGAAAGTCAAAGACAGAAAGGCTCCATATAAATAAAAATATTTGTAGTGGCTTGTTTTGTAGCAGCCAGTAACTGGAAACAAAGCACATGCCCATTGACTAAACAAATTGTGGTACATGTACATACAATATTATTGTAATGTAAGAAATTATAAATATGAAAAATTGAGAAAATCATAGGTATACTTATATCATAAGTGCTAAATTGTCTATTTAGGATTTAGACTCTGAGAGATTGCCTGAGTCTTGTAACATTAGTGATTGAAGAAACCACATAATCATGGAGACCCACTCACAAATGAGGGAGCTCCATAAAAAGCTATTGTTCACTAGCTAAGTACATAAATGAACTAAACCCATTTTTGGTGACATGAGTTTCATATAGGTCAGGGCCTACAAGAGAGTGTAGCTCTTTGGATGTAATGGTCTTCTCACACTATGGTTTCTATCTACCCAGGCCTATCAAGGCAAATGAAGGGATCTAGAGAGCTGTGCCTCTCAATACATAGCCTTGCTAGGAACAATGCAGACCTGGCTGGCTTAGAGCAATTTATATGAACTGGTAAATAAGACAAATACAGAAAAAAGTAGGAAGAGATATGAACTAATTCAAAGTAAAATAAGCAGAACTAAGAAAACAGAAAGTATAATGATTACCATAATGTACATGGTTATTGTTGTTGTTCACTTGTTTCACTTGTGTCTGAATCTTTGTAACCCCATTTGAGGTTTTCTTGGTAGAAATACTGAAGTGGTTTGCCATTTCCTTCTCCAGCTCATTTTACAGATGAGGCACTGAGGCAAACAGGGTTACGTAACTTGTCTAGAGTCACACAGCTAGTGTCTGAGACCAGATTTGAACTCAGTAAGATGAGTCTTCCTGATTCCAGGCCCAACACTCTATCCACCGAGTCGCCTATCTGCCCTTGATGTGGAAATACAGCAAACAAATCTAGACAAATCACTGCTCATTGTAATTATAATGATGACAGGACCTTAAAGAAGAAATGAGATAGTAAACCTCCTTCCTTGCTTTGCAGACATAGGCAGACTCCAAGTGAGAGTTACTTTTTCTGAACTGCTCATTTTTCCCTCTTCTTTAAAATCAAAGGGGTGATTCCCTGGGCAAGAAAGGATAAAAGATATATTTGGAAATTGATGTAATATAAAAATAAAAAAATCAATAATTCAAATTACACTGGTCCAGGAAAACAAATAAACTCATGGGAATAGTGTGTAAAATAGAATCCAATAGGCCTATTAAGGCACTTCTAAAAGTAAAGGATGTAAACTTTGTGATGCTGATTTTGCTACTCTAAGATGTTTTTATTACTTTGGAATTTGGAATAAATCTCTGATTAGCTGTGCCTCTCAGATAAGTGATCTTTGAAACAATTTAGTATTAGTCTACAAATATGTACTAATATACAAAAGCAGGATATTTACATGCACATGCAGTGCCTAGAGATACATAGGTTCATTATGAAATGACCAATTTACAATATGAAGTATAACATAGCTTTCCTTGACTATAAAAAATACCAGGACTCCTATAATACTATCCTGCAATATAGATTTCTTTTTTTAATAGTATTTTATTTCTTCTAATTATACATAAAGACAATTTTTAGCATTCATTTTTGCAAAATTTTGAGTTACAATGTTTTCTCCCTCTTTCCCTTCCCTTCTCTCTTCCTAACATGGTAAGCTATATGATATAGGTTATATAATCATGTAAAACATTTCCATATTAGTAATAATTATGAAGGAAGAAACAGACCAAAAGGAAAAAAAACATGAAAACATAAAGTGAAAATAGTATGCTTAAATCTGAATTCAGAGTCCATTGGTTCTTTCTTTGAACATGGATAGCATTTTCCATCATGAGTCCTTTGTAATTATCTTGGATCACTGTATTGCTGAAAAAAGCTAAGTCATTCATAGTTGAACATCACACAGTGTTGGGGCTACTGTGTACAATGTTCTCTTGTTTCTGTTTACTTCCTTTTGCATCACTTCATATAAGTTTTTCCAGGTTTTTCTGAAATCCACCTGCTCATCATTTCTTATTGCACAATAGTATTCCATTACATTCATTTACTATAGCTTGTTCAGCTATTTCCCAATTGATGGGTATCCCCTCAATTTCCAATTCTTTGCTGCCACGAAAAGAACTGCAATGAATATTTTTGTACATCTAGGTCCTTCTTCCTTTTTTATGATCACTTTTGGATATAGACCTAGTAGTGGTATATTGCTGGATCAAAGGGTATGCACATTTTGGTTGCATAGTTTGGTTTGGGCATAGTTCCAAACTATTCTCTAGAAAGGTTAGATAGTTCACAACTCTATCAACAATACATTAATTCCCTAATTTTCCCATATTCTCTCAAACATTATTTTCCTCTTCCATCATATTAGTCAATCTGAAAGGTGAGAGGTGGTACCTCAGAGTTGTCTTAATTTGCATTTCTCTAATCAAAGTGATTTGGAGCATTTCTTTGTATGACTATAGATGGCTTTGATTTTTTTCATCTGAAAACTGCCTGTTCATCTACTTTGACCATTTATCAACTGGGGAATGGGTTTTATTCTTCTAAATTTGACTCAATTTTCTACATATTTGAGAAATTAGGCCTTTATCAGAGATACTTGCTGTAAAGATTGTTTCTCAGCTTTCTGCTTTCCTTCTAATTTTGGTTGCATTGGTTTTGCTTGCTGCAATATAGATTTCAAGACAGCATTAATATATACATGTATATGTATATATACATGTATATACATGTGTGTGTATATTATATGTGTATATATACATATATACATACACACACACATATATATATACATATATATGTATATATATATACAATAAGATTATAGATTTAGAGCTGGAAGAGACATTGGAAAACATCTAGTCTAAACCCTTCATTTTACAAAGATAAAATTGACACATTGATGGGTTGTGACTTGCCCAAGGTAATGTAGTTATTAAGTAGCAGAACCAGAATTCAAACCCTAGGTCCTCTGACTCTCAATCAAATGGGAAGCATTTCCCACTACACTACTTCTATGTAAATGTTTAGCCAGGATCTGTGCATGTGTATACCTTTCGATGATGCTGACCAGACTAGACAGCAACGAATGTTATACATCTTATTAAATAACATTCTGTGCCACTCTGGAGCAGAAAACGACAATGATCGAGATTTCCAGTTAATTGTGTAGAAAGCTAACCACAGAAAGAGACAGTTATAAATGCTATACAATATGCTATTCTGCTTGGTGATATCTAGCCCCATAATCTTATTTCAAGTCAAGTTCTTGAAATGACATTTCAAAAAACCAATTTTAGTCCTTCTGTATATTTGCTGCCATCAAAATATTCCCTTTTTCTCTTCAAATGTTTAGAGCTTTCAGATTATGGATGCAGAAAGGGGTTCTCTTTGCTCAGCTTTACAGACACATTATTTATGGGTAAATAAAGACTATCGTGTGGAATTGAAATTATTAGCAAGCTTTTCCCTAAAGTATGCAACAAAGCAAAAATATTTTTTCTTCAGAAGCAACCAAAAACTATTTTAAGGAAATTGCACCAGCTGGTTTTTCACAATGTAACTAATGGAATTTTAAAAGAAATTTACAATATGTACCATGCAGTTGACCTTCAAGGCTATCTATGCATTTTTGGTCATAGATCTTCAGTTCACACTGGTTATTCCTCAGCTTATGGACAGATAAATGCCAGCTTTGTCCATGCATCTACACAAGTGATGCTAATAGAACATCACTTAAGATTTTTTATAGGAACCACATCCTAGGTCAAGCAAATGAAATGGTGATCAAAGTGAACAGAAGAGAAAATACACTAGATCATCCTCTAGTTTTCCTTATTATTCAGGGAACAAGATTATAGATATGTGTGAAATGGACAATGTATAATTAAAGTGACACTTTAATAATAGAGAACATTTGTGCTAATGGATTTTGAGAACTTTTTTTATTCTAATGACATGATTCCCATGACTCCATTTACATACAAACCTAAGAGTAGAATTAACTTCTGTTTATCTTTTGTAAATTTATGTTTTTGTTCCTTGTAGAATTGAAAGGGAGCATTTTGCACTCTCATTTTCTGATGAAGATTGAGCTAAAATAGTAATTTCCTCCAAAGGGAGATATAACTATTTCCATATATAGTGATTTCTGCTTTATAGAGCAGTTACAGTTTAGGGTTAGAATTTGCTATGCAAGTTTACAGAACTTTCTGCAGCCCCTCTTCTTGTAAAGATCAGTGTGATTCTTGAAACTATTTTTAAAGGTTTGCTTAGGTAACAGTTATACATATATTCTGGACATATCCTAGGAAGTCTTATAGGCAGACATTTAGGGCCCCCCTTTTTTAATATACAATAACTTATCCAGATCTAAATTCAAAGATAAAAAATACAAACTGCTTTGGTAACTGAAGGAAAAAGATGGGATACAATTTTACTAATTACATTATATAGGGAATTGCATAACTGTTGACAAATTGCTCAACTACTCTGACTCAGTTTCCTCATCTATTAAATGGGGACAATAATAATAAAAATACTCATCAATTTTACAGACTTTTGAGAATCAGGTGAGATAATGCAAAGAAACCATGTTTAAACTATAAAGCACCATGTAGATAGTGGAGATTAATGTTTCTATACCAAAGCCTTAGCCTTAGTTCCTCATCATGGTATAGAAATGATTCTAGATTCTCTAAGGTCATACCACAAGATCAAAGGCTCTGGAAGATCAACCATGCTAGATAGGTTTCTAGCACAGTCCAAGGATATGAACTCTTTGTCTAGTTTCTGCATACTAGCCAAGCTTAGACAGGCTTTTTACCAATTTTGCTTCAGGGCAATGAATTTGTTGGCCAAAGCAACTCCCATGAAAGGTCTATGAAGAAAAGGTGTGTTGGAAAAAAAAAAAACACAAGAAAAGGTGGATCGAGAGGGGCAGCTAGGTGGCACAGTAGATAGGGCACTGGCCCTGAAGTCAGGAGGGCCCGAGTTCAAATCAAATCTGACTTCAGACCAAACACTTGACACTTACTAACTGTTACTCCCAATTGCCTTAAAAAAAAAGAAAGAAAAGGTGGGTTGAGAGTGGAGAAAGTTACAATAAAAAAAAAAAACCAGCAACAATTTACAAATACATATAGGCTGGCAAAGAAAATTCTCACATTGGCCATGTCTAAAAATGCATGTCTCATTCTGGATTTTAAGTACATCACCTTTCTGGCAAGAAGTGGGTAGAATGATTCATCTTCAGTCCTCTGGACTCGTGCTATATCATTGTATTAAGGTGTATCAATTTTCTATTTATCTGTAAGAGAGGGGCAAAAAAAAAAAATGCCAGAGCCAAGAGCTAATCACTGGATATAGGTCAGTAGTTTTCCCCTGGAGACAAGCATATGTTTGGCTCTGGGACTGAAATTGAGAGAAGACAATAGGAAATAAAAATCACCTTTCATCCTTGGGATAAAAATGTTATTAATATTAATCAATAAACTCATTAGGTGCTATATATTTCAATATTGCAAAATAAGGAATGAAGTAAGATAGCTCTTAAACTACAGCAAAATTAATTAAAAGGAATGCTAACATACTAAGACAATGATATACACTGAGAGTGTAAAAGAGAGGACATAAATTTTTTTAAAAGTACATATAATCTAGTATATACCACCAGAAGCAAACATTTATTAAGCAGTATGCTAACATTAAGGGAAATACAAGGTTTAGATAAGACTCCTTGGTTTCTTCCCCTATAGAGCTTACAGTGTTTTCAGGAGATATGACACCAGCACAGATAGTTGTAATGCACAATATTACATGATAAGTGCATTAGAGAGTTACAAAACAAAGTGCTTTATCTAATGCACATATAAACCAGTGTATTGTGATCTAGCAGATGAAGCTGAATCTGGTAGGATTTCTTCATATCTAAAATATCAACAGAGGAAACAATTTTATATAATCCCTTTTCCAATACATTTATTCTTTCTTGTGGAGCCAAGCATGCCAGGAGATATACTTTCATTGAATTTTGATACTTTCATTTCTGATCCTGGCTAAAATCAGGGACTGCTGAGGTGTGTAAAAATGAAAATAAACAAGACAATGTTTTTGCAGAATTATGTAAGAGGAATCTTATTTTAACTCTGCTACTCTGCTACTTAGGAAGCGCCATGAATATCATTCTGCCACTTAAATATTCTTCATATTGTATAAGAATTTTAGTATCTGTTTCCTTTTATTTCCATTAAATAACACAAGGATGTGTTTGCATACCCCTTATACATGAAAAAAGAGCCTGGCAACTAGTACATTGCCCATAGGATCATAGGTTTAAAGCTGAAAGAAACCTCAGAGATCATCTACTCCAACCCTGTCATTTTACAAATAAGAACATTAAGAAGTATGAGAATTAAATGACATGTCCAAGGCCACAAAGCTACTAAGTATCAAAGGTGATATTTGAACCCAGTGTCTCTGACTCCAGAGCAAGCTCTTTCTCTGCGTATTCCAAATAGTGCATTTAAAGTAAATGGAAATTCTTCATAGTGAAAGAGTTAATTCTCTCAGAATGCTGTTTGATGCTCACAATAATGTTATCTATTTACTGATTCACTACTGGTGTTCATTCATCTTCCATGAAGGAAAGCAGTTTATTCATAGAGAATATTTCCATGCAAAATTATAAAATAACTTCCAAAGGAATTTATTAGTAATGCCTGCACTTATAATGTTACCATCTAGAATGGAAATGTTAGATTTTTGATGCTCTAACATTTTTTAGACTTCTTTATTCCTAGAAGCATTGTTTGGTTTATAAGTCACTACAGTCTAAGCTTCTGGTATTGCTGAGAGTGACACCTCAACTGTATTCCAGTTTTCCCTTTCCAATGAGATAATGTTCATTTAATCTTTGCCCTCCCTGTTAAAGATGGGATCACTAATAGAGTCATATGTGTGTTTGTGTGTGTTTTGGGATTGAACTGGGACTATTAATTCATTTCACTTAGTCCACTGGAAAAGCTTTTGGGTGTTAATGATGTTCAGTCACCAGTGGCTTGGTTTGAATTTAATGCAGCAGTGAGCTAGAAGTTAACATCTTTGTATCCTATTACTAATCTCCTGAGAAGTCAGTCCAATTCATTTTCTAGTTTTAGACTGAAAAGGGGTCATTTGTTCCTGATTAAAGACAAACATTGATCCTAAAAGTTTTTAAGTGTTTGGCACTCATTTTCCTTTCTGTGACTTCTTAAGCATGGAAATACAGTTTAACGAAGCAGGAAGCTTCATTCAAAATCCAGACTTTTACCCTAGACTTCAACCTCTGATTCAATTCATTACAGTCTAAGAGTCATTTATTAAATAGCTGTTGTGTTTTTGGTAAAGAGCACTTTGTTAATTGTGGGTTCTATGGAGTCAAATGAGTGTGTGTTGGGAGAGGAGGAGTATTATCTCATCCCTCAAGGAGCTTATATTCTACTGAAAGAGAGGAGGAGATTGTGTGTGCGTGTGTGTGTGCATATATATGTTTAGATAGATACACACACATATACACACATATATGTACATTTATATTTGTATGTATATACACACATATACACAGAAAGAGAGAGAAAATGCTCTGACCCTACTCTTTTAGAGTCAGTTATTCTATATTTCTTCTATTCAGGATTCTAGGGTGCCCTGAAAGTTTTACTAGATGTCTCTCTTCTTTACCACAACTGCCTTGAGTTCCCACCACAGCATTCTCTCTCTGTCTCTGTCTGTCTGTCTGTCTGTCTGTCTCAAATACACACACACACACACACACACACACACACACACACACACACACTCCTGAATTCCAACTTGGCTTAGTTCCTACCACCAAGTTCACATACAAATGTCACTTCACTGCAGATGAATCATAAGCCTGTTTGGTCTGAGTCCAGAAAGTTACTCCTGAAGATCAGGCCTTGCTTTTCAAGGCATTGATGCTGGACTGACTGCAACACATGGCCTGGGAACCAGGCTCTAGAATACCATAATGCTAGAGCACACTAAGTCTTGAAGCTCCATTCCCTTTACTTAAAATGGAAAAAGAACAAAGGAAAAGCCAAGGATCAAGGCCTATTTCTTAGGAGTCACATAGCTGCAGGAGAATAGGGAGAGAAGATCCTAAATCTTCTTCCTTTATAATATGATCTGTCACCAGATGCCATGAGTGACAGTCACCAAGGATCCTCACTTACAAATGAAACAGAGGCAAGTATATCTGTACTACAGGAGTCTCTTTTGTAAGTGGTCTCTGTGGACGTGATTCACAGTCTCACCAAAGAATTTCCTCCAGGAAGATATACCCCTAATGTCTAAGTGTAGGGAGGAAAAAGCACAACTAGAGAGATCAGGAAGGCTTTGTAGATGAGGTGGGGCACTCATGAAGCCTTGGAAGAAGAGAAAGAGTCCTAAAGGCAGGTTTAAGAGAGGGCATTCCAGACACAGTATACAGCTTGAACAAAAGTATAGAAGCTGGAGATAGGAAGAAGTTGGAATCTCTGGAGAATGAATAAAAAGAAATTCCAATAATCAAGAAAAGGAGCTATCTAAAGAGTCAAGTGAGGATGCACAGGAAACTCCTCCACCAGGGTAGATTGGTTTTTTGTCTGTTTGGGGGGGTTTTCTTTAGTCATGTACAGAAGATAGAAGTTATTTTAATTAAAAAAAGATGAATATAAGTGACTGGTTTTCTAGGGTAGTAACAGGAGTGGGGAAATGAAAAAAAATGAGTTGAATTTGACAATGAGTACTAAGGACAAGAAAAATGCTTGGTTTGTTTTATTGATATCTTATGAAAAAGAGAAGGATGTAAGAAGGGATATGACTGCAACTCAGGGTGAACAGAATAATGATAACAAATGATGTAGGAAAAAAGATGGGACTAAGCCAACTCTTATTTTGCTTCTGTTCTCTCTGACAAAGAAAATAATCACTGACTGGAAAGCACAGAACAAAATGACGAATAGAAAGTTGATAAAGATAAGCCCAGAGATAGAAAAAGGTACTGTCACTGATCTTTGACAGATTGTGGTAAATGAGAGAGGTATCTTGAGAGTAGAGAAGGGCAAATATCCTAATTTTTAAAAAAATGAAATCAAAAATAAAAAGTAAGCAATGGAAGTCTGCAAAATACAGGCCATTGAGCTTGTATTTGATTCTTAATAACATTCTAGTTCCACCCCACATCACTGAAATTGCTCAGGCTTATACTGACACTGAGATTTTTATTCCTTCTCATTTTTGATTCTTTGAAGAGGAGTTCAGAAATTGTTGATTTTTTTTCTTTTTTTCCTGCAGTCTTTGAAATGCTTAATCACCAATGTTACTTCCTTCCATTTACACAATGAGAGTGGATTTCTGCTGATGTCAGTAATCACAGCATTTGAAAAGTAGTTTAAGGAGTATTGCTGTTCTGTGTCACGTCACCAGTCACTGCTCTAGGAGCAGTCGGCTATTGCAAACCCTCAGGTCTTATTAAAGAAAATGTGTGGGGAAACAGTGCTCACCCTGCTGTGGGTACTCCCCCCCCCCCGTCTTTTATCATAAGGATTTACATTACTGCAGAACATGGTAGCAGCGTTATAAATAAACCAGCAATGTGTGACTCATGCTGAAGGACAATAAAGCATCCACATCAGACTCCAAAAGTCACCTTCTGGTTGGATTAAGTTATCATTTGAGTTTTTTCTATAATATTATTTTTTCTTGCTCTGTTTCACTTCTTCCTCCCCTCTCTCAATTCCCCAAATCCCATCATACCCTCTGGATTTCTATCAGGGTTTTTGTAGAATGGAGAAGAACTGCATTAACATCCAACATTCTTTAAATCTAGTACAGCTCTCAGTGGCTATCATCATTGCCCTATATTCCCTGCCAAATTTACAGATAACAATGTCTTCCAAAAAGGAGTCTTCTCATGATCTGATAACAAAAAGTTTTCACCTATAAAATAACTCAGAGTCACCATTAAGCAGAACATATCACCTACTTTGCAATATATAAGGTTTGTTCATCTAATCACTCAACAAATATTTATTGAATATCTATTCATTGTGAAAGGCATGGTATTAAGCACTTTCAATTGATCTAAAATTTAATTATTACTTATTAAATAAATGAGTAAACTACAGTTCTTCCCCAGAATGAGCTTAAAACCTAATAGATACAACATTTTCATTATGATCACATGATAATAACCAACATACTAGATAGTAAAAAAGATATGGCAAATAAAGAATCAGGCTGAAACAAAAAGACCTGGGTTCAACTGACACACACTGATTGTGAAACTACAAACAAGTCATCTAACCTCTAGGTGTTATAGGCAACTCTACCATGAAGTTTCAGAGCAGTTGTTAATCTGCATTGAAGAAAAGAGCTTCCAAACCAAAAGTTCCTTATGCTAATAAAATCACAGGTTTTTACCAAAAATGCCATGCGAACAAGAACAAAAATAGGCACATTGAACTCTTAGGGAAAAAATACAATCAATAAGATGCTGGGAACTTTCTGTGAAATTATTACAATTATCTAATTTTGTGTGCTTAATTTGTATTAAATATTCCAGTGTCTCAGAAGAGTAAACTGACAAGCACTGAGCCTACCCTAGCAATCCCTGGGCAGTTAAAGTGTATTCTCCTGGGGAAGGATATCCAGTGGAAAAAGACTGGTTGGAAAAGCACCAAGGCTTGAGTAAGATGGAATTTACATTAACTGAATCTAGTGAAATCAGTGAAAATCGTCTAGTTACTTCTGCAAATCGGTCTAGAGCAGACTTGAGCTCCAGAGGGAGAGATATGTCATCTTAGTAGCTATATTAGATCAAGTCCTCAAGTGATCCCTGGTAATAGAATTATCAAGGCCATATTTATAGTTCTAAGTAAGTGGGAATTCTGAGAAAATTTCCCCAGTACCAAAAAAAAAAATTGGAGACCACAAGTAAAACTGGATCTATTCTTTAAAAAAATATTCATTTTAGATTCTACAACTATAATTTGTGCATCGAAAAGTGAATGGGGTATCATCAGCAATCAAGAACTAGACTACTCTGGGGACCTCAGCATATTTATGGGGAAAGTAGCTGAAATGAACAAATGGGTCATTAATTCTACTAGGAGTAAGGGAAGGGGTTTCCTGGTTCTCTACCACTGGCCAAACCACAGCCAAGAAGGAACCCAGATAAAACTTAACTCTCCTAGGATATGATAAGGAGCCAATGCTGTGAGTTAAAATAAATTTATTCAGGTTCCATAGCCCACCATGGGTCAGCTCTGGGATGTTTCCCATTCTAATTTTTATATGGATCCTGAGGAATGGGGGGGGGGAGGAAGAACCAAATCTTCATAGAGTCACAGGATCACATATTTAATGACTTGCCCCAAGTAGAAGACTCAAGGTTTGAATCCAGATCTTCTAATTCCAAATCCAATGCTCTTTCCATTAGACCATGATGTCTAGCCCCAATATTGCTTCTCCTGGCTATCTCTTTCTCTGGGTCAGGTCTCTACTGGTGGCTTATGGAGTATTTTCTTGACCAGAAGCTGCCCAGCTCTAGCAAATCCCTAAAATTGCCTGAGAGAATTTCTTCATGTTTCACAGCTATTTACTACCTGGGCCTTTAAACACTATTCTTATCAAGGGACACACTAAACTGGTTCTCTTATTGAACAATGTTGCATAGTGGTTCAAGTCTAGACTTAGAATGAGAGAGAGCTGGATTTGGATTTTTCCTCAGAAACTTAATAGGCATGTGACCCTGGGCAAATCACTTAATTTTTCTAAAGCTCTGTTTCCTCATCTGTAAAAAGGCAGGTAGGTGGTGCAGTAGAGGGGCCTGGAGTCAGGAAGACTCATCTTCCTGAGTTGAGATCTGAACTCAGAGCCTTAATAACTATGTGACCCTAGACAAGTTACTTAACCCTGTTTGCCTCCGTTTCCTCATCTGTAAAATGAGTTGAAGAAGGAAACAGCAAACCACTCTAGTAACTTTGCCAAGAAAATCCCAAATGGGATGATGAAGAATAAGACATGACTCAACAACAACAGTAAAAATGGGGACCATGATAGTACCTACCTTGCAGAGATATTGAGATGATCAAATGAGATGATGGACCTAAAGTTGACTTTGTAACCTTAAAGAATTATATAAATGTTCGCCATTACCTTTTATTATCCTCCTCATCATAATGACGATATCTCCCCTGAAGTTTGTTTCTATCCTGACATGACTGGGGAGTAACTGAGTAACCCAACCTGATCCTGCTATATTTAATTAAGGCGCACTATGCTGTACCCCTGAAATGACATTTCTAACAGATTCTTCCACCAGAACAGGCCTGTAAATCTTTTCTCAGAGTACCTCTCCCCAACTGTCAAAAGAGAGTCAGATTATCCCAGTTAATAGGCAGATCAGCTTTCTCAGAAACTGAGGCACAGGTTGGGAATATGAAAAAAAAAAAACCTTCAGAACAACATTATCAAAAGATAGGTTCAGTAATTTCCCTGGTAGTTTATTTTAACATCCCAGAATCAAAAGCTACATCATTTTTCAGATCATGTTTTGCTTCTGTGTATATAGCATGTATCACATAGTGGATAAAATCCAGGACTTACCACATTTGTTCTAAAAAGGTTCTAGGAAATAGCACTTGAGTTGAACCCTGAAATTTTGCTGAACATTTTCAAAAAGTGGAGATAAAAAAGGAGAGCAGTTTAGGAGAGCAGTTACTCGAGCCTTATATGTCTAGACATGTGCAAAAGATCCATTCTCAAACGACCAATTAAAATAATTCTTTTCATAAATATGGCTGCGCTGTCCCAGTTATATAACTTATGTCTTGCCACTGGACTCAGATGACTCAGAGCAAAAAGTGAAGCTGAATACTTCCTACAGCTCTGCCTCACTTAAATCCAATTCACTTGCAAGTCAAGACCATCCTCATGATGTCATTGGTCCTCCATAAGAACAAAGGACCAAACAACAATAACAATCACAGATAGAGTATCATATATTGTCAGTTTGTAACTGAGGCTAGGGAATTAGAGGACTGAGCCATTGAATTTCAGGGAATCAAAATAAAATACTCACATCCGCCATTACTAACACCTTCTAACTGTGGAACATGGATCCTTGTAGCTATCCAGAAATAAACATGGAATCAAGAACATGTAAGCATATTCACATGTAAAAGAAGGACAAAATTTTGCTACTGAACAGATTTCAAAGGTGGCGGGAACCAATCAACTCATTCACCTCATGGAAATTTATCATGCTTATCTGTTGCCCAGCTGCTATATATTAATGAGGGATCATGTCCCAAGCAGGACGTAACCCAAAACCCTCATTTTAGAAATGAGGAAAATAAGGAAGTTAATTCACTTTCACAAGGTAGGAATCACATAGGTACCCAAAATACAGAGAAATAGACAATCAGGAGACTTTTCCTCCAAACATCCTCCCCACTTAGAGGTGACCATTTTATGGGTAAACAGATTGTTTTAAATGTAGAATTGATCTGGTTTTAAGAATAGCTCACATTATTACATGATTCTTAAGATTTACTTAATGCTTTTCTCAAAGTAACCCTATGAGGTGTGTAATTTGGATCATATCATGCCAATTTTCCTCAGATATGGCCCAAATTAATTTTCCAATTTCAGTTTCCAAATTGATGAAAAAATTAAACTTGCCAGAAAGATATAATAGAATGCATTCTAAAAACATAATTAGGAAAGCAAGATAGGTCAAATATGATATCTCATGTCTTTATTTTTATGTATTTTTAAGACATAAGCCCAAATGAATAGTAGAACAATTTGTGTCTTTTGTTTTTGCCTCTTTACTTCATGATAAAACATCCTTAAAACACTTTCCCTCTCTCTGTGAATTATCAACAATCATTATTTAAATCTGTTTACATCTTGTTCATTGTTGAAGGATTTTTACATACATTATTTCACTGACAAGTGAGCTTGCACAGCTCTGCTCCCTTGTTAAAAGTTATTTTAATGTTTTCTTTTGGGACTTCTTTCCTTCCTTCCTACAAACAGGTAGGACAGGGAGATACTACGCAAAATTTGGTAAATGGCTTAATTTCTATTGAATTGAATGCCATTAAGTTTAACTATCTGTGTATCTTACTGGCTTCTGTCTGCCAAACACAAATCACCTTCTCTCCCCAGTGGAGCAACAAATGTTTTATTTTTTCTTAATAGTAAAATACTCAGCTTTGTTATTGGTAACCCAGGAAAGGCAAAAATTCAAAATGGCTCATTGGTAAGACTGCTGAAATCATTAAAGGAGGTAGATGATGTATTAGAGGCAGGACCAGTTCTTCAACCCATATGAAAAGTCAAACATTACTATTTTCCTGTAAACATTTCACTAGAAAATTAACTTCACATTTTATTTAGGACTTACACTGTGATGCACTTTCAGGATATTTATACTAGTCCTTATTTCATGATTAAAAATGTTTAAAAGACATAATAATGAGTATATGCTTTCCCTTAGGTATTTTTTTGACAAGCATGTAAAACAAGTATGAAAAGCCAGATGAATTTTAAAGTGCATAGAGTAAAAAACAAAATATTTTCATTCAGTTGGGATTTGTTACTAATATATGATGAGGAAAATAAAAAAACAAAAAAAGCACTTTGGCCATAGCAACTAAGCAGATTTTTTTTTTTTGATAATATGAGAATTCTAAAGGAAAAAGTATGCACACTAACTTTTGAGGGCACACATTTGCATTTCGCAAATTGACCTCTTCTTTGGAAACTGCCATATTATAAGCCATATTTTAAGTCAGAAGGCTACATCAGGAAAGGTTGGATTCTTATCATTTAGGATTTAATAGTATTGTGTAAGTGGACAGACAACAGGGTTGGGAAATAAGAGACCTAGGTTTTCCACCCAACTCAGTCATTAACTCATTATATTACCTTAACCAAGTCTCTAACTTTTCTGATCCTCAATACCCTTTTCACCTGTAAAATGAGGAGAAACAATATGGAACATCATCTCTTCCAGTTTAAAACCTATAATCCTATGATCCTATTTTGTTTCAACTTATCTAATGCCACACATACACACAAAAAAATACTATTATGAACATGTTGGTACATCTGGAACTTTTCTTTCTGACTTTGACTTCCTTGGGGATATATGCCTAGCAACAGAAATGTGGGCACAGGACATGGACATTTTAGTCACTTTCTTCACATAATTCAAAATTTATTTTGTGAATAGTTGATTTAATTCAGAAGTAGGTAATTTCCCATGAACTTTCAGCTTTAAAATTCTCTGACTCCATGATTATAACATAATATTAGCTTCCTGACTGAAATTTGAGCCCACTTTGTCAACATTCAAAGTGAATAGAAATATGACATTTTTAAGATATGCTTCAAAGTGCTTTACTAAATTCAGTTTTAATTCCATCCAGCCACTTAGTTGAAACATATTTAGAAGCAGATTAAAAATCATTTCACATTTTTGTTAAGCCTGACTTGAAAAACTGCATTATAGGAACACAATAGGATGATTTTGCCACATACATATATACTGTAGCACTCACTGATACTATAAGTTTGGGTGATGATGATACCACTAATGCCATAGGTTTTTGATGAAGCAGTGAGAGAGATGGTACCCTGTGCAACACTGTGTACATAAGGAGCATGAGTTAACCATTAATAGGATAAAATTTGTGACTTCAGTGAGGAACTTGATAAGGAGATTTTACTATATTTTGTTTTGTTTCATGCTCAAAGATTATACTGCCTATTTTGCTCTATTCTGTACCAGGATACAATGAAGATTTGTGCCTCCAACTTTTCAGAAGTATAAAATTGTGGGCCCTTTTGGATGACTTTGTGGCCTCACAGAATGCCAAGTGAAATATTGAGCATATAGCTAGGTCCCAATTAGGATGAACAATAAATCTCCTTAATTGATTGGATATATTCAAATTCACACTATTAGAGGTTATAATTATGCAAAATATGGTCAATGGCTCCAGTTCAATAGAAATATGCAATGTGAAAAACAACTTCTGACCTTATTCCACTGAAACTGCTCTCTCCAAGGTTGCTAATGACCTCTTAATTGCCAAATGCAATGACCTTTTCTCAAACCTCATTCTCTTCAACCTTTCTACAGACTTTGAGACTGCTGATCACTCTTTCCTTCTTGATATTCTCTAAGTTTTCAGGACACTAGTTTCTCCTGACTCTGCTCTTGTATGACCACTTCCACCTCTGTCTCCTCTGCAAGATCCTCCTTACTGATCACACCCTCTAACCATAAGTGTCCCTTCACGGTTTTGTCCTAGGCCTTCTTCTCCCTCTATACTATTTCACTTCATGATCTCATGAGCTCCCATGAATTTAATTATCATCTCTATCCTGATGATTTTCAAATCTATCTAACCTTCCCTAACTTCTCTACTGTCCTATAATCTCACATCTCCAACTGCCTTTCTGACATCTCAGACCATATGTCCAGTAGACATCTTAAACTCAATATGTCCAAAATAGAACTCATTATCATTTCCCCTAACTACTCCCCTCTTACTTTTGCTATTACTGTAGGGGGCAACATCATGTTCCCAGTTCCTCAGGGGTCACAATCTAGGAATCATTCCTCACTATTTTTCACTCCCCCATATCCAATCTGTTGCCAAGACCTGTCAATTTCACCTTTGCAATATCTCTCAAGTATGCCTCATTCTCTGCTTTGACACTAAAACCTGGAGAGGCCCTAATCTATAACTATATATTAAGCTATATGCCCAATATCTCCCTTGGCATTCCATGAAGTCAAAAAGTCACCCAAAAGGCCACACAATTTTATTTCTAAAAAGTTGGAAGTTTTTATCACATCATATAGGGACTATTTCAATCACTGCTGCTGGATCAGCCTGCCTGAAGTCTCTCCCCATTCCAATTTATCTTCCATTTAGCCATGAAAATGAACTCCCTAAAGTGCAGATTTGATCATGTCACCCCCCCACAATCAATTATTACTTTTGCGTCTTTTTCACATTATTGTACATTTTCTATAAGTTACAGGTGCTTTTATTTCCTTCTTTTTATTTGTTTTTGTTTATATGTTTTATCTTAGATCATAATTGGCCATGGAGCTGAGATTAGGTCATTATCTGCTTAAAATAATCAATACAGAATTAAGTTCAACCAATGTTAACACAAAATAAGTGTGAGTTTTTGATGTCTATAATTCAGGTGAAGACATAAATAGTTCATTTGCATTAGGAAGCTGAGGAATACTTCAGTAATACCTTATTTAAGTCTATGCTATACTTCAACAGACTTTTGCTTTATTAAGACTGACAAAGACAGTCAAGATTTGAGAATTATGCAGTGAAAGAAGGAAAAAGAAATGCAGTTGAATTGCAAAATGAAAAAAGAAGAGGAAGAGGAGGAATAGGAGGAGGAGAAGGAGGAGGAGGAGGATCAGAAGAAGAAGAAGAAGAAGAAGAAGAAGAAGAGGAAGAAGAAGAAGAAGAAAATGAGGAGATAGCTCCATCAAAAATATCAGAAAGACTATAGGAAGGAAAAAGACTAGACAAGGAAGAAATGAAAAAAAAGCATGGAGGTTCAGAAAAAAAGTGTTATATAAGAAGAAAAGAACCATGAACCTCATACTATGCTGTATAATTTTTACAATTTAACTTTGGAAATTTTTTTTTCATTTAACAATTATTAAGTGTTAAAATGCATTAGAAATTAAACAAAAATCTGTAGGCTGCTGAAAAATGACAGCAAGGCAGCCCCAATTAAAGATATCTTTGAAGAGAATACCATATGCTGAATTGAGGGAAATTCCAAAGTTTGGTTTACAAGACTCAGCAAATTAAAAAAAATAAACCTAGAGTATACCAAGGGTGGTGAACCTATGGGCTCAAGGCCACATGCGGCCCTGTAAAGTTTGGATTCAGTCAGAGAGCCATACTTGAGGACCTAGAGGGCCACATGTGGCCTTGAGGTCATAGGTTCCCCATACCAGGTATAGATATTGTCATTTTCTCCCTATTTTTTAAGAACAGAATATTTTTCTATTTTCTATTAAAAATCAAACCAAAAAATTGTTTCAATGGAAACAAAACTCTGTGTGTGTGTGCGTGCGTGTGTGTGTGTGTGTGTGTGAGAGAGAGAGAGAGAGAGAGAGAGAGAGAGAGAGAGAGAGAGATTGATTATGTAATAGAAACTGCAATCTTTCCCTATGCTTTTAGTCAATCATGGTTCTTCTTCCTTTGCTAGATGTTGCCAGAAGAAGTCCCAAGAAATCTGAATAACCCTGATCTAGTAGACTGAGAGATAATCAGGGAGACATCTGGAAACTCTCCATAGTTCCTAGACCTGTGGAAATGGCTAATGCATCAGGAGACATATCAATTGGGTTCTAAGGGCAAGAGAACTTCATCTTAAGCTCCCTTGAATCAGAAATGAATTTAAGAGAGAGGCTTTCTTGTAAGTTTCAAGGGGAGGGATGTTTCTCTAAATCCCAGAGAGATACCTTGTGTGAGGCCTAGGGTTAATGATACTATATAAAGGAAGCCTTCAGGAATGAAAATAGCCAGACCTGAACTTTTGAGCTGGGATACAGTTGGTCATGGATGGATTCCAGAAAAAGAGAGATAATCCCTTGAGAAAAGGAGTAAGTGCCATCTCTCTGGAATAAACACAACTGCAAAATGTATAGGCTATCACAGAGCAGGAGGGCAGAAATGATCATGGCATAAGGCTGTAACTGTGAGTAGAAACCAATGATATAAGCTGGAAGACAGAGATAAGCAGGAAATGAATTAATTCCAGGCATAGGAGACTACCAGTGAAAATGCACAAAGGCAGTAGATGGAGTGTCATATATGAAGAATAGCAAGAAGACCAGTTTCACTGGATTGTAGAGCATGTTGAAGGGACCAAGATGTAAGAACACTAGAAAGGTAGAAAGGGGGCTGGTTATGAAAAGATTTAAAAAGACAGAGAGGATTTTATATTTGACTGTAGAGGTAATAGGGAGCACTGCAGTTTATTGAATGAGAGGTGATGTGGTCAGATCATGAAGATTAATTTGATAGCTGAGGGGACAATGGACTGGAATGGGAAGAGTCTTGAGGCAGGAAAGGAGACCAAACAGAAGACTATTGTAACAGTTCAGCCATGAAGTGAAGATAACATGTACCAGGGTGCTAATTGTGTCAGAAGAGAGAAGAGTTGATACAAAGGAAGAATCATTGGCACTTGTACCTGATTGGATATTTAGGGTGGGGGAGAGTTGTCAAGGATGACACCTAATTTATCAGCTAGAAGGACTGGGAAGATGGTGGTGCCCTTGACATTAAAAGGAAAGTTAGGAATAAAGGAGGATTTGAGGGAAAGTTTCCATTTTGGAATTCCCTTAATACCCATGTTGACTAGGTGGGGACTGGGCATCATGATAAATTTCACAACTACCTGGATGGAAACAATAAACTCAAACTGAGCCTTTCAAGTAAAGAAGGAACCTCTGATACAAGGATTACAATTGTCTCTAATTTATACTAGATACATTGGTGGTATAACGGCAATATTGCAACTATTATAAGAGTTTCTGATGTGCTGCACAGAGTACAAATGGCACCAAAGAATACAAAACTAGGAAGAAGAGAGAAAGCAGATCAAGCATACAAGAGAGATACAATCTGGAGGTGTCAGAATTTTGAGGGCAATGAGGGGTTAATTCTCAAAAACACTGAAAGATACCAAATATTGGGGGGGCAGGAAGTATTACAAGCCTTATAATTATTGCTCCCCCGTCCCCCCACTTCCACTAAAAAAGATGATTGAGAAAATATCAGTAATTACCAGCCCACATGAAGGAGGATAGAAAGAGTATCATGCCAGGAGCTTGGGAGCATAAACCAATCATATATAGCAGGTTCTAAGGAGATCTGTAGGCTCTGGTTCTACAAAATCTTTATGAGAATATCACACACACACACACACACAATGACATCATTGATGAAAAACTTTTTAAAAAGTTAAACTTGGTTGTTATTTGTTTTCAAATACTTGTTTTCCAAAATGCTGGACAAAATAAAATTAAGGAATGAGAAAGAGGGATGCACTGGGAGGAGGAAGAAAAAGGATGCACTGGGAGGGATAAATTATCTTGCATAAAAGAGGTACAAAAGAGCTTTTATAATGGAGGGGAAGTGGAGGGCATAACACTTGAATCTTAATCTCATTGTAATTGGCTAAAAGAGGGAATAATATACATGCTTATTTGGGTACAGAAATTTATCCTAGCATATAGGTAAGTAGTAGAGGATGGGAAAAAGAGAAGAATGGAGGCTGATAGAAAAGAGGCCAAATTGGGGGAGGCAATGGTGAGAATCAAAACACTTTTGAGGAGAGATGGAGTGAAAGAAGAGAGAAAAGGATAAACAATGGGTGGAAGTAAATACACACAAAATGGCAGAACATCCAAATTCTTAAAGGAAAAAATTAAATTAATTCAAGGAGGAAATAAACAATTAAACTATAATAATGGGAGATCTCATCTTTACCCTTTCAGAACTATATAAATTTAACCAAAAAATACAAGAGAGAAGTTAAGGAGATAAATAGAATTTTGAAAAGTTAAATATGCTAAAACTTTGGAGAAAATTGAATGTGAAGAGAAAGGAATATACCTGTTTCTCAGTGTCACATGGTATATACCCAAAAATTGAAAGTATAGGGCATAAAAAACAAATGCCAAATGCAGAAAGTAGAAATATTAAATGCATTCTTTTTAGATCACAATGCAAAAAAAATAACATTTAATGAAGAAGCATGGAAACATAGATTAAAATTGATTGGAAACTAAATAATCTGATCCTAAAGAATGAGTAGGTCAAAGAACAAATCATAGAAACAATCAATAATTTCATAAAAGACAATGAAGACAGACAATATACCAAAATTTATAGGATGCAACCAAAGTAGTACTTAGAGGAAATTTTACAGCTTTAAATACTTACATCAACAAAAAAGAAAAAGTGCTGATCAATGAACTGGGTGTACAAAAAAAAAAACTAGGAAGAGAACAAATTAAAAATCCCCAGTTAAACATCAGTTTGGACATTCTGAAAAGCAAAGGTGAGATTAATAAAATTAAAAGTAAGAAAACCATTGAACTAATAAAGAAATCTAGAAGTTGGTTTCATGAAAAAAAAATAGATAAACAATTTGTTAATTCAATTTTTAAAACAGAAGAAAATCAAATTACCTGCATCAAAAATAAAGAGTGAATAAAGCAATTATTAGAAAATATTTTCCCAATTATATGCCAATAACTATGACAATCTAAGTGAAATTGATGAATATTTACAAAAATATAAGTTGTTCAGATTGTCAGAAAAAGCAAAATATTTAAATAAGTCTATTTTAGAAAAATAAATTGAACAAGTCATCAATGAGCTCCCTACAAAAAAATTCCCAGGACCAGATGGACTCAAAACTTAACTCCACCAAACATTAAAAAAAAAAAAAACTAATTCCCATACTACATAAATTACTAGGAAAAATAGGCCAAAAAGGAGTCCTATCAAATTCCTTTTATGAGACAAATATGGTACTAATACCTAATCCAGGAAGACCAAAAAACAGAGAAATAAAACTATAAACCAATTTTCCTAATGAATATTGATGAAAAACATTTTTAAATAAAACAATAGTAGGGAGATTACAGTAATATATTATAAAGATTATATACCATAGCTGGGGGTGGGAGATTTATACTAGGAATGCAGGGCTGGTTTCCATATCAGGGAAAGCATCAGCATAATTCACCACATCAATAACAAAAACAGCAAAAATCATATGATCATCTCAATAGATGCAGAAAAAGCATTTAAGTACAATGCTCATTCCTATAAAATACTCTTGAACGAATAGGAATAATAGAGTTTTCCTTAAAATGATAAGCAGTATTTTTCTAAAAACCAGCAGCAAATATTAGCTGTAAAGGAAATAAGCTAGAAGTCATCCCAAAAGATCACAGGTAAAACAAGGATGTCCATTGTCACCACTTGTATTCAATACTGTGTTAGAAATATTAGCTAGCAAGAAGAGAACAATAAATTGAAAGAATTAAAATATGCAATGAGGAAACACTCTTTGCAGATGATATGATGTTATATTTGGAGAATCCCAAGGAATCAACTAAAAAACTAGCTGAACTATTTAACAATTTTAGCAAAGTTGCAGGATAAAAAATAAACCCACAGATATCATCAGCATTTCTATATATGACCAACAAAGTCCAGCAGCAAGAGTTAGAAAGAGAAATTTCATTTAAAATAACTATAGACAATAAAAATACTTGTGAGCCTAGCTGCCAAGAAAAACCCAGGAACTATATGAACACAATTACAAAGCACTTTTCACACAAATAAAATAAGATCTAAGAAATTAAAGAAATATTAATTGCCCTTGGGTGGGCTGACCCAATATTACAAAAATGACAATTCTACCTGAATTAATTTTCTTATTCAGTACGTACCAATTAAAGTACCAAAACATTATTTTGTAGACCTAGAAAAATTAAAAAGGAAATTCGTGTGGAAGAATAAAAGATCAAGAATATCAAGGAAATTAATGAAAATATATTAAGGAACTTACTCTAACAGTACCAGTTCTCAAAAATGATTGTAAAGTAGTAATCATCTAAACAACCTGGTATTGACTGAGAAATAGAATGGTGGATCCATGTAATAGATTAGTTACATAATACACAGTAAGAAGTGACCATGGTAATCTAGTGTTTGGTTTTTTGTTTGTTTGTTTGTTTTGTTTTAGGCAATTGGGGTTAAGTGATTTGCCCAGGGTCACACAGCTAGTAAGTGTCAAGTGTTTGGTCTGAGACCAGATTTGAACTCAGGCACTCCTGACTTCATGGCTAGTGCTCTATCCACTGCACCACCTAGCTGCCCATAATCTAGTGTCTGATAAACTCAACATCCAAGCTTTTGGGACAAAAACTCTATTTGACAAAAGCTAATGGTAAAACTGGAAAATAGTTTGGCAGAATCTAGGTATAGACCAACACATATATCAAGGTAAAGTCAAAATGGGTACCTGATTTAGACATAAAGTGTGATACCATAAGCAACTTAGGGGAGCATGGAATAGTTTACCTATCAAAAGTAGTGATAAGGGAAGAATTTATTAACTAACAAGAGATAGAAAGCACTACAAGATATAAAAAGGATAATTGTGATTACATTAAATTAAAAAGTTTTTGCCAAAATCAGAAGGAAAGCAGAAAACTGGGGGGAAATATTTAAAGAAAGTTTCTCTGATAAAAGCCTCATCTCACAAATATGTAGAAAACTGACTCAAATTTATACTATTACAAGGCATTCCCCAATTAATAAATATTTAAAAGATATGAGCAGGCATTTTTCAGATGAAGAAATCAAAGTTATCTGCAGTCATATGAAAAAATGTTCTAAATCACTACTGATTAGAGAAATGCAAATTAAAACAACTCTGAGATACAACCTTATATTTATCAGTTTTGTTAATATGGTAGAAAAGGAAGACAACTAATGTTAGAGGGGATGTGGGAA
Source organism: Vombatus ursinus (assembly GCF_900497805.2). Lineage (NCBI taxonomy): Eukaryota > Metazoa > Chordata > Mammalia > Diprotodontia > Vombatidae > Vombatus > Vombatus ursinus. The sequence continues at coordinate 16,710,162 of NW_020954720.1, forward strand.
AATTGGGACACTAATGGAGTTGAGAACTGAGGCAACCATTCTGGAGAGCATTTTGAAACTATGACCAAAGGACTATAAAACTCTGATACAGCAGAGTCTGTAGCTATGTCTGTAGCTCAAAGAGCTACAAAGAGATTTTAAAAAAAGGAAATGGATCTATCTGTACAAAATATATATAGCATGTCTCTAAATTGAGGGGATGTCCATCAATTGATGAATGGCTGAACAAATTGTGGTATGTGATTGTGACAGAATGTCATTGTGCTACAAGAAATTATTAGGCAGGATGTTTTCAGGGAAAAAAAAAAACATGGAAAGACTTACATGAACCGATGCAAACTGAAATGAGCAGAACCAGGAAAACACTGTACATAGTAACAGCAACATTATATGATAATTAACTGCGAATGACTTAGGTATTCCCAGAAATGCAAAGATCCAAGACAATTCTGAAGGACTTAATGATGAAAAAAATGTTATCCACCTCCAGAGAAGAAATTATGGAGACTGAATACAAAAAGTATACTTTAAAAAAAATTTCTTTATTTTTCTTTGAGTTTTTTTGTCTGTTTTCTATCTCCAGAATGGTTGAATCAGTTCACAACTGCATTTGTGTACCAATTTTCGCACATCCCCTCCAACATTGGTTGCTTTCATTTTCTGTCATGTTAGCCAATCTGACAAATATAAGGTGCTACCTCAGAGTTGGAAATATGTTTAATAGGGAAATATGTTTTGCATGACTACACATGTATAACCTTTATCATATTTCTTGACTTCTCAGTGATAGGGGAGAGGAGGGAAAGAATTTAGAACTCAAAATTTTTTTAAAAATGTTTAAAATTGTTTTTACATGTAAGTGGGAAAAATAAAGTATTAAAATTCAAAAAGAGAAAAAAATATTGATGTTAAAAGAACTGTTATTTGGGATAAGTTTTGGGTCACTGAAAGAACCATAAAAATTCCCAAATACAAACCAGGGTAGTTTGTTTCTGTTTAATTTGGGGCCTGGTTCACAATCCATCTACAGAAACTGTTCAGAGCTTGTACACTATATCAGCTAAATGGCTGTCCATAAACCTCTTATTATTGAAAATTCAGTGGTAATTCTTCATTTTGTTACAGCTAAATAGAAGACTGGATCACAAGTTCACTTTGGAGGGATAAATAAAAGAGTTTAATATGTCTGTTTAAAAAAAAGAAACTCAATCGTTGTATATGTTTAATTAAATCCTACTTCCTGAAAATAAATAGAAAAGTTCTAAATCACTGTTCATATCCACACACTTCATTGAAGAGATGACAGCTGCCACCAATAGAGTAAATTACACTCTCGTGGTTGCTGAATCTCTCCTTTAGGATCTTGTTTCTCCATTGCTTCAATTATCTATCCTCAAGCATTTTCAATCTCTCCCCCTCCAATGAGTCATTTTGCTTTCAACTATATAGATTCCATTCCACCCTGAAAATTCCTTCCTTTATCCTTGCTGTGCCCTCTAACAAACATCCTTTTTTCTCTCTCCTTTTACTAGTAAACTTCATGAACAATGGTCTACAACCAAGAAACAAGCATTTATTAAGTTCCTACTAGGTACCAGTTGCTATGCTAAGAACTGGAGATATGAAGTAAAGCAAAAACTTTGTCCATGACCTCAAAAAATGTGTATTCTAACGTGGGGGAAATGGAAAGAAACAACATGTAGATAACTACATATATACAAAAAGTTGACTTTCCCCTTGTAGTGGGGGAAATACAAAAGGTTTATTACAAAAATTGGGGTTTGAACTTAATTGTGATGGAAGCCATGAAAGTGACTAAGCAGAATTAAGGAGGGAGAGAATTTTATCCAACGGAGATAGCCAATGCAAAGGCACAGTTAGGAAATGGAATACTATGTGTTAGCAACATAGACATAAGTAGGCCAATGTAGTTAGATTATGGAGTGTATGGAGGGATATAAAGTACACTTCCTTAGTGTACTCTCTCCTCAAGTCACAATAATTTGGCTTCCATTTCCTCTACTCCACCAAACCTGTATTCATTCCAATTTCTTTTTATCTTGCAATTACAGTAATAATGTTTTTAAAAACCTCTCTAGACCCTCCTTTCTTTTTTTAACCTTTCAAAAACACTGAGAACTCCTCAGATTTATTCTTTCTCCAAGTGGAAAGAACTGTCATTAGTACTAATAACCCTTACTATGAAACAATTGAGTCCTTTCTAACGTAGAGATGGGCTACAGACATGAGCAGTTACAATATTACTTCTCCAGTTCACTTTCCAGTAGAAAGAGGTACTTGACAGCAATTGTGATTGACAGTAAACATCGACAACTTTCAATTCATCAGTCTGGTTAAAGCATTATCTAAGCTCTATGGAGATGTAGTGTCTTGAGCCTCAAAGAATGGTGACACTTCATGGAGCTATCTATGACTCGTTTGTATGTTCTAAATATTAAGAAGGAAGTATGAATAATTTTTAAACCCCTTTCCTTTTCCACAGTAATTCCTAAAGATAAAATGACAGTGCTATAATATTCACTAGTCTCCCTCCCACTTTCAATGTGTAATTTGTCACAATACAGAAAGATTATGTCAACTATTTTAAGCTTTCTGTTTCTGCTTAGGAGTCTCCCAGCCTCAGGGTTAAAACAGTTTAAACAGTAGCCAAAATTCTAGAAATTTCACATAAACTTTTTTTCTCTGCAAAATTACCCTTATGCTTTCAAAAGCTTTTTTTTTTTCTTTCTCTCTACCTCACTTCTGGAGAGGCAGCTGAGGGGCACAGTAGATGGAGCTCTGGTATTGCAGTCAGGAAGATCTGAGTTCATATTTGGCCTCAGACTTTTACTGGCTGTGTGACCCTGAGTTAATCACTTAACCTCTGCTGCTTCACTTTCCTTATCTGTAAAATGGGGATAATAATAATACTTGCATCCTGGGTAGGTTGTTGTGAGAAGCAAATGAGCATAGTTCCTAACACATAATAGGTGGTAGAGAAATGCTATTATCATTATCTTTAAACCATCATCAAAATCCACTCTTTAAAGAATGTCCATTTTTCACTAACTTCTTTTTTCTCATCTCTGTTATTAATAAACAGTTAAAATGCTGTTAGTTATTAGAATGTTATTAAATTTATTAAAATATTATTAGTCAATAGATAGTTAAAATATTATTAACCTTGATAGGCAGGAGAGTATGAGAATCCTGTTTCCACCTGAACCACATTAATCATTATGAGGAAAGCTTTTTTGCTTGTATTGAAATAGAGAGTTAATCATCAAACTTCTGAGCAGTAGGCTCCTTAACCTTGATGGAAGTCATTGATTATGAAAATTACAACTAAAAACAGCCTGCTTCATATACTTTAATACAATGTAGAAATCTCTGTTCTTTCTAGATTTAAAGATTTCACTTTTGAATCTTGATCTCCTATTGTTCTTGACATTTTTCCCTTCTTTTTAAATGTTTTATCTTCCGTAGAAGATTAGCTCTTAGAGAGACTCTACTGTATATGCCTATCTCAATAATCAAACTATTCAACATATTCAATGTTGAAGCTTTGTCTTTCCCTTGGAAAGAACATGACCCTAAGAGAACTGGATTAAGAACAGCTCATTTTTAATTGGAATAGAAAAGATGATGTAAAAGATCCTGCTCATAGGAAGAAAGCCAATAAGAAGACTAAATACGGGGTCCTATGCAACATAGAGCTAAAGAGAAGGAACTGGACTCAAGGACTATGCACATCGCCTTTGTTAAAACTGCTAACTGCTATGCTAGCAGATTGTGTCTGTTGGGAGTTCTTGAGTCAGCCTCAGGTAATTGATCTGATCTTGATGACATTATACTTGTTCAAACAATACTCAGTAGTCTATTCCACAAAGCCACTTAGCAAACAACCAAAATCAACAAATAAATCAAGTCATTCCCCAAGCAACCTTACTCTACATTTAGTCAGTATATCTAATCCCTCTTATATTTTGCTGAGAACTAGTATTCCCATTCACAAATGCCTTGTTGGCTCCCCATTTCTTCTATCAGCAAGTTAATGTCCACTCTTTTTAACTGAGATTTTTTTCCTTTCCTCTGACTATTTTGATGGTTTCCATTGGTTTTTGAAATGCAATGCTCTTTTTCAGATCCTCCTTTCTTTCATCTTCCTTTTCACAATTTAGATGCATAGATTTAAATCAATCAACAAACATTTATCAAGCACTTACATGCCACACATTGTGCTAGGTGCTTGGGTATACAAATTTAATTTAAAAAAAAAGTAATGAAGGTCCTACACTCACAAAGCTTACATTTACTGATACATTTAGACCTAAAAGGAATTTCATAGACCAGTCAAGCCAACTTCCTTATTTTACCAATAAGAAAACTGAGGCATAGGCAGGTTAAGTGACTTACCCAAAGTCAGAAAAGTTCAAAAAATATTTAAATTATTACTGCTTGCAAGGTACTAAATGGAGGGGACAGTGTACAGGGGCAGATGGGACTTTTCTCCTGGTATTAGAGAAAATATTTCCAACCCTGCCCCAGTATTGTTCAAAATTTGATTTGAGGGTGAGTGACAAACATAGCCTGAGCTTAAAAGAAACTTTAGGATGGCTGTTCAATCAGGAAAGGATCAGAACACATACCAACTAGGGGACAGTTAAAATTAGGCTTAATATATGGGCCTGAAAGGTAGTAGAAGCAGTAGGAATTAAAAGGGAAATGTGAGTTTGAAAGCCATCTCAAAAGAAATCAAAGCCTTGGTAATAGAATACATGTGTGTGGTATTCATGTGTCTATAAACATACACATGTGTATATTTAGATATATAATGTATACATACATGTTTACAAATATAACATATTGTATGAATGCACATATGCATGTGCATGCATGTGTATGCATGCCAGTGTATATGTGTGTTTATATACATGTATGTGTTATGTGTATGTGTATTTATATATGCGTAGAGTTAAATATTCTAGCTTAGAGATTGATGGAAGACCAGTAGTGCCTCAATAGTTACATTGCATATATAAATTAGCTTCAGGCATTATATCATTTATCAAGCAATCTGATACACTGATGAATGAGGATAGTTTATTGTGTTATGCTGTTTAGAGAAATTTGCCAAATTTAAAATGGGACTCCACAATACAAAATTTCTATGCAAATGAATTTGGATAGAACACACAATGTGTGCTTTCAAGTAACAAGTAAAGTCAGTATGGAAGAGATTTTTAGATAAAAAAAAGATCTCTCTCTCTCTCTTTCTCTGTATGTGTGTGTGTGTGTGTGTGTGTGTGTGTGTGTGTGTGTGTATTCTATTTTAAGCAGCACACCATACCTTATAATATGATTCTTATTTCTATAGCATCCCTTGCTTTTTGGTCAATTTGTTGAAATGACCATGTCCACTGTTTTCTTGAAACTCAATTCTTCTTTATTGTTCTATGAATAAGTGACCTGTGGCAAATCTCCTTCAGTAAATAACTGTTAAATATAGAAATACTATATTCATTTTCATCATACCCAGTCGGTATGTGTCAGGGGCTTAATAAGCATTATTATCAACAACCTAAAGTGCAACTTTATAGAACATTCCTTGTTCAGTTGTCAGGAACTTCTGGAGATTAGCTGCAGATGACATATCTCCACTTGAAAGAATGAGCATCTGTGTTTCGATAGGACTAACTCAGATGTATGAGAAGCTCTTTAATTGTTAATTGTCTTAGTGTACGAGAATCTAGAAGAAATGTAACATTTGCAATTGGAGACACTCTTATGTAATGTGGACTCTGTGTACATATTGCCATGAGAATTAAAAGTGAATGTGATAGGGGAAAAGAGTATTTCCTGTCTTCAATAAGGAGTCAAAGTATTTCTCTCACCTGTCTTTGGTTCCATACTAGTAAGGACAAAAGTAGCAGTGGATTAGATTTCAGAGGCAGATCTGAGATGTAAATATTGATCACACTCATCCATATGCCTCTGCCCCACCAAAAATTGGAAGCAGTCAGAAAGCACCTTCCAAAGGTTTGGTCTGGATTCCCAGAGGGAGCAATGTATCTAGGAATCATCTAGGGAAGTTATGTCCAGATGTGCTCAGAACTACATCTGTATATAAGTCAGTATACGGTAAATTTCAGTTCTAGTTCTGCTGTTTGGTGGTCTTGCGTAAATCACTTAATTTCCAGGACCATCATTTTCTTTATTTTTAAAGTAGGCATAACAGGTGGTACTTGCACAATAAAGCCCAAATTAGATAATGGCAATCCAGTGAGAAAATATGTGGCAAAGCACTATAAAAAATCAAGATATTCTCATCATCAGGAGTCCTAAAGGCATTGCCTTCTATGTCTAATTCAGGACACAGATCAGCTTCTCAGGGAATATCAGATGCTATCTGGTCAATAAATTAATTTCCTATCATTACAAGTCCATATAGACCACTAGAGGAGACATGATAACAGTTCTAAAATGGGTCTCCTATTGTCCAAACTGTTTTCACATTAGCCTCCAGGGTACCTTCGTGACAGAACACTGATTCACATATTCATAATGATATCTACCTTTTTATACTTTTATTCCAAAGGGAAAGGGGGAGTATTTAAAGTTGTTCCCTTAAAAACTGCCTAGTATATGCTCACAATGGCCATGAAGACTACATATTCTCTAATCTCAATTTTTAAATAGAAAGTCAAACATAATGTTTGTTCACAAAAACATAAAAGCTGCAAATGTTGGGGGCATTAAAATGTGATTTTATGATGGATTATAGGGCAATGTACAAATTAACTGTCTGTGACTTTGATCCACAAAGCCCAGAATCATGCTGAGTATAAGCACTCTGATACCCAGACATGATTGGATATGTGTTATTTTGGAGCACTAACTACAGTCAGTAGTGTTTAAATTAGCTAAGAAATGTAATGAATATGAACATCAGAAAGTCGAAACATCCACCCACTCATACAACAATCTATGAGAAAGAATTTTTTGAAATCTTGAAAAAGATTTATTATGCAGCTCCCTACCTTTCTATGCCTATGCTGTCTCCATATTTTAACCTGACTTTAAATAATTTACCAACTTTAAAAATAATTTTAATAGTTGTAAAGATTTTTACCACCCCCACCATCCCAATTCAACTTAGTTAAAATTACAGCACTGAATTTCTACTGTAATGAAAGAATGAGAGATATTACCCATTATAAACATGTGAAATCACCATTAAGATTATGAATGAAAAATAAATGAAAAGGCAAGCTAAAGCTGCCCACGTGGCCATGTGGATCTGCTTGATTATTTGACTGCCTTTTCTTTAAAAAAAAAAAAAAGACAAAGAGAAGTATTTTGTGAGGATATTTTTTTCTTTTTTCACCAAGAGGAAATTGCCATGTCAGAGATTTCTACAAGCTTCTCATTGTGAACAGCTTCAAGAACTCCTAGTAATAAAGTGGGTGATTGCAAATCTGGCAGCCAGACATTAACAATAATACCAGGGAAGCTTCTGAAGCACTTGTATTCCCACCTAGTGTCAGTAAAGTATTGTGCTCTGTCTGATGACCTTTCTACTGTCATTAAAGTATTGTAAATCTGTCTTGCCTCTAGTCCTCCTTCACCCACACCATACTTTGAATCATATATCCCCAGGACTGCTGAGCTCTTTTGAAATATTCTGATAATACTTCATAAGGATGGGGTCACATTGATGATATGTTATACTAACGATGGATAATCTCAAGTTTAATTGGACAGAATATAAATATCCTCTTCTTTCTTGAACTTTTGCCTTCTAGTATCTTGAGACCAGATGAGAGTTCTCCATTTTCATGATTCCATGTATCCTGAAAGTGTGTCAGCTTCCTGGTGGATCCATATGCATACACACACACACAGACATATACACACATGTATACATATACATATATATGTGTATATGTGTGTATGCATATGTACATTCACACACACATATATATTATATATATTATATATAAACATATATATATATATATATATTATATATATATATTCTCATGCACACATGCATGCATGCCCACACATATATTCACATATGCTTGGGGATTGGTAGGAGTTAACAGTTGCCTTGACTGAGGACTGGTCATTCCTCCATGCTATATTGTTTCTACTGGACTTTTCAAAGCTGTGAAGTTGTTATTGGAACCATGAGATATATAATCATTCTAGTAGTCCCTTTATCCTTTCCATTCTGGAACCAATTGCTCTTACCATCATCCAGAGTTACCCCATATGACCTTGGTAATCATGCAAAGCTAGAAGAGCTAACGTGCTGCCTATTCACACTGTGTAAGAAGCACAAGCACAACTTTAGTTTGTGTCTTGCTAACAATAGTCTCTTCTTCCCTCAGGCTACAAAGACTGTGTAAAACAACATCTCTATTTTCTATGTCAGCACCCTTCTACTTCAAAGTAGAATCATGATAATTCACACAAAGCCTGAAGGGATGGGGGCCAGTGCCCTAAGCATATCCTACTACACAGGTAGTAAAATAAATTTAAAAATCAATACATTCACAGTTTTAAGTTTTCTACTTACTATTGCTAGGACAGGTAACTGGTCAAATTTGCAGCATTCTATTCAAAATATCCTAGAGAACTTGTATCCCAAGCCTTTATTTAATCAGTAAGGAAATGCATTAAGAGTTTTCTTTATTATTTCTGAATTTTTTCGTAGTCCTGATTATATGAGGGAGGAGAGATAGTGAGAGATCCTGCTTTCAAGGACTTATTGATACAATTAAGTAGAATATTATTTCTTGACATTGTTCATTAGTTTTAGTCTACTTTTATTCCTACTTACAGCTTGAAGCTCAGAAGGAGACCTTTTAAACCAAAACATTTAGTTACCTCTTCTACCCTATAGAAATCTTAGACTCAAAAGACAGAAAAGTTATCAAACAAACAGTTCAGTTTAGTCATGTCTCTTTTTTTAATCTGAGAGGTGATACTGAGAGATCATAGTCTCTCATATGACATTTGCTACCCAACCTGAAAAATTTTGAGTAAGAGCCATATTGAAGTATCCATACCACAGTGCCTGTCCATCATTATTTCTAATAATTGCATTGATTGGATTAACAGATTATTATTTTGACACAATAATGGTGTTTTGATTTTCTAGGTTTTCATTATCTGGTTAGATAATAAAAACTTTCAGGAAGAAAAAAAGTCTCTCTATTTTTTTCACTATGGTAAACATATATATTGTTAGGTAGTTGCAGTGAAATCAAAGTAGATCTTTTCTGACAAAACGTAACCTTGCTTTTCCTTTAGTTATTCTTTATTTCCTATTGTCACAAATAAATTCAGTTGGTCACAATAGATGCTCTAACAAGGAATATATTGCACATTGGCAATTTCTGGAGAACCCAGTATCAAGAAGATTCTCTTTATGAAATTCAGTTATTTTCCATACAGTCTCCATTGACCCAATAGAATTTAATTTCTTGAGTTCAGCAGAAGAATCATGAAGCATCAACACAGCCTGCATTTACTTTCACTTGATAAACACCTCCGATGATTTCATTTTCAGACTTCTTTAAATGGATACTAAATCATATCATCATTTCCTTTCTCTACGTCCTACAGTGTACGCTCTGAAAAGTACTCCAGAAATAGAGTCCAGGGTTGAAAATGCTATAGCCACCTTGGGTGGGTTGATATAACCTTCAAGTGACTCTCCAACTTGAACATGCTCTCCTGTTCAGTACTTTGAGTTATGTACCTAACCTCTTCCCTCCCCAGTCCCCTGATCCTTTTCTACAGCCAAGAGCAAAGGAATTTAGGAAATTGAATTCTATTGTAAAGGTTCAAAAATGTGTCACCAACAGCAGTATGCATCTAAATAATGAAAGCATGAACCATCAGGCATTATTTGCCATTGAAAAAGGCAGCATATAGCATTATATTGATGTCCAAGCCTTCATTCACACAAGCAGCCATCTCATTCACTTGAAAAATAAGTTATTCTTGTTTCTCCTTTTGCTTCTCATTAAATTACTGCTCTTAACTCCATCCTTTGGAGATGGAAAAATCATACTTATTAAGACACTAAAAGCAAGGCAATGGTAGCTTTTTCTCTCTTCTGAAAATTTCTTGATTCCCTCAAGGGTTTCCTTTTAGCTCTCTAGGTTCCAGCTAACTGTCAATCATAGCTTTAGTTTTAGCCACTTCCTAGAGAATTAATGGTTATCTAATACTTTCATTAGTTTGGGGAGGAGGTCAGGGAATTAGGAGGGACAAGGACAAGAATGGGCTGAAAAATACTCTGTATCCTTCATGTGCAGTGCCCATATTACCAAATTAGAGGACAACAGTCACCCCAAATCCTCCTCTTAATAGCAGCTGGCAAAATATCCCTATATAATCTGGACAGAAGGCTTCCAATTGACAGCCAATTTCTCTCTTTCCCTAGTTGCCTCCAGCTGCTCATTCAGCTGTTTTGACTTACTGATGTGCAAATAAAATGTTTACAATGAAAATTCATTTGTCTCACTCTTCTCACATTCTCAAAAATGTATGAAAATTATTCCATTTTAAATACAGGGCCAATTTCCATTTAAGGCTATTGAAATTCATCACTTCATTAATAACACTTGTAATTTGTATAGTGTTTTTAAATTTTCAAAGTGTTCTGATGTCTATTATCCCATTTGATGCACACAACCATGTGAAATAGACAGAACAGATATTAATGTGCTGAACCTGTGATCCTACAATCCCTTTTATATAATCAGCTCAATTAAATATGCATCTATTATATGGCAGACACATACCTAGACACAGTAGCTAAAGAGTAAAAATGAGAGAAATTCTGACCCCAAGGAAATCACATTCTATGGTGGGGAAGCTTATATATAGATAAGCATATTCTAAGCACAAAAAGTAATTTGGGGGAAAAGAGAACTAAGAACTAGTGATGATCAGAAGAGGCCTTATGTCAGAGTCAGCAATTGAGCTTAGTCATGAAGGGGATCCGGAACAAGAGGTGTAGGAGGTGAGGGAGAACATTCCAGGTGTGGGAGATATTCCAGGCATAGGTAGAAAGCCCGGAGATGGATTGTATGGGGAACATCAAGTAGTCAACTTTGACTATAACATAGAGTGAGTAAAGAATAATAATGAATCAGTCTAGAAAGTGAGGTTGGAGTTAGACTACGATGGACTTTAAATGCCAAACAGAGGAGTTGGTACTTTAGTTTAGGGGCAACATAGACTCACTGAAGCTTTTTGAGCAAGGGAGTGACATGGGCAGACCTGCATTTTAGAATTTTGGATTTTCCAGATGTTTGGATGATGGATTGGAGAGGGGAGAACCTAAATAAATGGAGACCAACTGGAAAGATACTGTAATAGTCCAAGCAAGAAGCAAAGAGTATCTGCGGTAGGGTGGCCTTATGAATAGAAAAAAGATGAAAATGAGAGATGTGGTGGTGGTGGTGGTAGAACTGACAAGATAAAGCAAATGATTAAATATGGGAGTAGGGAGGAATGAAAAGTTGAGGGTGATGTCAAGGTTACAGACTAGAAGGATGATACTATACTTAATAAAATAGGGGAATTAGAAGAAGTGATGGGTTTAGTAGTAAAGTTAATGAGCTCTGTTTTTTGTTTTGGACATGTTGACTTTGAAAAATAGACAGACAGAAAGATAGATAGGTAGGTAGGTAGGTAGATAGATAGATAGATAAGATTAGATTAAGAGATCAAGAGATGGATTGAGAGATAGATTGAGAGACTAAGAGATATAGATATATAGATGTCACATATGGGTGAATGTTTCCAGAAAGTTCTTAGTAATGTAAGAGTTGAGCTCCAGAGGGAGCTGAAGCTAGATAAGTAGATTTGGGATTCTCCTATGGAGAGATGATAGTTGAACCCATGAGAGTTGATCATATCATCAAGAAAAAGAATATAGAGTAAAAACACATAAGAATTCAGAACAGATTTCTGGGTACATCCACAATTGAGTTATGGGTTAAGAATGATAGCCCTGCAGATGAGATTGATTTATTTACATAGTTATTAATGCTAATTTCATAGAGAGAAGGGGAAGGGAGAGAATAAATGCTTATAAAATAAATTAACTTAGAAATAGAAAGTGTGGCCTAACAAATGAAAGGATCTTTCCTCTAAAACTGGGGCCAAGGAGGTAAGAATGGGGATGATGTTGAGGTAATTTAAGATGGGCAATTGGAGGGAAAGAGTTTGTGAGAGATCAATTCCTTTTAATAAAGTGAGTTATGGTTCTCTGCTAAGAGGAGAACTGGTTGCAAAGGCAGGAGGAAAATGGGAAAGTAGTAGTGTTACAGAAACCCAGGAAGAAGAGAGAATCTTGTAGAAAGAGGATGACCAACAGTGTGGAACACTGCAGAGAAATCAAGAAGGGTAAGGACTGAGTAAAGGCATCAGATTTAGCCACTAAGTTATTTTTAACAACCATAGAGAACTTTCAGTGGGATAGTTGGATCTACTGAAGCACACATAACAAGGGCTTTAACAAGTAGAGAGTACAGAAATAGAGACGGAGCTAAAATATCTCTTTTTATGTTTACCTGTGAAAGGGACAAGAAATATAGGACAGTTGTTGAGAGGAGGATATAGTCAAATTAGATATTTATGGGTGTTGTTTTAAGAATAGTGATCTAACCATGGCTGTAGACACTATAGAATGAGCCAGGGAGTGGGGAAAAAAACCTCCCAGATGAGATGGGAGGGTATGTGATCAAAGGCAAGCAAAAACTTATTAATCTGTGCATAATCCAGGTATATCATTACTAGACCTATATACCCTAAGAGATTTCAAAAAATTAACCCATGTATACAAAGAGGATAAGGATCAATATGTGCAAAAATATTTTTAGTGGCATGTTTTTAATAGCTAAAACCTGAAAATTAAGGGGCTGTCTAGGTAATGAAAATATGCTCAATAGATTATGGTATAGATATGGTGGAATATTATGGTATCATAAGAAATAATGAAAGAGACAATTTCCGAGGAAACTGGGAAAAACCCTCTCAACTGATGCAGAGTAAAGTCATCAGAATGAGGAGAACCACTTATACAATGTCAACAGTATTATATATATATATATATATATAAAACAATTTAAAAGTCTTTGAAATTCTAATCAATGCAATTATAAAACACAAATCCAGAGGACTAAAAATAAAACATTTTTCCTACTAGTGAGGTGATAGACCTAAAAAGAAGAATGAAGCAGACATTTCTGGATGTGATCAATGCGTGAATTTGTTTTGCTGGACCAAGCATATTGATGCTGAAGGTTTTACTTTTTGTTTGTTTATTCACTTATGCATTTATTATAAAAGTGTTGTTATTCAATTGGGAGGTGCAGTAGAAAGGAGGGAATAAATGTTTGTAAAAATATATTAATTTAAAAATTGATGAGTTAGCCTAACTAAGAAGAGAGTCTTTCCTCTAAAGCTGGGGCAGAAGATGAGAGAATAGGGGATGGTATTGAGATTATTTGAGATGTGCAGTTGGGGAGAAGAGGTTTGTGAGAGATCATTTTTTTAATTTGAGTAAATACTGTCTTCTGAGTGGGAGAGTAAAGGTGGCTAGAGGAAATAGAAAGTGAATCAGCCAAAATTAAAAGGATTATTGTATAACCACAAGGAGCAAATTCAGATTAAATAATAAATTTGGAATGGGCTCAGTATGATTCTGTGACCCTTTCTAGGGCAGATGAACAACTGCTGAGTGGGGGGAAGGCAAACAAAGAGAGTCATCAGGGGTTGAGTTTTATAAAAGAGATGAGTGGTGATGAACGGTGGGGAACTAAGAGTTTCAAAGATAGAGGACAGCATAAAGTATAACTAGTTAAATAATGGGTCAAGATTTTGAGGAGAAAGTGAGGCTAGTATGAGGATGATAACCTAGAAATGGGTGGAATGTCTGGAGTTTTCAAAGAAGACCAAGGAAAGTTTTGAGAGGACTGAGGAACAGATAGGTAGTTGTAGTCAGACAGAAGAATTTGATATTTTTGGATTGTATGGGTAGAATAGTTGTAAAGTATGAACATCTCTGAGTGTGACTAAAGTAAAAATGAAACTCAGAGTTGGATACCTATGAAATGGGAAGAGAGTGTTCTTCAAAGGATATTAATATGGATATTTAATATATAGGAATATATTAAAATATAGGAATAGGAGTTGTGCTGGAGAGAAAGATCATGAGTCAAATATTTAACTCCTTAAGAAAAAGGGTCAGCCTGAGGACTAGTAGATAACTGTTTCCAGGATACAGATGGGGCTGGAGTGAACTTCAGAATGGGAGAGGTTTCAAAGCAATGGTGCTAAGAGTGTCAACAAGTGTCAGTGATGAATAAGGATCATGCTTACTCTTCCTCCTGGTCCATATGTTGGGAGTGAAGGATAGGTGTATTTTTTAAAGAGCATTCAGTACTAGAGAGAATTTTCATGACCACAAAAAAATGGGGGAAAAAGTATAAAAAGGAGAGTTCTGATATGATAGACAGTTTCTTAAAAAAAATAGTACTCCACCCATTCCCATGTTCGCATCTCTTGAAATTCTTACTGATGTCATCTAATGTAGGGTTTATTAAACTCTGATGCCACAATTGTTTAAATACTATCTGGTTTGTGGATGCTATCACCCTTCTGATTCTACACAAGGATTTTTTTTTAAATTGCAAATACAATCTTTCCTATGAGGATGCAGATGAACTGATATTTCTTACTAGAGAATGTATTTATATAAACTCACATTTACATGTAGCTATTTAACTATTTAAGGCCTTTCCCAACATGTTGAGATCTTTTTTGGGTTGGAAATTTATACTCCCTTACCCTCTAGAATCTATGTTGAAATTTATGCGTAGAATACCAAGGGAAAAGCTTTAAGCACCTCTTTCAAAGGGCCTTTGATCCCTCACTTGAGAGAACAACCCAAGGCCATCCCCCTGGCAACAGCCAGACAATTTAGACACAGCAACACCTAGGAATACTTATGTCCATAGTAATTGATTATTATCCTGTATACCTATATAGTTTTGATTGTTTCTCCCTCTTTCATCCCTAAAATGAGCCAAGAAATGTATCTCTTTGTCTGCTTAATTATAATTTTGCAGGTCTGTCTGTTCCCAAACATATTTAAAGAACATGAAACCATAGACAAGATCTTTCACCTTCTTATGTTAGCAGAACTCAAGTAGATGAGTGAGGAGAATGAGAATGATTTCCAATGCTGGACCTCTTATTGACCTCAACCAATTATAATGTTCAAAGGTTTGGAAGTGAAGGAAAGAGATTAACAACTTATTTCACTAATAATCACCATCATTGAGCCCCCAAAAGCAAGGGAATGTACTTGGCACACATCAAAGATAGTAACTTTTCTGTATAAAAGGGAAACAATGGAAAGCCATCTTAGTAGCTACCAAATCATCTTCTTGATAACTGAACGACTTATAGCACCCCTACTATCCCCAACCCTCCTAAGGCTTCAATTCACAGTATAAAATGCCCATCAATAAATTTTATTTGGATACAAGTCTTCTGTATCAGGGTTTATTTTTCTTTTCCCAAGTATAGATGCTGATTTACTATGTAATAATTCATTCAGAGAGGCTTTATGTCTTCAAAGTGAAGGGATTGAAATGGGCAAAAGAAACTGGGCAAGTCTTATTTTAAAACTCCTAGAACTCACAAAATAGCCATCATTCAAATTTCTGCAGTGAGTGGCCCAAATCCACCACCATATAAGTACTCCACAGAGGATTTATGCAATGTATTAGGCCTTTTCACATTTTGATGGTGCTAATACTGAAGTTTCTTTTTCCTTTTGTTTCTCTTGCTATATCACCAGACCACATCTAGTCAAGTATAAGAAAGTTTGATGTGGTGGAAAGGAGGAAGGGAAGGAATCTAAACCAACCCCTAGAGAGCCTAAATGTTGAGTCTCCTTAAACTCTTTACCCCAGAATCTTTGTTCTTTCTCTAACTTCAACATCAAAGTCCATGCTCCAGACCATGGGACCAACATCAATGACTTAGAGTACTAATCTCACTTACTGACTGGTGGGGGAACAGTCGGGCTATGAAGGGAAAATAAATAAACTTTGCTACAAATGCAGGGTGAAGGAATGATATATTCCTGATACCTCAAGTTGCAACTCTCAATACATTTTGCAATAGAAATGTCTATAAATTACACTAAAGTATTAGTTAAATAGTTCAGGTACATTATGACTTTTGTGGGCTGGCCTGAAATCTAACAGCATGTTGAGCACTGATCTTTATGGGATAACACATTCCAAAATCCAAATAATCAACTATAATAAGGATCTTTAGCAACCTAACCTGCTGGTTATTTGTGAATTCTTGAGTCCTTCCAACTTTTTTCAATGTATACATATATGTTCAATATATGTATATATGTATCAAATATTTTATTACAAAAATAAACAGTGCAGTTGATTTGTGATTAGAACTCTTACAAAAACAATGTATTGTCTCTGTTTTTTTTCAGTCTTCATATGACAATGCTATATCAAAGTAAGTTTATCTGTTCATGTCACATTCATGATCCCTCAGGATCAGTACAAAATCACTCTCAGCAAAGCAATAAAGAGGCAGCAAGAATGTGTAAGTACATAGGGAAACCACTGGACTGCACTGTTGCTGAAGTCATAGTAGGGCCAAAAGCAGAGTCCATGCAGGTAGAGTCCTACCTGGGGGAGGTAGAGGAAGTAACTAAGGAGATACTGGCTAACAAGCTGCAGATGGTGGACTTGCACTTGAAAAGGAACTAGAACCAGGAAACCCTGAGGGTCCTGCAGAAGGAACCCAGTCCATTGAATAAAGTAATGGTTTGCTTTGAAAATATCTTCATCAAGCTTCCTCACCATGGACAAGTGATATGATTCAAAATGCTCAGGAGCTTCTACATGATGAAAGAGAGAGAGAGAGAGAGAATCCAGAAACAACTGAAAGGAAAGCTCAATCACTTCTTGGAAGCCCAAAGCAAACCAGAGTTGAAAGGATTTAACTTGAAGCCCCTAAGCTGGAAGGAGATGATAAGCCTTCATGTCATCTTGAAAGGATGAGTTTCAACAACTAAAGACCAGCATGGGGACTGAAACCACTGATACCCAGATGTCCACAGAAGAACTGTTTCACAACTATAGCAGTAAGGTATAGTGGAAACTAGCCTCAGGAATCTATCTGATAGCAGTTTACTACTAAAGACTTTTTAAAATTATTATTTACAGGATTTGGATGCTCTATTAAGGCCAGCAACCTACAGCCCATTATTATCCACCTAAGAAGCCACCAAGGCAGGCTGAAACACCAAGCCTATTGATAATCCTTGGAGAAGATCCAAGTTAAGAGACTGGGGCAGTAGTGTGGGAGCATTAGAATGACTGTCACAGGGACTTCCAACAATATCCTGCTGTCCAGGAGTGTGTGTTTTTCCTTTGCCTCAGACCCACAGTTTGACTATTGCTCTAGGTCTAAGGAATAGAGTAGCAGAGAGTGAGCACTTCATTCCAGCATTACCCCTCCCATCCCTACCCCATCTGTGGGGAAAGGCTGGAAAAGAGAGATTTAGTAGGATTTATTTAGATGGAGAGAGTTTGTAAGAGGTGCGACTGGAACAGCGAAGCTCAATGGTGGTTTGTGATTATAAGGAAACCTATATTTATGGTTCACCACACAATTCATGAAAATAGTGCTGAAGACAGAGCTCACATTTCCTAACACAACTCCCTCTTTTCAGACCTTTTTAAATTCTGATTACATCAGAGCTTTAATAGACTCTTGTTAATATCTTGTTGATCAGACTAAGGCTTTGTCTCCTTCACCTCTCTTCAACAAAGGAAAATTGCCTAGACAGTTGTTCTTTCAGTAATTGCAGGGCTTAGGGGCAGTTCATCATAGAACATTTCCCTGAAAATACTGTCCCTGTCTACACTCCCATAGCTTCATGGAATTTTCCATCTATTCCTATATCTATTTGATATAATCCACAGGATTATATCAAATGAACTTCCTAAGAGCTATAAAAGAACTGCATAGAATAAAGACCCTAGATAGAATTGCCAGTATTGCTCTGATCTGTTTTGTCATGCCTCCCTGCTTCCAGTGTTTGCAAATGGTATATTCTCTTCCACAGAGTCTCAGTGGCCAGTGTGATCATCAGTAGTATCCTACTGTTAGAGATTGTATTGTTTACTTTGCATGTAAACTACTGTACCTCAAATATGAGATAACTTTGAAAGGGAAAAATGTGTATGCTACACATAATCATTCAGGAAATATGCAAGTGTAGGTAGTACTATTGTTTTCTGTTAAGATGGATTGGGGAGAGGGTAAGGGCTGAAATGCAGCCAATGGCTCCTGACACTGATTAAATGGTACCCATAGTTAAGCAGTGAAACAGAGACACAGACAGAGACAGAGAAAGACAGAGAGATTCAGAGAGACAGAGACAGGAAAAAACAATAAAAATTCTCCTTAAACTGCTTTAGAGATTATATTAAACTCATTGATATCTTTTGCTAATGTGAAATTTTCTATATTTGTTAAAGGTCAAAAACTCTCTTCATCCAAATAGAGCCTGAAATTATTTCTACCTAAGCATGAATACAGATTCTTTGGGGAGAGTAAGTAATGCATTGATAATGTTAGTGCTTAAGAAACTAGTGTAAAAGTTTGATCTGTATTGTTTTGGAGGGAGCAAGGGAAAACAGAGCAACTTAAGAGGGATAACAACCTAAGAGGGATTAAACTGAGTGAAAAGTTTTAAAGTTGGAGTTCTTAAACTGGGGTCTGTTCTCTTATTTCTTTAATATTTTGATAACTATTTCAATATAATTGGTTTCCTTGACAATTCTACTCTATTTTATACATCTAAATACATCATTCTAAGGAGTTAATAGGCTTTCTCAGATTGCCAGAGGTATCTATCACAGACACACACACACACCACACACACACACGCCACACACCACACACTACACCCTTAAATTAACTTGTTATAAAGAGCTTAAATGTCTTTACAAGAATAGTAAGATTTTCTCACAAAGCTAGAAAAAAAAACATATTTATAGAGCTCCATAAAGGGCAGTCAGGAAGCAGCCCACATCTGCAGGCAACCTTATTCCTTGCCTTCCTTTCATCCTTGTCCTGACCCCAAGATTATACAAACCCCTGTGGGACACCCAGGCAGGTAGAATGGCAATTGTATTAAGAATAAGGCTGCATAGTACTAAAATGCAATCATTAGTAAATGTAATGTACTGAATGCCCTAAAATTAATAAAATTTAAGGAAAAAGCTTTTGAATTGCAAAATGACCAAGCTAGTAAAACAATTGTTTATAAGCAGGTGATTTCAACATGATTTATTTTCAAGCTGAGAAAGTACTAACACCAAAATAAAAAAGAAATTGTAAATCTGAGAGAATACAAGAAAAATGAGACATAATAGACCTCTAGCAATCACTGAATTCTAATCGTAAGAAATGTAGAATTTTTAGCAAGTTCACAACCCCACCACAAGAATGAATTATGTGCTAGGACATATACAGATAATAATACAATAAACAATGAAATCTGTATAGAAACTATGAACAAAAGACAAATGTAAATCTATAGTACATAATATTTTTCCTAATAATGGAATTCAAAGATCATACAGATAATTTACAATCATATTAAAGAAAATCAGAATAAAGAAAAGATATAATAAAATAGGAAATAACTAAAGTAGTATTTAGAGATAAATCAGTAAATTAGGCACAACTAAAAATACAGAAAAAACTCAATAAATTGATATTTCCCCAAGCAAGTATGAATGTACAAAAATTTTAAATTGAGAAAAAAAAACAAAATTCAAAATAAGCCTTTTGAGGTCACATATTTAAAAAAACTTCTTAAACCAATATAATCAATGAGAAATGAAAGCCAAACCACTGATATTTTAAAAATATGAAAGGATAATTTATAATTAATGGAAAGAAAATAAATTTTCTATCCAATTATATTCCAACAAAACTGAAAACTTAAATTAAAAACTATTTTCAAAAATGCAAAATATGAAAATAACAAAAAAGGAATTTTTATGTTAAACAACATGATGTAAGGAAAATAGAGCAAGTCAAAAACAATTTCTCAAAGAGGAGGGGGGGAACAATGTTTTTAAAAACTCTATGAGATAAATATGATCCTGCTCCAAAAAGTAAACAAAGAGAAGAAAAAAACCATAACACAATATAAAGAAAATAATAAAACAAAAACTGTTGAACTGCAAAAAATGTGGGTTTTTTAATTTAACAAAGAGGCTACATATTTCTACATGTATGTATGTACACATGCATGCACACAAACTTTTACAATTTTTACAGAAATAAAATATCTAAATATTCAGAGAGACAGTAAGTGTTTGTGGCTGGGCTCTAACACTATAGTCAAAATAATCGTATTACCCAATTATTTTAAAGGTATTGTAAATAAATTAACAAGGAGATATTTCATAAGATTAAACAAACTATTAACATAATTTACTTGAAAGCATAAAAAGTCATGAATATAAAAGGATGTAATAATAAAGATAGGAAGGAGATGGACATGATCAAAATATATTACAAAGCAATAAGAAAAAATGTATAAAAGATTTTTTTAAAGTAGATCATCAGAATAAGATTAAGATGCAATACCTGGAAATGATGCATGTAGCACTATAGCATTTGATAAGCTTAAGAATATCATTTCTAAAAGGATGAACTTCTTTATTTTATAAGAATCACTGAAAAATCTGAAAGTTAGTCTGGAGAAAAATGAATTTAGACCCGCTTCTTAGAGCTTATACCATAATAAATTCCATGATATAAATCTAGAAAGTCATATCATAAACATTTGAAATGAATGAATATTATAACCCTCACACTATAGATGGCTAAAAAAAATTATAAGTGTATACAAGATAAAAGATATTATAAAAGACAAAAGGTAATTCTGTTTACATATGATTTAAAACTGTTTGCATAAATGAATTCAATGTAACTATAATCTGAAGAACAGTGACAGATTAGGAAAAAATCTATTCATAACCTATTACTGATCCAAGTGTGACATATAAAATCAATTGTAAATTGATACAAATATGTGATTAGTAACCATCCCCCAAAAACACAAAGGATAAAAATCTTCAAATTAGGAAATATCATATAAATCTATTTGAAAACTTACCAGAGAATTATAAGTTAAAACAACTCCCAGTTATTATCTTGTACTCTTCAAATTCCCCAAATGGCAAAATACTTGAAAACCCATTGTTACATGGGATGTAAAAAGATAGGCACTACTGGTGGAGCTATGAATTGGTTCAATAGTTCTTATAAACACTTTTGAAATATGCAAGAAAATTAGTGATTTTCCCATATTTTCCCCTGGAGGTTCTGCTACTGAGATGAGATAAATGAAAAACCCAAGAGAGACAATTAATAATCAATTTATTAATTAGGCTAGCCAGGAATCAATAAATTGCTGGCCAGTGGTATCCCACAGTAACCAAAGACTGCAAGAGAGTCTCTGAAATGTCTTAAATACCTTCTGAAAAGGAATTTCCCTGACAAGTAAAAACCAGCCTTGATTGGTGAACACTTGATAAGGAGGTAGGTTAAAAGTCTTCAACTCCTGATGAGACTCAATGGCCTCTAGCAATCAGGGTAGTGTGAAGCCAGCTCCATGTAGACCTCTCTGGCTAGTTTTCTCCTTCATGAACTGGGTCATCCTAAGTTCTAATGGAGGGGACCAAGGACAGAGTTCCTTACCTTAAGGTAAAGACTTGCCCGACTGGATTCTCTCAGTTGGGTGGGGTCCTACCCAAAATTCACAAGGGCTAGGAACAATCTCATCAATCATCCCTACTCTTCAGAAAATAGAAGGAAAAAGGTGTATAGCGATAATTACTTGTCAATATAATACTGAAATATTAATTATCCCAGAATCACACCACAAGGCGATTGACAGAACATTTGTGACAAAAATACCCAAACCAAATATGTGTTCAATGTTTAGAAAATGTCTGAAAAATTGTGACTCATGATTGTAGTAGAATAATACACTGCTATGAGGAATGACAAATATGATAGGTTCAGAAAGAACATGGGAAGATTTTCATGAAGTAATACAGAATGAAGAAAGTAAAACCAAAAAAAAGTAAGAAATTTTTTAAATATTTTATTTTTCCTAATTACACGTAAGAAAACTTTTAGTAATACTTTAAAAAATTGAGTTCCAAATTCTGTTCCTTCCTCCATTTCTTCCCCACTCCTGAAAACAGTAAGCAATTTAATATAGTTTATATATGTGCAATCATTCAAAACAGTCATGTTGCGAAAGAAAACACAGGAAAAAGTATGCAAAAGTGAAGAAAGTGAAACGTGGCATGTTTTGATATGTATTCAGACTCAATTAGTTCTTTCTCTGGAGGTGAAGAGCATTTTATATTTTTTTCTTTTATTTATGTATTTATTTATTTATTTATATTTTTAAATTAATTTATTAATTGGTTTTTAGTTTTCAACATTCACTTCCACAAGATTTTGAGTTCCAAATTTTCTCCCCCTCTCCCCTCCCTCCACTCCAAGATGACATGCATTCTGAATATCCCTTCCCCAGTCTGCTGTCCTTTCTATCATCCCCTCCTTCTTTTATCCCCTTCCCTTTCTATTTTCCTGTAGGGCAGGGTAGATTTCTATACCTCTTCACCTGTATATCTTATTTCCCAGTCGCATGGAAAAACAATTTTTAACATTCCTTTTTTAAAAATTTAGGTTCCAAATCCCCTCCCTTTCTCCCTCCCCACCCACCCTCATTGAGAAGGCAAGCAGCTCAATATGGGTTATACATGTATAGTCATGCAAAATACCTTCATAGTAATCATGTTATGGAAAACTAACTATATTTACCTCCATCCTATCCTGCCCCGTTTATTCTATTCTCGCCTTTAACCCTGTCCCTCCTCAAAAGTGTTGGCTTCTGACTACCCCCACCCCAATCTGCCCTCCCTTCTATCACCACCACTCCCTCCCCGTTCTCTTATTCAATTCTTCCCTTTTTTCCTGTAGGGTAAGATAGATTTCCAAATCCAATTGAGTGTGTATGTTATTCCCTCTTTAAGCCAAATCCAATGAGAGTAAAATTCATTCATCCCCTCTCACTTTTCCCCTCTTCCTCTCCACTGTTAAAGCTTTTTCTTGTCTGTTTTATGTGAGATAATTTACCCCATTCTACCTCTCCCTTTCTCTTTCTCCTAATATAATCATCTCTCACCTTTTAATTTTATTTTTTAGATATCATCCCTTCATATTCAACTCACCCTGTGCCCTCTGTCAATAGATAGATGGTAGATAGATAGATAGATAGATAGATAGATAGATAGATAGATAGATAG
>NW_020954720.1:16733663-16746405 GCF_900497805.2 Vombatus ursinus
TAGATAGATAGATAGATAGATAGATAGATAGATAGATAGATAGATAGAGATATATGTTTCCTCTAAATACCCTAATACTGAGAAAGGGCTTATGAGTTACAAATACCATCTTTCCATTTAGGAATGTAAGCAGTTCAACTTTAGTAAGTCCTTATAATTTCTCTTTCCTATTTACCCTTTCATGCTTCTCTTGAGTCTTGTATTTGAAAGTCAAATTTTCTGTTCAACTCTGGTCTTTTCATCAAGAATGCTTGAAAGTCCTCTATTTCATTTTTCCCCTGAAGAATTATATGCAGTTTTGCTGGGTAGGTGATTCTTGGTTTTAATCTTAGCTCCTTTGACCACAGAATATCATATTCCAAGCCCTCCAATCCCTTAATGTAGAAGCTGCTAAATCTTGTGCTATCCTAATTGTGTTTCCAAAATGCTTGAATTGTTTCTTTCTGGTTGCTTGCAATAGTTTCTCCTTGACCTGGAAACTCTGGAATTTGGCTATAATATTCCAAGGAGTTTTCCTTTTAGGATCTCTTTCAGGAGGTGATTGGTGAATTCTTTCAATTTCAATTTTACCCTCTAGTTCTAGAATATCAGGGCAGTTTTCCTTGATAATTCCTTAAAAGATGATATCTAGGCTCTTTTTTTGTTCATGGCTTCCAGGAAGTTCAGTAATTTTGTTGTTGTTGTTGTTGTTCAAGCAAGTCACTGCTTTTACTCTGCCATATTGGCTCTGCCCTCAACAATATAAGAAATTATACAATTTAATGGTAGGAAAGGCTAACAAAATGTAAATGAAGTGAACACTGATTAAGTATGGTACTCTCAAAAATAAAATATAAACCTTTATTTTAGTAACCAATAAATCACTTTCTCAGAATATAATGTATTAAAAGTGGTGCTTGTAGGAAAATTTTCATATTACTTAAAATTATCATTTTTTTGAAAAAAAAATTAAAATACAGAGACCAATCCAATCTCAGTTATTTACATTAATGGGAGTAACAATATTCAAGGCAGCCAAATCCAAAGTGATTTGCTTTTGTCCTTCTAATTCCTTACATTGTGTTTCATTCTTTTATCAGATTAATTTCCTAATTGTGATTAGTCTTAGCAATTCTTAAAAATTAATGTTTATGGGGCAGCTGGGTGGCACAGTGGATATCACACCATCCCTGGAATCAGGAGGACCTGAATTCAAATCCGGTCTCAGACCAGATACTTGATATTTACGAGCTGTGTGACCCTGGGCAAGTCACTTAACCCTAATTGCCTCACCAAAAAAAAAAAAAAAAAACAACAAACAAAAAAAATTGTTTATTTCATGACAACATGGCAAACCATAGCAAGAAAAAGCAATATGTCAGAAACTTCCTTTATGTCATAAATAAGTACATCTTTATTCATAATTTGCATGAGATAAACCAATATTTGGATAATAATTATATACAAGTGATAAATATGGAAAATTTAATCAAATAAGATATAATTCTTTAATTATACTGATTGTGGGGGCACTAGACAAGCTCTTATACATACTATGTTCTTTCAATCTTTGACTATGTGTTATGTTTGGGAAGAATGGTTTTGATGTATTACATAGCAATGAATCAATATTTATTAAGCATGTACTGTGTGCCTGAATAGTTACCCAGCTCTCCTATTAATCAGGGTCTCTATGAAACTGGAAAAGTACAGGGGCAACCAAAATTCTGAATGGAAAGTATATAACCCAGAACATCCTTCAGTTAGGAAAAACTGATATCCACATTATCATTTCTTTTTTCCTGTTGATGAGCATGAGAAAGGAGGTTCACAAAGTCCTTTCCTCCAACAGAGCGTTGCTAGACTATAAGCACTGGAGATATTTATTGATTACAGGCATTAAAAAACATCTTTCATACTACAAAGTCTTATCCAATTGATAGACATTATTATTTATAACAATTGGTGAAACATTTTAATGTGGTATAGCTATTATTAATTTTCCTATCTATCTAGTTCTAGTTTTGTATTAGCTTTTTCACATTTCATTGGGGGATTTAAAAGTTTACCTTTTATCAAATGTGTGGTCAAATGGGTAGTAAAAAGAATTCTGGGCTTGTAGGCCAAAAGATTCAGGTTCAAATTCTGCCTCACATCTTTGATATGCAATATTGGGCAAGTCAATTAACCTCTATGCCTTACTTTTGTAATATGTAAAATGAATGTGTTAGAAATGCTGGCCTGTAAGGTTCTTCACAGTTAAAAATCTATGTTCAATGTCCAAACAATTATTGCTCACTGAAGTGTATAACATAATATTTTGTAACTTCACATTGCTTATTTTCCACGTGTTATATATGGCTTATGTGTTTCCTCATAATTCCTGCTTCACAAAGGGTTTAATGTGTCTAAGTATTTGTGTACATGTCTCACTTCCACTATTAAGCTTCTTGAAGACAGAATGTTTTTCATCTTCTTGTTAATATTATCTTCTTTTTAATAACAACTAGGACATTAACCTGCCATACTGTTGTTTGTCCTTCATTTTTCGAGAAAATCAATGACATCTGAGTGATGTCTTGACTTGCATGTGAGTTGGATTTAAGTGAAGCAGAGTTGTGTAAAGTAATCAGCCTCACTCTATCTTCTGGAATCCAGGGGTAAGACAAAAATCAAGATGAATGATGGTGGCCCAAGATACAGTGGATGGCCTCAGCATGTCTGATGTCGTTTGTTGTTGTTGTTGTTGTTCAGTTGATTCATGACTCCATTTGAGATTTTCTTGGTAAAGATACTGCAGTGATTTGTCATTTCCTTCTCCACCCCATTTTATAGAGGAGGAATTGAGGCAAACAGGGTTAAGTTTGAGGCAAACAGGGTTAAACTTGCCCAGGGTCACATTGAGGCCAAATTTTAGCTCAGGTTCTCCTAATTCTAGGCCTGACAGGAGGTCTAAGCACTCCATGGTGCTTGTTTCAGCCATCTTCATGGCCATTAGAATAAATTGCTTCTTCAGCCCACTGTGCCAATGGAAGTCTTCACATGCTTGGGTTGGCATCCCCTGGTATAAACCCTGTTGAATACCTGCAACCTGGTTTAGCCCATCTACCTAGATAGTTTTACTGAGGTATTTTTGCTGTAAATGCTGCAACTTCTTGGAATCACAGATAAGAGTTAGGTAATGGTGGACACCAAAGTGGTTGAGCACCCCTAATAAGGGCTTAAAAAGCCTACTCACCCAAGGTGCTAGTCCTCACTGTACACTCCATACACCTGCTTTATACTGAATACCTAATAAGGATGAATTAAATTGTTGAAGTGATTTCATCAGTGCCTAGAACAAATAGACTATTTCCATTTGGGACTGAATATGACTTCTAATCCAAAATTTATAGGATTTATGATAAGTTTCTCATGCTATTTGATCAGTCTTAACCACCAGATTCCCTCCTCAGTCTAGGCCTCAATTCATCCCCATGCTATGTGTATTTAACATTCCAAGAACTCATATCATTTTTGAAGAGATAGGAAAAGGGATAGGAATTGAACGTGTGATTACTTTAATATAAGAATCTCCTAGCCAAGGGAATTCCTTCTACCAATACATGGCAGCAGTTTCTCTGCAACTTACTAGTTTTTCATGGGTGCCTTGATCTAGCGATCTAGGTTAAGTGACCTCCTAAGGTCACACAGCCAGTATATGTCAGAAACAAGACTTGAACCCAGGTCTTTCCAGCTGCAAGGTAAGCTCTTTTTACACTATGTCATCATTACTTCTTATGATACCGTGCCACCACTTTTCACAATCTTTACATCAAGTAAAGATAAATTATGTTACAGAGCTTTGTATTTTTCAAAGTATTATATTTGATAGACAGTTTACTCATCTAATATATCTTTTTTATGACACCATATTTTTAATAGTCCTTCCCTTCTAACTGCTACTACCTCAAACTCAAGATCCCAAATCACCTTCTGATCAAACTCTGATGTTGATGGGTACAGGTTTCTAAGAGCTGTTGGATAATCTAAATCATATTCTTCTCAAGTCAGTACCTGTTGACATTGGATTGTGCTGTTGTTGTTGTTGCTGCTGTTTGCTTGTTTTTATTTGTTTTCTACACAATGCTACACAATGAATTTCCCAGTATTTGTAATGGTAGATAAGCATTTGGGGGCTTTCATGCTTGAGTTAACTCTCATTCACTGTGTCTCTCTAGAAATAACATGTCCCCCCACTTCTGGACTGAGTATGAACCCTTAATTAAAGAAATCTCATTTTATAATAAATATTATAATGATTAAATGATAACAAAACATCTAGCTGATGCATAATTACAAAATAATTCATAGGTTGCACATCAACTACTTATTATAGCAACTTCTACAATTTTGTGATTCATATCTCATATTAACTTCTCTTCCCCAATATTGGCATAGATCTTTGATTTCTGAGTTAAATTATTCCAAATGCTCACTGAGCATAGATTTGGAACCAGAAAGGAATTTGGAAGTAATCTAACTCAAATATTACATATCATTCAATGATTATACAAATGGGAAAGTTAATTAACTCTTGGTCTTAGTTTCATCATCTACAAAATACATAGATGATTTTCAAGTTCTAATCTAGTTCTAAATTTATGTTCTTATGATCAATGAGATTTAAAAATGAGGAAACGTGCATGCAAAATGGTAAAAATTGATTTTTCCAGTGGCAAAAAAGTAAATATCAGTAAATAAATGAGTTGTTGGTTTTGTTTTGATTTGTTGTTGTTATGAATATATGAAAAATTAGGGTGGAAAGAGGCATGCAATGGTGCTAAAAGTATAGCCAGATGGAAGATTGCAAGGCCAAGGGGTACCTTTGGATACACTAACAAATCAAATAGCAATACTTTGGATTTAGGGAGTATAGATGCTGGATATATGGTAAGTCTTTTATCTTGTCATAAGGATTAGAATAAGTAGTCACCTGCTCATCCAAGTGATATGAGCAATCATATCCACCCAACAAGAGGATGGAGGATTGAAAAAACTTGGATCACCAATGTTGAAAATGAAGGAGTGGGAATTAGGAATTGGAACAGAGTGAAGATTCCTGTGTTCCCTCTTATAGGGTTAGAACAGAGGAAGGAGTGTTAGTATCCAATATTGAGAGGAGAAGAATGAGAGAACATTAGCAGGAAGGTTGGGAGGAAGAGCTTCTCATAGCACCTTTCCGTCTTGGCCACTGGTTAGAAGCTGGGCTGTTATAATCCTTACTTAGTATTCATGCATTCAAATGAGTTTGTCCTCTTAGTGATGGTCCTCTTTTAAATATGATATTCTTCCTTAACTGGTTCCTTGCCCATCTCAATAATAATTCCACACTTATTTTTTTCTCATTTTCTCCCTACAAGTACATAATATAGATAGGACAACTATTGTTACTGTGATCCTCATTTTATAGAGGAGAAATTTAGTGTTTAGAAACATTAAGTGCATAAGGCCAAAGTGCTAGAAATCCCATAGTCTGACTCCCAGCCCTGTACTCATTCAACTATGACCACAGAGCCTCCCTGAGTTATTTTTTTCACTCTGTAAGCCTTGAAACAGTCACACCAGTTATGCCATTGTTTCAACTCACCAGGTGAAGGCCCCACAAAGCTGTGATTGTTCCAAATAGGGCCTAAATAATGCAAATTAGAGAATTTCCACTTGAACATTCAATATATTCCCATATGTTTAATTATGATAGCTTTGTTATTGATAAGTATTTTATGGCTTATACCCAATCTAATTTCTAATCAAGAGAGTCTAATAACCTATTATCTCATGGGAAGAGTATCAGTAGCATTGATTGACCAAGCATTAATTGTTGAAGCCATTTTTATTATATTCTTAGCAATTAATGGCACTTCCGTGAACCATAGGCAAATGGTACCCATGGGGCAATATCTATGCACATTTAAGGGAAACAGATTTCTAAACAGGATCATTGCCATGCTTTGTTAAATCACTTAACACTAATTTATAGTGAGATAGAGAATTCAATAAATATATATTAAGTGCCTATTATATAAAAAACATATAGGTATGGGGAAGGAAGGACAGGAAGGGAGTATGGGGAACAGCGACTTTCCTATACAACCAAAATGTGGGAAGGATCAATGAGTTTTTGAAACCTCTACCTTTAGGGCTCTGGGATTTGGGGATAGAGATTAAGAAGTTAGGAGGGATAGAGTAAGGAGGAAAAAATAAAGCAGAGTGTACTAAGTACCAGAAGGCTGGTGTGTATCAGTCTATTTTAGTATGTATAATATATCTTAACATGGAAATTAATTCTATCTGTTTCCTTCTCTCAAAATTTTGTCCCTGCCATAGCAAGTAGATCTTTCTAGATAACCCCCATGTGGGGGGGGGGGGTCAGATTCTCCTTTGCTTTGATTTATTTAGTCCCCTCTAACTCTGTGCTGATAAACACAGTGGAGGGGAAAATGTTTGCTCTTAAATAATATCAAAGTCATCTTTCTTTTTTTCTTCTGAAGGGGAAATGTATTTTCATTGAAATATACTTAGATTCACCCTTCATATTGATCAAATTCACTAATTCTCTAGCTCTCTACTTCCCTAGGCTTATCCAGACACAGCCTTAGGGATAGGAGCAAAGAATAGACATCCAAGTAAAACTTTGGAAATATTTTTTTAAAAAGCAAAAATTTAAGGATCTAAGTTGGAATGTAGCCAAGAAACTGAGGCATTCATATTTCATATATCTTTCACTGCCAAGCAGATCAATTTATGTGAATAGTACTAGGTAAATAGTCATAGACCTTATGCAATGTTGTCGGTGTACAAACAGGTCAAGTTTAAAAAAAAATCTTTTGAGCTTATTAATAGTTGAAGATCATGCATTCTGTCTTCCAAGGAACACATTCCATTCTGCATCCAAAATGACTAGACTTTAAACAACACCCACAGGGTTCCATATAGACATGGCACATAAGTGTGATATGGATGTTGAGACCATTCACAAAGAAATCAAGAATGTATAGAGATACAAAAGATTTCACTGTTAGGAGCACATCAGGTGAAAAAAAAAGTGATCAAAAGGAAAGAAAAAAGAGACAGGAAGTACTATAACCTCCCTTAGACATTCATTCCAATGTGTAAAAAGTTTTTTTTTAGGTTCTTAAAAAAATTGCTAAATAACTTTGAAATCTTTTCCTTTAAGGAAAGATACCAATATAGACACTATAGTTAGCAGTTCCAAGGTTGATAATAATAATAATAACAATGTCAATAAAGCCCTTCCTGGAGAACAGTGAATAGATTAAGTACAGTTGTTTGGGGGTGAGTTAGAAAGGATGGGGAACAAAACATTTGGATCCAGTCAGGCTGTTCAGTCTGTAGAGGGCATTCTGACATAGATCAGAACCTTCAGTTAAAACTTAAATGCTTGTGTACAAAGGACAGCCCGTTATGATCATTAACAGGAACAGCACATTTTCCCTAGTTAGCAATCAGAAAAACAAAATGCCATTCATATTTGAGAACATCAGATGAATCATTATGCAAAACTTGAGACTTGTGTTTAAACATTTCAAAAAAATGATCTCTCCTTTTTATAATCAGTTTGTGTTTTATTCCTGACATTTCTGACTTCTTTCTTCCTGAAATTATATGTGTCTCTTATTTGGATCAAGCCTGAATTTCTTATCCTGGATATATTTTGTCCAACACAGCAACACAAAAGCTTTGTCCTAATTACCTAAAATAGTTCAGATCATATTAACATACGGATTTCAATTTTACACCTACTAGATTATAAAACCAACACAGCAGTCTGGGTGCATGTGATTATTCCTTGAACCTGGGTATTAAAGCATTTTCAAGGAGGCTCACATGATTTCATGAATTCTTATTTAAAATGTTTTATATTAATTGAAGTGACAATCTCAATCAGTTTAAATTCTGCTTCAACTATGTAAGACTATATGCTATCTGCTAGAATGCATCAGTATCAGACTGAAATGTAAAAATCTTTATCTTGAATTTCTTTCTTTAGGGTTTCTCTTCCTTCTTGCTTTTTTTTACATACCTTATTGTTTTTGCTACTTTCCCTTACTCTCTTCTCTCTTAGCTGAATGACTGTACGAGAAAGATAAAAATAGAAATAGACAAAAATACAGAGGCAGAGATAAACAGAGACAAAACTGAAGGAGAGACAGGATGAGAGACAAAATGTCAGTAAAATCAGTAGGATTTAACACTGCCGAAGGAAATCAATAGAAAGAGACTTCAGGACAGTATTCACATTGAAAGATCCTTTTGACAGACCTTAGAAGTTAAAGTAACATAATAATACATTGAAATTACCGAAGTGCATTTGTTGCCCTAGGCAAATTTGAGTTTGTTATTCCACTCAGTACATTTAAATGCAAGAACAATTTCAAGTATGAGCATGTTCTGAAGTCCTTGAAATATGACCTCAAAATATACCAACTGTCAATGCCTATTGTATTATTATTTTTTAAGGATCAGGAAGCAGAGAATAAAAAAGGAGATTATAAGCTTTCTAAGTATTTCTTAGTGTTTTGACTTTTTTGAAAACAAAATTAAACAGTTGTTATCCCTTCATGTAACCAAGAACATTTGTTGTATTCAGTTTTCATTTCCCCTTTGTCCTTATTAGAGGGTTTGGCCTTTCTTTGTTTACGATGTTGCCTCACAAATATTTCAAATGAATAATAGTAAACACCTTATGTTTCAGTGGGGTAATCAGTTGGATATTATTGTTCCATTGGTTTATTTGCAATTACAAATTTGGAATTTTTTTTCTTTTCTTTCTGTTAAGATCTTAGGAGATTCTCAAAAGACTTTTACAAGATAAGGTACCTTTCTATAGAAAAGTCAAGGCTGGTCCCAAGATTATATATGAATATTTTAATAGCCGCCACCTCTGGTTCAAAGACATCCTGTGTATTTTGTTTGGCTCTCTCTTTCTGTTGGGTTTTTAAAGATATCTACTTGTAGACCCTGAAAATGAGTCATCAGGTGAGAGCAATTTTTCTGAACTGAAAAAGATGAGAGTATAGGGAAGAGAGAAAACAATCAACATTATCAGCCATATCAATTTTCCCTCCAGGGATTAATGTGTAAGAAGTTTCACAATTAATTTCAGCTCCTGTCATTTAAGATCAAATGTGTCCCTTGTTAAAGGAGATATGTGAGAAAGTAGGAGAAAATAAAATAGAAGATATTATGTAAGGACATGAAATCTAGGTTTTGTAAGGGTGAAAGTAAAACACCTGGCCTGAGATTTAGTATAGACTAGACAGAGTACTAGAGTATAAATTTAAGATCAAATTCAAAACCAAAATAATATTTATTAAATACCCATATGTGGTAGATGCTACACGTAATTAAAATAAAAATTGATGTTCAATTTATTATCACTAGACATTCCCAAGCTAACATAGATCAAAAGTAGATGATTTGTTAAAAAAAAATCAAAGATTAAAGACAGGATTTATCTGTATATGCATCATTATCAATGTAGGTGTTGCTTTGCTTCAGGGGATTTGGGGTAATGTTCTTATAAATTTATGATATGGGAACTAAATTTTTAAAATTTGATTATGAATTCTGAAAAAGATATGCTGATAAAGGAAGAGAATAGGAAGCATGCTAAAGTAAGATGAAAGGAAAGAAATGTGAACATTTTTAAAAGAACAGTGAAAGAAGAATGATAGAGGTGAGAGCTATCAAAAGAGCATGACAGCAAGGAAGGGAGAACCAAACAAAGGCAGAAACAATCTACTAGTTTAGCAAAGAAAGATGATAAATAGATGAGAAATGAGAGAGAGAGAGAGAGAGAGAGAGAGAGAGAGAGAGAGAGAGAGAGAGAGAGAGAGAGAGAATAAATTATGATTATACTTGTATGGGAAACCACTTCACCCCTTTTGTGGAAACTCTCTCCACTAGGGCTAGTCAGCAATTTGTTTTGACTTACAGTATCTGAGTTATTTAGTACTTGCAGATACTGAGAAGTTAAGTGACTTGGTTGGTATTACCCAGTTAATATGCACCAGAGGCAATTGATCAATAAAAAAAAAAATTGTATTAAGTGTGTGCTATGTGCCAGGTATCGTGCTAAGCTCTGATGATACAAAAAGAGACAAAAGATAATCCTTGACTTCAAGAAGCTTACATCTAATGGGGGAGATAACTTTCAAACAAATACATATGAAACAAGTGATATGAAGGATAAATACGAAATCATTAACTTAGGCAATTAAGAATTAAGAGGAGTTGAGGAAGACTTACAGTAAAAGATGGAATTTTACTTTGGACTTAAAGGAAGCCAGGGAAAACAAGTAGAGCCAAGTAAGGAGAGCATTCTAGGTATAGGCAACACAGCCAGAGAAAATTCTCAGAGCAGAAAAATGGAATAGCTTTGGGGACTCATGTCACCAGATCAAAAAGTACAAGGCAGGGAGAAACATGTAAGAAGATTGGAAAGGTAGGAGCGGGTTAGCTTTTGAAGAATTTTGACTACCAAACAGAACATTTTGATCCTGGAGGCAATAGGGAGCTACTGGTCTTGGGGATAGGGGTTGTATGACACATTCAGACTCATACTTGAGTAAAAATCTTTGTAGTGGCTGAATGAAGACTGGATTAGTGTGGCCAGAGATTGATATAGGCAAATCCACCAGGTTTTTATTACAATAGTTGATGCATGAGTGCAGTAGTGTGTTGGCAATGTCAGAGAAGAAAGGGTATGTATTCAAAAGATGTTGCAAAACTGAAATAGACAGGCTTTGTCAACAGTTTGGATATGAGGGGTGAGAGAGTAAGGACTCTAGAATGACATCTAGCTTGTGAGTTTGAGGGACTGGGAGGATGGTGTTGCCCTCTGCAATGATAGGGAAGGTAGGAGAAGATTAGGATTTTTTTTTGTCGGGGGGGAAGTTAATGAGTTCAATTTTGTTCATGTTGAGTTTAAATTGTTTACTAGATATTCAGATCAAGACATCTGAAAGGCAGTTAAAAATGCAAAAATTGAAGTCTGCAAAGAGTTTGGAGCAGCAGAGGTAGATTTAAAAATCATCATCACAAAGGTGGTAATTAACTCCTAGGGAATTGATGAGCTTACCAGCTGAAGTAGTAATAGAGGGAGAAGAGAAGAGGGTCTATGACAGAACCCTCTGGAACACCTTTGCTTAGAGGATGTGATCTAGAAGAGGATCCAGCTCTGATAACATATTTAAATAACAGCAAAGGAGGCAGAGGAGCAATCATATTGGTAGGAAGACAGAACATAATCTTCCTGACTCCAAAACCTTCTCCCTATCTATTATGTTATTAGTGCAGATTACTTTTAATAGAAAGAGCTTGTCTTAAGGTCAGGAGGCCTAGGTTGGAATTATCTCCAACATTGCATAAACACAGATGCATGACTTAACTTCTCTAAACCACAGTTTCCTCATCTGTAAAGTAGGGATAATAATATACATGCAACCTACTTCATTGGGTCTTAGGGGAAAAATTAATTGACCAATATTGATAAAGTATGAAATATGAGTCAGGAACTATGCTGGGTGCTGGTGATACAAAGACAAAAATGAAAAAGTCCTTGCCCTCAAGGGGTTAAAGAGATTTCAGAGATTACTGAATTACTGAATGGGTGTGAAGATTATGACCCTCCTTTAGCGAATGAGAATATTGAGGCCCAGAGAGCTTAAGTGATTTACCCAAAGTCAAACAATGGAGCTGTGATTTGAACTTAGATTCATTCATTCCACATCCATTGGTCTCAGTAAGATGATGGCTCCAGTTCTTATAAGTCCAGAGCTGGCTTCTTCCTGAAACCAAAGATAACAAGAGGTATCATTTCATGGAATATTCAGTCATTTTTTTTCATGCACTACTCATGATTACCCTAAGAAAAAGACTTTTGTGAAGATAAAAGCAATATTTTAAAACATTATTCAAATGTTAGCTTATGGTCTGCTTCCATCTGCTTATTATTCTGGCTACTGTGTCCTGTTTCTCTCCTGCTGTTCCATGCTTCAGGAAGGGAGCTTCAGGAAGAACCAGAGTGTTTAAAGATTAAGAAATCTCTTTGGAATGTCCATATCTGTACAAATTATAAAGATAGAATAATATGGCCAGTCACCAGAAAGTGAGTGCAAAGTGCACATCTCCAAGGAAGAATCACTTCATGACTTTCAGGAGAAAATAACTGAGAACAGATTTAGACATTATACTTATTCCCTCAAGCATACACACACAAATGTATACACATGCATGCACATATATACATGCATGTATGTATGTATGCATGTGTGTAACCAGTTATAGGGCCGTTTGACTGAATCCAAACTTCACAGAACAAATCAGATTCAATCAAAGGGCTGCACTTGAGGACTTAGAGGGCCACATGTGGCCTCAAGGCTGCAGGTTCCCCACTCCTGGATTAGATCTATGATTTCACTGATTCCCTCTATTAATGCATGTCAGCCCCTTCTCTGTAGTTTATGTTCTTACAGAGTTAACTAGAACCACACTAGAATCACACACCCACTATTTGTCAGAAGCCAACCTTGAAACTGATTCTTCTTAATGCAGAGGACAGCTCTTTTCCCACTGTTTTATAGCATTTCTCATGTAAATGTGGAGATAGAGGGGAAGGAAGAGGTCAAGGAAGAGCCATGATAGAGGTTAGGGAGAGAGAGAGAGAGAGAGAGAGAGAGAGAGAGAGAGAGAGAGAGAG
>NW_020954720.1:16746415-16793414 GCF_900497805.2 Vombatus ursinus
AGAGAGAGAGAGAGAGAGAGAGAGAGAGAGAGAGAGAGAGAGAGAGAACAGAGACAAACTTGAAATTAACACAAGAAAGCAAATATAGTAGCAATGAAAACACAATGGAATGGCATTTATAGAAGATTTTAACTTCTGCAAAACAAAGACATAATCAAAAAGGTGTGAATGTAGAATTTATGTTGATAAACTATACATCTATATAGAAATTCATAAACCAGACAGAAGTATGGGGGAGAAGAAAAATAGGAATGACAACTTAGGAATGTGTATTATAGACCATTCAGTCAGAATGAGGATAAGAATGCTGCTTTCTTGATATAGATTCCAAAATTGGTTCAGAGGCAAGATAGAGTAGTGATAGAGAACCTAACTATCTGGGGATCTGCTGGAAGTTTTATTCTGCTGAAAGCAAAGCATCTGCTCAAATCAATATTGACTTTCCTTGCCAACAATTTCATCTCTAAAAAATGGAGGACTCGATAAAGAGAGCTGATATGTTGGGCCAGTTCCAACCAACAATAAGTAACTTGTTGGTGAAGTAGAAGTGACAAAAAGTCTAGGGAACAAGTGAACAGTTTATCTTATAATTTACAATAGTCAAACTAGGGACCCCTAGAATTTAGGAAAGCAAACTTTAGAAAGTTCACTTAAACACTGGGTATGATAGCATGGGCAAAAATTAAAAAAAAGGAACAAGAAGCTCACATGAACAAACAGGTGTTGAAGTAAATTTTTTAAAAATGTATAACAATACTTGGAATATCAATTTAAAAATGCAATTCTAAGCAAAGTGCTTCAAGATCCTTTAATCGCCATATGAACATTAACAATTTTTTCTTTTTCTGAATAATTTTTAAATCATTTTTTCCCAATTTTCTATGCATTTTTGTTAAATTACATCAATGTAATCAAGTTGTGTGGTATCTGGAACCTCCCAACAGAGACTAGTAATTGTCTCCTTCATTGTATTTGTATCCCCAACATGTCGTTCAGAGCCTACCACAATGTGGGTGCTATAGAAACACTTGCTGATTAATTGAACCTGGAACATAATTGTACTGCTGTACTTGACTTTGGTTAGACTTCACTTGAAATGTAGGGTTCACTTCTGGGTGCCATATTATATGCAGAACATTACCCAGCTCTCCAGGAGAGAGTTACCAGGATGATAATGCAAATCATCTATTAAAATAAAGACCACTTTAATGAGCTCAAGATATTAACTTTTAAAAAAGGAAAGATTAGGTGTGATTTGAAATGTCTTCAAAGACATGAAGACATGTTACAAAGTTTTTACTTAGTTTAATTCTAGAGTGAGAGAGCCAAGAACAAAGGACCAAAGTTACATTGAGGCAGGTTTCCTAAAAACTGAACAGTCTTTTGAGGTTATCAGTTCTTTATCACTAGAAGTACCTAAGCAAAGGCAAAAGACCATATGTCATAGATTTTGTTCAGTGATTTTCTGCGAGGGCTAGAAGATGACACTATTACTTCTAACTCTAAAGATTCTAGGAGTCTATCTGGGTAGATGGGAAACAGTGACATTAAGATGCTGAAGAAAAATAGTTTACAAGCTGCTCGAAACTTAGCAGTTTATCTTATCTGTGCTCTCTAACCTATTCCTCAACCAAAAAGTTTTCTGTCACCATTTGTTACCTCTCACCCTTTGTCCAAATCTGAAATATCTGAAGGAAAATCCCATATGCCTTGTTCATCATCATAGGATCTAAGAAACATCAAAACTGCTCCATTCTTCCTCACGAGAAGTAATAACAATGATATGACTCTGCATTTATATTGCAATTTTTATTTTTAAAGTACCTTCACATTTTTAATCCTATGTATAGCTGTGATAATCTGGTTATGAAAGATATTAACATCACATGTTAATTGTTCCTGGGTTCATTTTCCATCTTTTTTTCCCCTGCATAATGAACTATAATGTATGCTCTCAGAGGGCCTACATTCCTCCCACTCTTTCTTTGATGAAAATAGATGAGAAAAACTACTAATTTACTTTGAAGTTAATTTTTGGGGGAATTTCACACCCCTAGATTTTAAATCAAACTGCTAAGTTATTTTGCAGATTTTCAGGTTATGCAGTGAATATTTTAGAAAGCAAAAGTTAAAAGTTCCTAATTAAAATATCTTGAGATAGAAGAGTTCAATCACATGAAGTTTGTTGGTAATGCCTAGAATAACATTTTGCAGGTTTGGGGATATTGAATACAATTGCTGTTCTTTGTTTGGTTTTAGCTAGCTAATCTAATCAACTAATTCTTACTTTGATAACAGTGCTAAGTTAGCATAAGCAACCCCCACTCTATATAATATTTCAGTACTTGAAGAGGGATCAACTTGAAACAATTCCTTAGCATAAAGCAATTACTAAATAGGATCATTTTAGGCACACTTCTTTTATGAAATCTACGATGGGTTTGCACAGGACTCAGCAGCTGCAGCATTAAAGGATCAGAGGTCATGGAACATGACATTCTGGAAGGCAAAATAGCTAGGACTACAACCAAGAATCACTTACATGGTAAAATTAAGGATAATACATCAAGAGGAAAAATGGTCATTCAATGAAATAGAAGGATTTCAACCTTTCATAAGAATAAGACCAGAACTAAACCAAAAATTTGACCTCTAATATCTAGACCCAAGAGAACCATAAACAAGTAAAAAGGGATTCAATGGAGCTAAACTATTTACATCCCTACACAGGATGATGATACTTGTAACTCTTAAAAATTATATCACTAGGAGCAGCTAGGTGGTGCAGTGGATAGAGTCAGGAGGACTCAGGAGGAGTCAGGAGGATCTGAGTTCAAATCCAGCCTCAGACACTTGACACTTACTGGCTATGTGACCTTGGGCAAGTCACTTACCCCTACTGCCTCACCAAAAAAAATGTATCACTAATAGTACAGTTAGAAGGAATATACATAGACAGAGGATACGGATACAAGGTGAATTTAAGGGAATCACACACACACACACACACACACACAAAACTTAAGAGATGAGAAAGAGGAATACAATGGGTGTAGAAGGAAGGGAGAGGCAGAATGAGGTAAATAACTTCACATGAAGAAGTACAAAAGACCTATTACAGTGGAGTGGAAAATAGGAGGGTGGGCGATGAGCATCGCTTGAACTTTACACTCATCAGTATTGGGTCAAAGAGGGAATAATACACACATTGAGTTGAACATAGAAATCTATTTTACCCAACAGGGAAATAGGAGGGGAATATATTAAGTAAAGGGGAGGATTTATAGAAATGAAGAAGATCAGGGGATGTGGTATACAGAAGCAAAACTAAGTGAGGAGGGAAAAGGTGAAAGGAGAGAGAGGACAGATAAAAGAATAAGGTGGAGGGAAATACATAGGTCACAAACAGAACTGTAATGTAGATGGGATGAACTCTGCCATAAAATGGAAGTGTATAGTAGAGTGGATCAAAAACCAGAATCCTACAATATTTTGTTTGCAAGAAACACACTTAAAGCACAGAGAGAGACAGAGAGAGAGACAGAGAGACAGAGAGACAGAGAGAGACAGAGAGACAGAGAGACAGAGAGAGAGAGAGAAGGTATAGGGCTGGAGCAGAATCTATTATGCTTCAGCTGAAATGAAAAAAAAAAAACAGGGGTAGCAATCCAGATCTCAAACATAACAAAAGCAAAAATAGACCTAATTAAAAGACATGAGGAAGGAAACTACATCTTACTAAAAGGTACCATAGACAATGAAGCAATATCAATACTAAACATATTTGCACCAAGTGATATAGCATTCAAATTCTTAAAGGTGAAGTTAAGTGAGTTACGGAAAGAAATAGATAGCAAAACTGTACTAGTGGGGGACCTCAGCCGTCCCCTCTTAGAACACTATAAATCCAACCAAAAAATAAACAAGAAAGAAATTAAGGAGGTAAATAGAATATTAGAAAAGTTAGATATGACAGACCTTTGTCATGATTTAGACATAAACGGTGACACCATGAGCAAATTAGAAGAGCAAGGAACAGTCTACCTGTCAGACCTATGGGTAGGGGAAGAATTCATGACCAAACAGCATTACAAAATGTAAAATAGATAAACTTGATTATATTAAGCTAAAAAAGCTTTTGTAGAAACAAAACCAGTGCAACCAAGATAAGAAGGAAAGCAGAAAGCTGGGAAACAATATTTACAGCAAGTATCACTAATCAAGGCCTCATTTCTTAAATATATAGAGAACTGAGTCAAATTTGCAAGAATACAAGGGTCAAAGGATGTGAATAGGCAGTTTTCAAATGAAGAAATCAAAGTTATCTATAGACATATGAAGAAGTGCTCTAAATCACTTTTGATTAGAGAAATATACATTAAAATAACTCTGAGGTACATCTTCACACCTATCAGATTGGTTAATGTGACAGAAAAGGGAAATGATAAATGCTGGAGCACATGTGGGAACTTTGGGATACTAATGCACTGATGTTGAAGTTGTGAAGTGATCCAACCAATCTGGAAAGTAATTTGGAACTATGCCCAAAGGGCAACCCAACTGTATGTACCCTTTGACCCAGCAATATACCACTACTAGGTCTATATCCCAAACAGATCACAAGGGAAAAGGACATGCTTGAGCAAAAAGTATTAATAATAGCCCTTTTTGTGGTGGCAAAGAATTGGAAATTGAGGAGATTCCCATCAATTGTAAAATGGATACACAAGCTGGGGTATATGAATGTAATGGAATACTATTGTGCAATAAGAAATGATGAACAAGCAGACTTCAGAAAAACCTGGAAAGACTTGTATGAACTGATGCAAAGTGAAAAGAGCAGAACCAGGAAAACGTTGTACACCATATCAACAACATTGTGTGATGATCAACTATGAAAGATTCAGCTCTTCTCAGCAACAAAATGATCCAAGACAAGTACAAAAGACTCACAAAGGAAAATGCTATCCACATCCAGATAAAGAACTGATGGACTCTGAATGCAGATTGAAGCATAATTTTTTCAATTACTTTATTGTTTCTCATGTTTTTTTCCCTTTTGACCTGTTTCTTCTTTCACAACAGTGACAAATATGTAAATATTTTACATGATAGCACATATATAAACTATATCAAACTGCCTACTATTTTCAGAAGAGGGGAGGGGAGAGGAGGGAGTGAGAAAAAATTGGAACTCAAAATCTTGTAAAAATGAATGCTGAAAATT
Source organism: Vombatus ursinus (assembly GCF_900497805.2). Classification (NCBI taxonomy): domain Eukaryota; kingdom Metazoa; phylum Chordata; class Mammalia; order Diprotodontia; family Vombatidae; genus Vombatus; species Vombatus ursinus. The sequence goes on from NW_020954720.1 coordinate 16,751,643, forward strand.
TTCTTGACATGTAACTGAGGGAGAAAATAAAATGCTATTTATTATTAAGAAAAAAAGAGATCAATCATGGTATTGACAGAGATACCTCTTCCATTGATTCAGATTGTGACTTCTTTACCCCAACTCCATACTTTGCATATCATTATTCTAAATATGTAGTCTTCTTAAGATACTGTGCTTCCCCTCTAAAAAAGATAATAATCATTTAGGGACCAACCTTCTCACAAAAAGCCTCTCTTCTGTAACCCAGCCTGGTCCTTAAATGATAGTCACATATAAAGGGCAATACTCTATAATAATGTTAGATCAATAGTCAGGAAGACCTGGGTTCCAACTGCCTCTGACATTCACATCCCAGGAGCAGAGAAGGGTCTCATTTCTAGCTTCTACCAATCTGAAACCTATACAGTAATAACTAAAGCAAGAATCTCAAGTCAAAGGAGAGCCTATAGTTTTGTCACTTAGAGCTTCCCAGCTGGTGATATCCAATAGCAGCCTGCCATTGCTTAAACCCATATGCTCTTTTTATTTTGCTCTTTAAAAAAAAAAGATACATACATATACATATATATGCATATACACATATACAATTCAAAACCATTAACAATTTACTTAAATTCTTTGGGCTCAATTTCCTCATGTGTGAAATGGAAAATCACAAAATTTTAGAGATAGAAGGGACATCAAATTTTTTATTTGGGAGACAAAGCCAAGAAAGTGGAATAGTAAGGAAAAAATATAGTGAAATCACCCATTAAACTGCTCCAAGCAAATCTAAAAACATGTCAGGCTGAATCTTGATAGGGAAATCCAAAAAAAAATCACAGTTTTTCCATCTCAGGTCAGCCTCAGGAGAAAGGAAGAGAAGTCTGTGGACACTGGGGACTGGGTCTGGCCAGAAGCAGTGACAGGAAGAATTCTAGGATGCTGGGAGAAGCTGGGGATAAATCCATATGAGGTCCTGCATGGGAATGGGTGGCAACTAGCAGTTTTGTCACTCACTGCTCCTGTGGGTCACAGATCCAGGACAGATTAAGGAATATATCTGTGCCCAAGAGTAGTATTTGAAGGTAGAGGGTGGCTGCAGGGCAAATACTATGTACAGAGAGAAAAGGAAGTTCAAGAGCAAGTAGCACTGTTATGACTCACATCCCAGGAGCAGAGAAGGGTCACATTTCTAGTTTCCAACACAATCTGAAATCTGTACAGTAATAACTAGAGCAAGAATCTCAAGTCAAAGGAGAACTTACAATTTTGTCACTTAAAGCTTCCCAGTTGGTGGAGTCCAACAGCAGCCTACCATTGCTTAAACCCATATGCTCTTTTTATTTTGCTCTTTTTTTAGGTGGTAAAGAGTAGAAACCGGGGGGCGGGATTGCAGAATCAATGAACAAGTTGCACTATATGAATGTGATGCAGTACTATTGTGCTACACAAAATGCTGAAAGGAATAGTTTCAGAGAAACTTGGGAAGACTTGTATGAACTGATGTAGAGTGAAGTGAAAAGAATCCAGAGAATAATTTATACAATGACAAAGATATGTTAAAGACCAAAAAAAAAAGAAGAGCTTTGAAAGAATTAGAAATTCAGATTAACCTAATACTCCATAACAATTCCAGAAGATAAATGATGAAACATGCTACCCACTTTTTGATACAGAAGTGAACAACTCTGAGTACAGAATGAGACACATGTATTTATTCATTCATTCATTTATAGAGGAACAATGTGAAAATTTGTTTTGCTTGACTATTTATGTTTATAACAGGAGTTTTTTTTTTCTTTCATTCTCATTTGGAGAGGAAGAAATGCAGTCAGAAGAAGAGAAGGTGGATTTTGTTAATTAGAGTAAAAAGATGTATGTATGTATATATATGTATGTATATATATGTGTATATATATACCTATACATATACATATATACACATACATATATATGTTCTGTGTATACAGTAAAAGCCATCTCCTCCATCCCATAATATACACAAGTAGTCAACCAGACTTTGCCTGAAGACATCCTATAAAAAGGAATACCTGTCTCCTTGGATAGCCAATTTCAATTTTAGACTGACTTAATGATTAGGAGTTAGACAGCTAGGTAGCTCAGAGGATAGAGCATAGAATCAGGAAGACCTGAGGTAAAATCCAGCCTCAGATACTTACTACCTGTGTGACCATGGGAAAGTCACTTTACCTGTGTTTTCCTTAATCCACTGGAGAAGGAAATGACCAACCACTTCCTTGCCAAGAAAATTCCATGGACGCTATGGTCCATGGGTTCATGAAGAGTCAGACACAACTGAATGACTGAACAACAGCAATGATTAGGAAGATTCTTCTAACATCAAACTTACATAAAAATGGTAATATTTGTAGTGCCTACTTCACAGATATCACAGATACCTAGAATTTTAAAGTTTGAAGACACTTGAGAGGAGTTTAGTAGAATCCATAACCAAATAACAATACCAATTTGTTCTAGGTTAGGTGGGCCTGACTCAAACAAGTGCCCTGTGGCATATGCATGATATTAAAATGAAATGAGAAACTCATGGCTCTTTAACAATAACAAAAGGAGATTCATTTAGATATAGGAGGAAAATAGTCAACAAGGATTGCGGACACATCAAGGTGGTTCAGTTGAACTCTTACCAGAGTTGTTCAACATGGTTTTTTAGCTAAGCATTGGAGTACAACTGGTGTTCCTACTTACTATTTTGTACTCAGGCTGAATCTTTAGCACCCTGAACCAAAATCTTAAGGATGGTTTCAATGTTTTTCAATGAAAAACTAGGTTAATGTGCACAGGGAGAAGGGTTAGGATATTGATAGCACTATATCACTATCAAATACCTGGAGTATGGTCAGCATATCAAGGGGAGCCCATCAACTTCTGAGGATCACATGAATGTCAAGAACATTTGCTTTCCAACAATAGTAAATTTGCTTCTTTGAAACCCCTACCCATTACTCCTGGTCCTGCTTTATAGGGCTAAAAGGAACAAATCTAATCTCTTTTGCCCATATGAAAGCTTCTCTAACACCAGAAAATTGTTTTCATGTCTTCTTCACCCATCCCCAGTGGCCTTTTCTCCAGGTTCAAAACCCACAGTTCCTTCAACTGATCTTCATATAGCATGGATCAAGAATTTTCACCATTCCATTAGCCCTTCTATTGATGTCTTCCCACTTATCAATGTGTAGAAAGTTAGACCTGAACATAATGCTCCAGATGTGACGGACTAGGGATGAAATGGAACTATCACCTGCTTTCTGTTTTGAGGGGTATTCTGAGGCTCAAATGAGATTATATAAAGCATATTGCAAAGCTTAAAGTATTATGAAAATGTCAGCTCATATGATTATTAAAACCCACATTTGAAGACTTTCCAGAGGAAATATATCTTGATTAAGCCAGCTAAATTGGGGGTTAGGGGATATATTAAAAGCAGGATTGACCTAGGGATGTTTAACCTGGAGACAAGATTTGGGGAAAAGGAAAATTATAACTATCTTTAAGTATTTGAAGGACAGCCATGTCCAAATGGATTAACCTTGGTCTGCTTGACCCTAGAGAAAACAACTAGGTAGGAACAATGGATGAAAGTTGTAAAGGGGATGGTTTAACCTTCTTGACTTAAGGGAAAATTTCCTGATGCTTCAACTATTGTAGTGAGGACCCCTCAACTGTGAGGTTAGACTAGGTGATCCCTGAGGTCTTTTTCAACTGAGATTTTGTAATTATATCTGTGATCTGTTCCAATGTTCTATATGAAAAGGTAGAAATGACACTTCAAAGAAGAAAAACAAGCTGAACCAGACCGAATATTCGACAAAGCCAGCCTTTGCTGGAAGTGACACAATTTGGATTATGTTGGTGGAACCAACACAAGATTTCAGAAAATCAGTTTAATTCCACAAACATGTTTCAAGTGTATACTATGGGCAAGGCATAGTTTTTATTCATTTATACAGATATTTATGCAGAAAATATACTGAAAGGGGAAAATGCCAAAGAATTGGGGAAAATTTCTGATGATACTATTGCCAATGTAGCTGACCAAAGAGACATCAATAACTATTGACTTACTTGCCTATTGTATCATCTCTGCAAGGTATTCTTAATAAAAAGATGAGAAAAGAATAAGCAGCCGTCCTCAAATATACAATATGTCCACAATCATACAATTTATTGAAAGGCACAGATGATAAAAGATTCTCATGTGTTTGTTTTTTGTTGATTATTTTTTAATTGGTTCACTAGACCAAAATTCAACCCTATCCTCCAGCAAAGTATCTCCCATGTGTGATAAGAAAGTAAAAAGTTACTTAATTGATGTAATAACAGAGATAACTCTATTCATTGATCCTCCACTATCAACATCAAGTGAGATAAACAGGTATGCACTGAACAACGGTTTTTTGCATGATCTTAGGTGATCAGGTCAGAATCAAAATAGGGGAGGGATTCTTTGTAGATTGTGTAGTCTGACTGATGTTCCTGCTTGTGGCTGGCCTTGTGTTAACTTAATCAAATTCCTGAATATTATAGAATCTCTTCCTACATGAAAACCACAAAAATCCAAAGGAATTTGTCCTAGCAATTTACACAAGAAGGACCAAGGAGAAAAAGAATGCTTATCGTCCAAACAATGACATCTAATTGGACAATTATCTTGAACAGATGATAAGTTGGGTCCAAAATTTAATAGGAGGAAGAAAGGAGAATATAGAATGAATTAAAAAAATTGTGCAGAACTTTGAATGACCTCAAGATGATCCATCATTGCGAAACACACAAAATATTTTCAAAAGGGTTTTGACATTGATTCTCATTTTTGCTGCTTTGTAAAAATATGCAACTTATAGCTTGCAACTAAGGAGAGTCTATATAGGTTGTTGACCTAAATGGATGAAAGTTATTAGGTTAAAATGTAGTTAACCTTAAAAGGAAAGCCTTTTAAAAATCAGCAGTCAACTATTTCTCTGTTTTAGTAACTGGATCTTATGATGCCCACATTCTAATAATTTTACATTTATTTTACTAAAACAGAAAGCACAAAGCTTTTTTTCATTTTCATTAAAAGAATTTATGATTATCAATTTAAATGCACAGTCAAAGTTAAAATAAAGTAACAGATGGGCAGCCCATGGACACATTCTGAGTCTTAAAATTTAGTAACTCACCCTAATAATGAGTTGTTGGTTGTTACTTTATACAAAACAAAAGTTAAATTCAACTTATTGTTAAACTCAGTTATACAACAAATTATTATCTAACCTGTCATAGATCATAGATGAGCTAGATGGCATAGTGAACAGACTACTGTACTTGGAGTCAGAAATACCTGAATTAGAATATTGCCTCAGACACTTACTAGCTGTCTAGTCTCAGATACTTACTAGCTATCTGACCATGGATTAGTCCAGGGGTGGGGAACCTGCTAACCTCTCAGCCTTAGCCTCTCCATCTGTAAAGCAGGGATAATAATATCACCTTTTTCATAAGATTGTTGTGAGGAACACATGAGATTATATAGCTAAAGCATTAAACCTTAAAAATATTACTATTATTGCTTTTTATTATTATTATTACTACTAGCACTACTAATATTACAAGTAAGTAGTCCATTTTACTCCAATTACTATTCATATAGTAACTCCATTGACATTTTTATCTGAACTGAATTTGTTTACAAGTGTCAAGATTCAGTTACATATATCTGAAGAGACTTCCTGGGAGTACCAATGGTTCCTGATTATACATAAAATGAGTAAAGGCAGGTTCAACGTATGGCATTTCCTAACCTCAGACAAAGTACAGGAAAAACTGAGCATCACCCTTATACAGCGGCTATACAGCTGGCTTCTAAGCCATGAAAACAGGAGTTTCAAGTCGTACTTCTGATATCTACTAGACGTAGACCTTGCAAGTAATTTAATGCTCCAGTTTCATAGACACTTTTCTAAATAGTGTTCCTATTCAACTATTAAAAATATTTATTAAGTACATGATGCATAGATAGTGCTATAATAGTAATTGGCATTGACCCAAAGTTTAGGTAAAACATGATCCCTGCTCTCAAAAAGCTTAGAATCTCAAAGATCTCAGGATGATATGAGACATATTATGGGAAGCTACAATACAAATTAATTCAATTCTGATACATTCAAAATATGCAAAACAAAGTATTTAAGCATAATCTGAAAAAAAAGTTATTTTATGAGTCGATCAAAAAAGACTTAGTGGAAGAGATGGCAATGGAATTGGTTTTTAATGGATGGATGGGAATTCAATGAGTGAAACAGAGAAAGATGGTACTCCAGACATGAAGAACGGTATAAGGTCATGGAGATGGGGAATCACATAGACTGATTTTATAGATAACATCAACTCCTCTCTTCAAAAGAGATATGACTCTAGACTTGGATTAACTCAGAAAACAAGTGAGTATTATTCAGTCATCAGTAAGTTTATTTGCACTTTGGTTATTATTCATAATGGAAGAAAGAAAGAAGACATCCACCTTCTCTGGAACCTGACAATAATTGGGGATAAAAAGCCTCCCTTTTTTTTGCTGAAGTGGCTAAGCCCCGGATATGTCAGTGTTATACAAATAGTTAGTTTTATACAACAGAAAAAATAGAAGACAGAATTTCAAGACCTGGGTTCAATCCCTGGTTTTTTCCAAATTATTAGCTAGGTAAGCAAGTCAATACAAAATAATTCAAAAAGCACTTAGTAAGAATCTGTTTTATACAATATTCTATTCTAGTCCCTGCAGGAGATGCAAATACAGTAAATATGTGGCCTTTGTCCTCATGGAACAAATAACTATAAACAAAATGGATTGTGATAAATGCATAAGAGAAATACTAAGGGAGTGCTATATGAAGTGGAAGGTGTGAAAATAATTTCCCTTTTGGGAGGATCAGAGAAGATTTCATAGAATTAAGTTTTCTGAGCCTCAGTTTTTTCATCTATAAAATAGGATAATGATACTAGCATGTTCTGCTTCATAAGGTTGTTGTGAGGAAAGTATCTCTTCATAACTTGTGAAATGATATATTCTTTTCTGATATTACATCTACTATGTATATTAATATAGCAAACTAAAAGATTTAGGGGTGAAATCATTTTTAATGAACAGCCATCATTAAGGTTCAGTATGGACTCACTCCAAAGTATGTGCATTGTTACAACTATCTTTCATATGCCTACCCTTTTATCTTTGTTGTTGACAGTCTTCCAGCCATCATCTCACAAACAGGCCATTTTGAGTGTCTGATCTCACAAGAGGTAATGATAAGCTGTTTGACCATAGGAAAGAGAATCCATAGATTTTTTTTTTAGTTGGATAAACCATGAAGAATCCAACCAATACATATTTTTATCTTTCAGGTTAAAAAAAAATGGCTTGGCAAAAAAATATTGCCAGTCTTTGTTTTGGTTTTGTGTATACTAGGTCCAGGTTAATCCTTAATGAATTCCCTTAAAGTGATTATATGTATTGGATTTCACATTGCCCATTTCCATTGGGCTAGAATCAATTATCAAATTTAGGTAATTACAACTTTGAAAAGTGCAAATTCAAATGCATGTGATCACTTTGGTGGAGTCATTATTTGCATTCATCAGAACCTAGCTATACTTACAGCACAAGAATTTAATCCAGTACAGTTAAATTTAAGTGTTGCTTCTATGGTCTCTGACCAAGTTAAATTGTTTATTCTTTGTCACATTAATAGTAACTACAAAATACAGGTCAGTTATATCAGTCTTATTTGCAGGGACAAAAGGGTCAGTTACTCAGGGAACCCCATCATAAGGGGTACTAAATGTTATACAAGGCTTACTGAACCAGAGCAAAGAGCTCTATGTGATTGGATACTGCAGGAATTCAGACACTTAGGATGGCCCTTAGCCAAAACGTAAATATTCTAAAGTGCCATTACCTAATAATAAGGTCTTCCTTCAGTGACATCCAAGTAGATTTGATCATATTTGTATTAAAGCAGGAAGAGGGAAATGTATCTTTTTGGGTTTCATCCAAAAGCATTTCACTTCAATTTTCATTGCATCTGACACAGTGACTTGCACATAGTAGGCACTCAGTTAATGTCTGTTTAATTCAACCATGAATTAATCTTCTGCATCGCAAGAACATGCAATATGGTTTTACCCACTCAATAACTACTTGAAATCCATAAAGATTTAAGAGCGATTTTTCTTCAATTAATTTTGTCTTGCTTAACTTTTGGCACAAGGAAAACTGCCTGATCTCTGTGTTTATTTCTGCCTATCAAAGAACACAACTTTGGACATTTACAAACATATTTTGCCTTGACATTTGTCTTGGAAAATCTATCAAGAGCTGAAAACAGGAGTGACACTCAAATTTTGTGTATTCAATGCCTGTCAATCTTGTTTTAAAATTAGGATAAAGATGTTACTTTTCCTTCAAATGCATTAAAAATGAATTAATATGACTATAAAGTAACAATATTAACTCAACGGAATAGTGCCATAACTTTTGAAACTATTATGGTACTGCAGTCTCAGACTCCTGAATTTGCTTCAAGACAGCTTAAGTACCACTTTCCATATAAAGCTTTTCCTGATCCTCTTGCTTCTAGTGCTCCACATTTTCTTATATCTATTTTATATACATATATATATATACATATGCACACTCATATAAAGATATAGATATATATACACACATCTATACTTACAAATATATACTTACTCAGATGTCATCTAGTTTAACTCCCTCATTTTGTAAATGAAAAACTGAAACCTAGAGAGGTTAAATGATTGACTGTCATGAGAGTCTGGGTCACAGGATATAAACTCCAGTCCTTCATTTAAGCAGACAATCATTCTACTGTTGTAAACTGTCTTTCCTCCAAGGCATGTTATTCTCTTAGTATACACAAGCCCCTTGAGGACATGACTGTTTCATTTTTGACTTTGTGTTCCCAGCACCTAGCACAGTGTCCAATATATAGTATGTACCTAGTAAGTGCTTATTGTTTGATTCATAAGACGTCTACATTTATGAGAACCTTAACATCTTATACGTGGAATACTAAAAAAGAGCAAGAAACTCGTTACCGCAGAAGGTTATCAAATAAATTATTAATGTTCACATTGGTGCCTAAAACTCTGTTTGGACTTATTTAGCTTAATAATGGACAAGATTCAAAACTTCTTCATGATGATGGGGTGAGAGAAATAGAATAGCACTCTCTCAACTATTCCCACAAAGATTTAAAAAAAAAGGACAAGACCAAAGAATGATCAGGCAATCCAAGAAGAAACTATAATAAGTGCATTCTGCTAACTTAAATCAACACAGAGAATCACTCAGAAACCTAAAAGCACTAGGGAATGATTCCAGATAAAAAGGTCTATAGGGAAAGAAGATTACAAAGATACTTTGCAGATCATGGATGAGTGGTAAGCAAAAGATGCTTGGAGACTATTCTGGGGGAGGGGGGGGCAGAGCAACATGGGCAGATTCAAGCCCAAAACACGATCTAGACAAGGACATTCCTAGATCAGACCACCCACTGCTCTGGCCTGTATAGCCCAACCTGAAATGCAACACACAGCTCAATACTTAGACTCCATATAATACAGCTCAGGAGCAAAAAAGGACTCACCATTACATGCAGAAATGTACACAGCCTCACTGTAATACAAATTGCATGTCAGAAAATAAGGCCAGAAAAGTGGCTAAACATAAGAAAACACTTAGCATCAAGAAATATTATGAAGCCAAAGACACTTAAGAAACACACCTAGAAAAAGAGAATAACTCTACACTATCCACAATCAAAACCATAAATAAAATCATAGATTTGCCACAAGGTATACAAAAATTTCTGGGAGAAATGAGGTGAGAGTTTAAAAAATTATTATAATTTAAATTAGAACTTTCAAAAAAATAGGTACAAATTCTGGCTCAAGTCACAAATTCCTTGAATATTAGATTGGACTAGACCATGATCAATGACTTCATGTGATAACAGGAAAAGCAAAATTAAAAGACTGAAAATAAGTTAGAAAATGTAAGGTATCTCCTATAAAAGATAATAACCTGGGAAAAGGCGTAGGAGAGTTAATCAAGAAATCATCTGACTACCTAAAAATCAGACATAAAATCAGCCTTAGATAATATTTACTTAAGAAATCTCAAATGAAAATTGGCTCAGACCTATTAGAACTAGAGTACAAAATGAAAAAAATAAAGAATATATTACTTCCTGAAAACAGTCCCAAAATGAAAACTCACAGAAACATAATAACCAAAACCCAGAAACTCCAGGTGAAAATACTCACATGCATACATACACACACACACACACACACACACACACACACACACACACACACAATGGGGGGAGAAAGAGAAAAAGACAGAGAGAGAGAGAGAGTATGAGTCAGAGACCAGAAACAAAAGCTTAAGTATCAAGTGTCACAGTCAGGATCACACAAGTTCTAGCCATATAGAATATGGAATGTTACAATATAATATTCCAAAAAGAAAAAGATAAAAGCTTATAACAAATAATAATCTACCAAGAAAGGTAAAGTATAATCATAAACATAAAAAAGAGACTTCAATTTAAAAAAAAAAAAAGTGAATTTCCTTGTATTCCTGATGAAGACACTAGGGCTGAGTGGATACTTTAAATTGGAAACACAGAATCAAGAGCAATATGGAATGAGATACATTTGAGCAATTGGAAGGGATGATGTAACAACAGATAATAATAATAAGCATTGCCAGGAATCCTAATGTCTTCAAGGTCTGTAGAGGGAGGGAATAAGACAAAAAAACCCTGCAGCACTTTTGTCATATTCTGATGGTTTCAAAGAGGAAAAAAAAAGAAAGGAAAAAGGAATAAATTAGATAAGAGGGAGGAAGGGGATGGACCTCACTGTCACAAATACTTGGAGTATGGAAGAAGAAGAAGAATGTATGTGTGTGGGTGGGTGGGTGGGTGGATGGGTGTGTGAAGGAAAAGAGAAGGGGAGAGCAGGATACTTGTGAACTTTAGCATAATTTGAAGTGAACAAAGGAGAAGTGTATAAACACAGGAATAAGAAGAAGAAGGATTAAGAAAAAAAGGATAAATGGAAAAAGGGAGAAGTCATAAGCAAAATAAAGTCTATCTTCATGAAACAGTGAAGAAAAGGAAAGAAAGGGTAAGAATTTGTATCAATAAATGTGTTAGGGGAAGAGATAAGAGTGGTGTACTGGAACCAGATTGCAACAAATATACATCATTAGTGCTAAGCATAATCCTTTTTTTCTCAAAACCCTCTTCTTTACTGTAAGGAGGGAGATGGTAAGTAAAAAGAAGGAAAATATAAAAGGAATGAATGAAAAGAAATACATAAATAATAATCACAAGAGGATGAATGGGATAAACTTATCTAAAAATGGAATAAAGTAGAAAAATGTATTAGAAAGCAGATTCCAAGAATATGTTGCTTACAAGACACAAAAAACTTGAAGCAAAATGATTCACTCAGAGTTAAAATAAGGGGATGGAACAAAATCTATTATGCTTCAGTTGACTTCAATAGCAACAATTATTATTTTCGATAAGACAACAATGAAAACATATTTGATAAAATGAAATAAATTCTTAACATGTGTGCACTAAATGGCAAAGCATATAAATACTTTAATGAAATGTTAAAGAAATTACAAGAAGTAGACAATTAAAGTATTACAGTTGAGGCCTCAATGTATGCACTTATAAATCTAAACAAAGGTAACAAAAAACCAACAACAACAATAAAGAAATTAAGGACCTGCATAGAATTTTGTAAAAGTTAGATATAATACATATTTTGATTACTAAGTGGAAATAAAAATGGTAATACACATTTTAACTGTCCATGGCAACTTTGCCAAAAAAATGCTTTATATTAGGCCATAAAAACCTTATAAGCAATTGTAGAAAAGCAGAAATATGAGACATATCTTTTTTAACTACAAAATAATAAAATTATACAAATAAAATACCTTTAAAGAGAAGATTCAGATGTAATTTAGTATTAAATAGCCTAATCCTAAAGAAAAAAAAATCACACTAACAATATAATACTTCAAAGAAAATTATAATAATGGGAAAATATACCAAAACTTCTAAGCTGTTATCAAAGTAGTCCTGAAAGGAAAATGTTAATCTTTAAACACCTTCACCAACAAAAACAAAAACAAGAAAAAAAGTTCAATTGATTGGTCATATAATTTAAAAATACATACAACTAAAATAAAAACACAGAAATTTTGAAAGTAAAAAATGAACAAAATTTAAAGTTGAAAGCACTTAATAGATACAAACAAAAACTGTTTTTGAAGAAAAACTAAATGTTTACTAGAATGACATTTTGAAAATGAAAGAGGAAAACCAAATTGCCAGATTTAAAAAGAAAAATTGAAAAAAAAAATCACAATTAAGGTAATTATTAGACATGATTTTTACAAGTACATACCAAAAAAGCTGAGAGCTTAAACTGAATGAACACATAAACACAAATATAGAATACCCATATAGAACAAGAAATAAAGGACTTATACAAAATAATCACAGGAAAAAAAAATTTGACAAGTCATAAATGAACTCCCAAAGAAAATATTTCAGCACCAGATGTCATTAGAAGTAAATTTTACCAAATGTTAAAAGAACAATTAATTCTATTTTTAAAAATGGCTTGAAAAGGAATGGAAAGAAATCCTACCAATTCTGATTATAATACACATATGGCCTTTGTACCTAAACCAGGGTGAAGTAATTCAGAGAAAGAAACAATAAACCAATATCACTAATGAATAGCTATGCAAAAATGTAAATGTCATATTACAAAAAGTCTACAGCAAAATGTACCTAACATAGGATTTATACTAGAAATGCCTTGTTGTTTCAACATTAGGATAATTAAAAGACATATCAATTAAAAAGTTAAAATCGTATGATTATGTCAATGCATAAAATAAAATCTTTTAATCAAATACAATACCAACATCTATAAAAAGCACTAAGACATAAGAATCAATGGAACTTTCCTTAACATAGCAAATAGTCTCTCTCAAAAAGTTGAAGTCAGCATTGCGTGCAATAAAGATACATTAGAGCCTTTTTTTCAATAAACTAGAGGTAAGCTAGGATGTCCTTTAACCCTATTATTATTTAACATAGTTCTAGAAATGTTAGCTATAGCAATAAGATGAACATAAATTAAAGAAATTAATATAGGTAAAGAAGAAACACAATTATCAATTTTTCCAAATAATATGATGAAACTTTTCATCATACCTAGCTAGGGTTCTAGAGATCCCTAGAAAATCTACAGAATTTTTAAACATTTATAACTTCAGCAATGGAACAGAGTATAAAAACATTCACATGAATCATCACATATATAAATGTATACATGTGTATCAAAAACAGTAGAATAAGATAAAAAGAGAAATTCCATTCAAAACAACAACATCATATGTCAAGAAAACACTTGTACAGGATACATAGGAACAATATGAATACAATTAGAAAATATACTTTACACAGAAATAAATCAGGCCTAAATAAGTGGAAAGATATTAATTGTTTAGGGGTGGGCTCTGCTAATAAATTTTTTAAAAAATCATAATGCTACCTAAATTAATCTACTTATTCAGTGGTATATCAGTGAAATTATCCAAAGGTCACTTTAAATAGCAATAGTGATATTGATCTGGAGAAATAGAGCATTTCAGTCATTTTTTTTTTCAGTATGTCTCATTCTTCAGAACACCATTTGGGATTTTCTTGGCAAAGATGCTAGAATGGTTTGCCATTATTTTCTCCAGTTCATTTTACAGATGAGGAAACTGAGGTGAACAGGGGTAAATGACTCACCCAGGATCACACAGCTAATAAGTGTCTGAAACCAGATTTGAACTCAGGAAGATGAGCCTTCCTGACTCCAGTCACAGCACTCTATCCACTACTCCATCTAGCTGACCTTGAAAGAGAATTTTTTTTTCCTTTTTAAGATTGTAGAAAATAGAACAAAAGGATGTTAGAGAATAAACACTGACCAACAGGACAGCTTTGAAAGAAATAGGTTGTATTTATCATGTACTTGAAAAATATGAATAATAGCTTCATACTTTTCCACAGTATTTTTCTGTTCTACTTTCTATACTCATGTCTTTTTTTATGTATTTCTTAAATTCAGAATTTAGAAATAAAATAAAATAATGCATTTTAAAAAATAAAACAGCCACATTTAAGTTCTCCTCTTGGAAAAAACATTAGGAGAGAAATTTAATTTCCCCTTTACAATTCTTGGGGAAAGAATGAAAGACAAAATTCTACTTTAGAACATAAATATGTTCTCAAAGATTGTGGTCAGTGAAGTAATCAAGGAAGGAATGGATTTTTTACTGTTTTCAGTTTTTTTTTCTCCACTTTAAATCGTATGAGGATTTTAGCAAGTTATTTGAAAAGATTTCTCATGATCATTTTATGGCCAAGATGTTAGACAAGATGTAAAACATTGTTTGGGTGATAGTATAGGTTACTAGTTACAGGATAGTTACAGGCCTCTAAACTCCCTTTCAAATCTATTAAACTATAATAAACTATAAATTATAATTTTATCTCTATAATACATAGTAAGGCCTAGGTATCATACCAATTAACTAGTGTCCATATTATTTCCCTATACAGGTCCTATTACACCAGTATTTTTGTTAAGAAAACCCCAAATGGGGTCAAGAAGAGTCCAACACGATTGAACAGCAAAAGACAGAAGGAAACCAGTCTCAGTAAGTCAAAAGAGTGGGCTCACTAGCACCCCCAATGGTTATTTTGTTTATCGCCATCTGTCCGCCAGACTCCTTTGTTGCCATCTGACTCCATTCTCAGGGCTGGGGAACCTACAGCCTCAAGGCCACATGTGGTCTTTTAGGTTCTCAAGTGCAGCCCTTTGACTGAATCCAGATTTCATAGATCAAATCCTTTCTCCTCTTTTACCCCCTTATAGCTTGAGCTATAAGATTTTCTTAGGCTTAGAGTCTGAAAGGATGTTAAAGGCCATTAAGTCAAACTCACTTGTTTTAAAGATGAGGAGACTGAGAGTCCCACAACCAATAAGATACAAATCCTTTTGCCCTGTTCCATAAGAAAAGTACATGACTCCTCCTGCTCCTCCTCCCCCTCCTTCTCCTCCTTGTCCTCTTCTTCTTCTTCTTCTTCCTCTTCTTCTTCTTCTTTTTAAAACAGGAACTATTGCTATACATACTACAGAGCTCTAGATACAGGTAGGATATGATAGCAAATTAAAAGTGAAGTTTACAAGTTTACAATGGTCCTAAGAGTAAATTTGATCCTAAATGCTAACAACAGGGAATGATTTTTATACTTAGTTTCCTTTTCCTTGCTTACTGACTCCCTCCTGCCATATCTTGTCCTTTATGGCAGATTGATTACAGCTATCTTAACTAGTAAATATAGAACATGACAAAAATGGTTTATATAGCAGTTTAAAATTTACTTCTCCAAAATTTCCAGTTTGGGTATGGGATTTCAGAGTCTCAGGCAAGCACCTTTTTTTTTTGCAATAGGCTCCCAATTAAATTTTTCTCCCAGGGTTTCATCCCATTTATCTCTTTTACCCTATACTTGATGACCATGGACCTATAAAGGTTCTCCCCTTTGCCTTTCTTGTTCTCAGACAAGAAACACTTTTTAGAATCTAGTTCTTTGAGATATTTCATCTTTGGCCTTCTGTCTTCTGCACCCCTCAATCTCCACCCTCCAATTATTCTCAGTCCCACCTTGACATTTCTCTCTATGTAAGATGGATCTATCATATTCAAAATTCACTTAGCTACATAATAAAAGCCAACTGTGATCTTGGTAGTTGAATTGATTCTTATGCCTCTTTCTCTAGACTGGCTTCAACTTTGTGGCCCTGAATCCAGTAGTCAGACTCCCTTTGTCTGTTTTTGGTTCTTGGCTTTCTCATATGCTGATTTCAGTATGAGCCTCTCTCTCAGACTGATATTTAGTCTGATTCTAATCTTTTTTTCTCCTGATATCCATACTCTACCCCCTGCTGACATTATTTGAGGTAGAAGGACAGTTCCCCCAGAACTAACAAACACTACACACACACATGCTTATTCTCAACTATTGGCTCCAATCAGTTCACTAATTTTCATGTGTTACCAATACCTCATGTCCCTATTTCTTTCCAGGGAAAAGAATATTTCCAGGGAAGTGAATTCTTTACTAAGTCTCAGGCTTAAAAACAAAAAATTCTCTGTCAAACAGAACAAATCAAGAGGAATATCCAGGAAGTTGTGTTTCTGCCAAGAGGGATATGGCTGCTATCCTCTGGGCAAGACATTGAGTCTCTCTCCTTTGTTATCCTGTCTTACATCAAATATATCATTCCTAATTTTGTCAAGGTTTTTCTATACTTCATATATCAACTCCATATTCCCAGCCAAAATCATCATTGACCAGTTTTATAATTGAAATTTTTTTCATCATGGAAAATGAAATTCCTAGAATCTGAGAGTTAGAATCTTAGCATTGGAAGAGAATTCAACTCATACATAAACAGGAATCTTGTCTACGACATTCCCCAAAAGTTGCCTGTTTTGTCTTTCATTCCCTCTTGGGAAGGACTTTCTGGACATAAAAATCCTGTTTCCACTGCTCTCTCTTCATGGACCTTCACCACCTGGCCCTCCTTGCTCTGTAACATACTTCCACACCTGTGGCCTATTCATATGTGGAGGGAATACTCCACACATACTCTTCTCCCACTGATGAGTTCCTTCTCTGACGAAGCCAAGGCTGGCCTCCCTTCATTCCCCTCCCAGTCAGTCCTGTTCCTGAATTTATGAAATTCAAAATCATGCCACCATGGTGGCATGGTACCTTCATTCCTCTATTCCTTCCTGCCTTCACCTCCCCTCCACCCTCAGCTTCCTTTTTTGTGTTTTCTTCTCCCTTCAGAAAATAAATTCCTCAACATCAGAAATTGTCTCTACATTTTGCTTTTATTATCCCCAGTGCTTAGCTCAGGGCCCACATGGAAATCACTTAATAAATTCTTGTTCATTCCATCCTTGTCATCCAGCTTCTACTATAATACCTCCAGTGACATGTCTCAATACCTCCCCCTTCAACTTTTAAAGAACTCTGTGGTTTGTTTTTGTTTTTGAGCAATTGGCCCTCACGTCGAATTGAATTATCTTGACTTCTTGAATTCTCTTCAATTTCCACTATTTTTCCTTTTGAATCTTAATAGGCATTAAATCCATTCACTCACATGTCAGACCCTTTGTGAATACCATTATTATATACTTTCTTTTAATCTATTTTAAGCTCTCCTAAGAACTTATTTTGGGCTTTTGACCATTTTACATTTTTCTTTGAAACTTTAGAAGCAAATATTTTGACTTCATTGTCTTCTGAATTTGAAATCTGATCTTTTCTATCACCATAATAACTATTTATGGTTGGGTTCTTTCTCTGCTATTTACTCTTTTTTAATGAATCATTTCATGGCTGCTAACTTTATGATAGGTTTGGGCTTTACTCCTGGAGTGTAGGAGATAATGTCTCAGGCTTTAGTTTTTCATGCTGTTGTTTTTCTGAGTTCTATTAGGGGTCTTTGACTTTGTAGTTCTCCCAGCATTCTATAATCCAAGTCCAAGTGCATTCACTGCTCTACTGGCTCATGCTTTGGTCTATAAGTGACCTCAGGTACTCCTCTCCTCTACTGAGCTGCACTGTTAATGCTCTTGCACCCTGTGGTCTCAGCCAAGCTAAAACTTGCCCCTCTACCCTAGAATGAAAATCATGAATTCTGTTCTCTTATGAGTGACCTTAACCACCAGGGCCCCCACACTTGTGCGAATATATCCACTGGCATATTCTTGTTCCTCTTCACTGGAAGCCACAGCCTGATATTGCTTCTGGTCAACAAATCTGGACCCCATATCCAATATCAGTGGAGGGCCCTCTTAAGCTTCCTCTGATCAATTGTCTGACTCCCATACCTTCCACAGCGAAAAAGTTCCTGAAAGTAAGGCTGACTTTAACATAGCTTCCCCCTAATGCTTGTTTATTGGCTGAGCAGTATCTGCACTTAGCTCTGGTCAGGCCACTTCCCAAGTTGTCTTAGACTAGATGACTGCTTTACCCCAACTTTTAATTATTTTTGCCAATATAAAATTTACTTTGAGGCATTGTTTTAGGTTATTTGGAGGGAATTTGGGAAAGCCAAGTAAGTGTCTGCTTTATTCCATTATTTTCCCATTATAGTTCCATTTTTGTACTAAGCACTCTGGGGATTATAATGAAATACAAGAACAAAGTCTTATCCCTCCATCGGTTATAATTCCCTTCTCTCTCATACTAAAATTTTTCAAACACACTAGACATATAGCCTTTGCATACATACACCAACCCCCAATCAGGCTTGTATGGTAACAATAAGTTAAACAGGTAAATAAAGGTAACAAGACTATCGACTTGAAGATAGCATACCTCTCTCCTCTAGAAGTAACTTCTTCAGCTTTTGGTATGCTGCAAATATCTTTAAAATCTTCCAAAAGAGTAATGTTCAGGAAAAAGGAATGGATGTTTCAATGTGGTGCTTAAGTCAAGAATATTGATTCAGGTTGCTGGGTTCTACGATGCCTCTGTTTGCTGTAAATGACCTAGGCTAAGTCACTTGATTTCTCAAGGTCTAAGTTTCCTTATCTATAAAAAAGAAAGTTAGGTAATAAAAATGAAATCAACAATAATGAAACGAAATATTGTGCAATAATAATGAGTAAATTTGTCTCCCAGGAACAAATGAGAAAATGCCCTTCCTTTTTTGTAGAAATGGGAAAGTATGCATTGCAGTACACTGCATATACTGTCATACTCAGTTGACCTGTTGGTCAGTTTTGCCGACCTTCTTCTCTCCTGTTTCTTTCTTTTTACCTGTTCCTGCCATTAAATGGTCCAGTAGGTAAGGAAGGAGAAGAGATATAACTAGAACTGAAGATAATAAAATAAATTTAGTAAAATTATTATTTTAATTATTGGAGATAAGGATAGATAAGAAAATTTCTGATCTCATAGCCTAGCTGATTTAAACAGTCTATCATTAAATCAGCATGTGGGTGCTGGTTTAAATCAAAAAAGGCCTATACACTCTCTAGCTTTTTTTAAACTTATGTTATTTATTAATATTTGCTTTTGTAAACTTTTTTCAGGTCACACTTCTATGTTTGCATGGGCATCATTTATCATTTGAAAGCCATTCTTTCATTTTAATATTTAATTGACAAAAATTTGACCAAGCAAATTTTTAACATATTGTTAAGTATGAATTAAAGGCTTAGAATGACTTGAAGGCCCAGGATGAAGGGGGTAACTTCTTCTAAGCTGCTTAATCTTTTTATAATAGCCCTACAGGGTACTCTTCTATTAAAAGTGAATGCTTTTATGTGCTGGAACAGAAACTAAACCTGCACCTTTAGGTTCATGGGCCAAATAGGCTTGGTGCATTGTTTTTAAAAATGCTAAAGTGCAGCTTTTTATCAAATTAAACCAGATCTCAATTAATTCAAAAGCCATAGAAGTCTATTGAAAAAAAAATGCTGCCCCTGGTCTTTGTAGATGTTCCAAATTTGCACTTCAAAAATGAGTTGAGGGCTAACACAATTTCTGCCTATTTTTGTCCTTTGAATTTATTATACCCTCATCAGATAGACAAAGGTCTAAAGAAGCAGAAGGGAGCAAAGGCATTTTCTGTCCCCAGTTGCCAGCAACTTTCCATAAAATGCGGCATTAGCCTTGTTTCTTTTCCTTTTAGATAAGGGCTATGCAAGTCATTTGCCTAGCTTGCACATTTGAAATTGTGTCTCCTTAGTTAAAACTCATGTGCTAATAGGCACTATTTATTTGTCATAAATTTGTTTACAAGTCATAGCTTGTAATTCACACTGATTTTTGTTTTTAAAGATATGCCAGATAAAATACAACAAATGGGATTGGTATTGGGAAGAAAATTTAGTATGAATATATTTTTAAGTGTTGGAAGTTCATAACTACTATACTGGGAATGGAGAATTCTTATCATCATCCAGTAAAATTGTTATGCAGATGGTAAAGAATTCTTGATTAGGCATTACACTAACAATCCAATAATATAACTCTATGCAGGGATTTTTGTAATTATTGATTTGCAAAAAAATAGTTATTGAAGTAACTTGTTGAGCTCACAGCAGAAGGGAAGACAATGGCTTTCAGCAGGATCTTAATCCTCCCTCAAATGCCTCTCTGGGATAGCAAGTTTAAATATTTCCTTAGTATAGTTAATTCATCAGGAATCAAGGTATTTTTTCTACACACTCCTTTTAAGTGTTTAAATGTTATTTTTTTCCATCTTATTTGGATGTTAGGAAGATAATCACAATGAATTTTTAAAAATTTGGATACAAAAACACCCTTCATGCAAAAGCATTTTGGAGTTATACTGTTCATATGCTATGAAAATTTAGACATTTGCTTAGAAATATTATTTAAAACCTAAGCAAAAGAACTATCTCCTTATAAATGCAAGTTTATAACATTCTGACATGTGTGTCATTCCAGTACTAGGGAGTTGTTTTGTTTTGTTTTGTTTTTAAAGAGACTGTGTTTGAAAATAGGCTAAATGACAAAGCTACGTTTTCCAACCTATCTTTAATCAACTTTTCTTTCAGTGTTAACAAGTCAAATGTCTAAAACTGTAAAAAAAAAAAAAAAACTTTAAGTATTCATTTAAAACATTTTTGGTGTTGTTTAGCTTCACCACAGAAACTAATATAGTGATACCATTTCACAGGGACATATTGACAGTGATGGCCAGCCTTGGAATTACACACAAATATTTCAGATTTATTTTTCTCAAGATTTTACCATCTACTAACAAAGTTATGGTTAACAGGATTTATTTTTCTAATTGAGGATATTCTAACATTTACTTTCCTGGGAATTTAAATGCCTTCAACTAATATATGTGCTTATAAATGACAAAATAATAATGAACACCAAGTTTTCACTAAAGCTTGATAAAGTTCATTTTCTTTTTGCTTTTCTAAGCATTTTCTAGGAAACTGGAATGCAAAATTCTTTACTTATAAACAAAACCTGTGCCAGATGAGTATCTGGAGGACAGCAAAGAAGCATTTAAGGTTTATTATGCAATAAAAGCACAGTTTTCAAAAATTTAACCTGGAAGAATTACCCAGAATGGAGTACCTCAGAGAGGGTCTGAGGAAGCTACTTCATTATTTAAGGAAATAAGATATAAAGTATTCAATTAAAAAGGTAAGCACATTTCCTTGAAAGATAATAGAGGATAAGAACTTACATCATACAAATATCTGTGATATATGAGGAAGAATGAGGTAAGTACAAAGGGAAATCTAGGAGATATGTAATGAAAACTAAGATATTGATCAACCTACCCCTAAATATTAAAAAGCACTGAAGCTTAAAGGGAATTTGTTATGAAACAAATTTAGTTTGGGTGGATTCATTTTGAACATCATAGTTATAGCTAAACAATCAAAGAGAAATGTGGACTAGTTACTGCTGGTCCATGCCTCTGACACATATGACCTGAAATATCAAGATTTAAAGAATTGAATTTATTTCCTTCTTTGAAATATCCACAGCCACTTTAATTTACTGCATTTTGAATGTGTAGATAAAGCCTAAGACATCATCATTCAAAGGCATGGGACCGAAAAGGCCTTGTTACCACAAACCATACAACAGAAAATCAACATAATGATCTCACAAGTTGGTCACACAAGAAAATTTTATTTGTCTAGATTCACCAGCACAATGTTCTTGATAGAAAGGGAGTTATTCACCAGAGATCATGGAAAGATAATCATGAAACATTTTTGAGTTCCAATACAATTTTGGGGTTAGTATGAGAAGCTACGGGTGAATTTTCTGCCCAAGAAGCTTTATAGTCAGCTTTCTTGTCAAGCTTTCAAGCCAGCTTATTGTTACACATGGGCCCTATAGGTCATACCTGATTCTCTTCAACATCACAAAATATTTTCTGTGCTGAAGGATCAAAACAAATTGATTCAGAATGGATTTAAACTTATTATACACTTTTGTTTTATTTAATTATTCAATCTCTGTTGGTAATGGCTTCCCCTACATTGAATGATTTCAAGCTGAAACTAGAATACCACTTTTTAGGTATGCTCTACTGATAAATTTGTTGAATCTGATGATTACTGAGGTCTCCTCCCCTGAAATTCTGTGATTCTATGATTCTGGCCTCAATCTTGCAGTGCTAAATCTTTTTTGTTTTTCTATTAATATTTAGTATGACTTTCTTTTTACCCTACACAGACATCATCCTTGGGAACTCTTTTCCCTCCTTGCAATCAACACTCCTAATAAGCACTTAAATACAAAGCACATATAATAAAATGCAAAGAAAAAAAAAAAACTGGGACTCACACCTGAGATTTATTTGGCAAAGGAATGGATAAAAAAGCGGAGCCCTTCCTTTCCATATAGTAACTCCCCGTTCCTGTGCAAATAGACTCATCACACCAATATGGGAAGTTTTAGTACTAATGTACAAGTGGAATTGGAAACTTTCAGTGAAGTTAGTATCTGAGCCTCCCTTGAGCTTGTTTCTTCTGGGAGACCTGCCCACTTATTGGCATTTTGTTCTGGCATCTATATGCCCAGTCTGCACCTGGCTCAGGTGTTATTCCTATAGTATACACTCCACACTGCACAACCAGCTTCCTTGCTCTGCTTGACTCAGGTACTCAGCCACTTGGCGAACACCTTACTGGCCTTGCCCAGCTGCTCAGTAAACAACTTGACAAGTACTTTCTCTACTCAACACCCTTGT
The DNA here is from genome assembly GCF_900497805.2 of Vombatus ursinus. Lineage (NCBI taxonomy): Eukaryota > Metazoa > Chordata > Mammalia > Diprotodontia > Vombatidae > Vombatus > Vombatus ursinus. The sequence goes on from NW_020954720.1 coordinate 16,774,611, forward strand.
AGCTTCTACATGGGTCTTGCTTTCGTTCTACCAGAAAATTCTGTTCTTTTCCAATTGGCACCTCTACCTCAGGCCCACAAAATTATAGATTCTTTCCTACAAACATAGGGCTACTACATTAATGTGAATCTATAGAGTAGATAAAAAGAATAGCCAGTTATATTTAACAGATATTATTTATTTTACTAGTTATGTTTTAGCATTTTAACCTGCATAGGTACAAAATTCATGTTACCATAATCTGTCCTATGTAATGTGTGTGGGTGTATATATATATATATATGCATATGTGTGTGCATGTATGTGTATAAGTGTGTATGGATGTATGGGTGTATGGGTGTATGTGTGTGTATGTGTGTGTGTACACATACACATACATATATACCCACACATATATATGTAGAGGGAAAGTGGGGAGGGGCAGCCAGTGGCTCAATGAATAGAATACTGGGTCTAGAGACAGGAAGACCTGAGTTCAAATCTAGTCTCAGACACTTTCTAGCTGTGTGATCCTGGTCACTTAACCTCTGATTGCCTGTCAAAATGGATCCACTGGAGAAGGAAATGGCAAATCCCAAATGGGGTCACAAAAGTTTGGACCTGATTGAAAATGACTGAATAACAACAATAGATATTTTATTATATGTATGTGTGTATACATGTATGTATGTATGCATGTGTGTATGTGTATGTGTATATATACAGATATATACATGTATACATGTGTTTACTCATTAATTTATCCTTTTATTATATTTTATACATGTTATGAGACCAAAGACTTTTTTCTTCAACTATGATATCTACAAGAAAACTCTAATATAACTTATGTTTATATAGGGCTTTAAGGTTATTAAAGTAATGTATATGCATTTTCTTGTTTGATCCTCACAACAACCTTGTAAGGTGAGCTAATATTGTCTTCATTCTGTAAATGAGGGAGCTGAGGCTAAGAGCATCAGTCACATGGTTTTGAAAGACTTTCTTGGTGCACCTGGATTGGAGAAACTCAAAATATCTTAGGCTTTCAGTGACTTCCCCATGGTCATACAATTAAAAAGCATCAGATGCAGGACCTGAACATGAGTTTTCCTGAGTCCAAGTCCAATATTCAATCTGCTATGTCATGATGTCTTTACATGGCAGGTGCTAATTAAATAATGTCTGAATAGTGAAAGGTTATTTAAGGGGAAAAAATGACACCACTGCTTCCAAGAAAGCTTTTCTGATTTTTCTAATCTGAAATGTTCTCTTCCTCCCTGAACTTCTCGCTGATCACATGCCACTCATTTTGCAATTATAATTTCTATTTTTCTTATTAGCTATTTGTTGGTTCATTCAGTTCAACAAATATGCATTGAGAACATTATATGAGTGGGTTGCCACAGGGGATATAAATATGAACACAGTGTTGCTTCCTTTAACAGAATTTAAACTGATTTGGTTAAGTGACTTGCCCAGGGTCACAGAGATGCTATGTATGAAAAGTACTTGAACCCAAGATATCCTGATTCTGAGGTTAGTTCTCTATAATTGCTATCCAACATATAATATATACACATGTATATCACTGACATTCATGTCAAGAAGGTAAATTCAAACATGAATAAATGTGGCACCAAGTTTATATTAAATACAATATTGTATGAGTCCTATACACTGAGACATGGTAACAAGTATATGAAATAATCAGTATGTTATAGGTAAATAATGTCTATGTAAAATGACTCTCTCTGAACAGGGAACATGGCATTTATATGATCATTCAGGAGGTGCCCAATAAATATTTATGTGATTTGTACTTGATATGATATTTAAATAAACAATTTATTTTCAGTATTTTGTGGTAAATGTTTTACCCTAATGTAACTTAAAGACAACAGTTGTTTTTTCTTCACACTGACTTAGAGGAGATACCTATGCTTAAAATTTTCTAAAACATTCTTTTAACTTCATTTTTGCCATACCATGTAGGTATGGTCTTGATTTTCAAAGTTTTCATTTAGTTACTTAATAAATGCTATGTTTATAGGTTATATAAGGGGCAGCTAGGTGGCACAGTGTATAGAGTGCCAAGCCTGGATTCAGGAAAACTTATCTTCCTGAGTTTAAATCTGGCCTGAGACACTTACTATCAATATGACCCTAGGTAATTCATATTGTTTGTTTCAGTTGAGAAGGAAATGGCAAATACTCCAGTATCCTTGCCAAGAAAACCCCAAATGGGGTCATGAAGAGTTGGACACCACTGAAAACAATTGAACAATAATAACAATGGTTATATCATACTAAAGAAAATCTAATGATTTTATAATGACAAGTAAATATTAAAAGTCTTAAGGTAAATGTAATTTCTTGGACCTGTGAATCCATGGGGTGTCGTTTTCTACCCAAGACAATAAATCTTTTTAATATAGATGTATATGGAAAGACTGAAATAAAAGCATAACTGAATCCAAAAATATGAAATATTTATAAATCAAGTACATTATAAGGCAATGTTTTACATTATGAGTCATGGTAAAGAAAGTAGAAACTCATTGAATAGGGAGTCATAAGGCCTGTGTTCTGTCTAACTGGTTGTATGACCTTGGGCAGGCCATTTTGCCTCATCTGTATAATGAGGATTGGACTAGGAAATCCCTTAATGACCTTCCAGTTTTGATTTGTTTGTTTGTTTGTTTTTTTAGGCAATTGAGGTTAAATGACTTGCCCAAGGTCACACAGCTAGTAAGTGTCAAGTGTTTGGTCTGAGGCCGGATTTGAACTCAGGTCCTCCTGACTTCAGGGCCCGTGCTCTATCCACTGTGCCACCTAGTTGCCCCCCAGTTTTGTTATTCTATTAATTCAATAGAGAATTCCATCAAATATGTCATTGCCCACTCATTATTTGACTGAAAGCCATGGGAACAGAAAAGCTTATACTTTGTTATCCCATTGAATATCAATCAGGAATGAAAACAAGTACATATGAGTAAATCAATGGGAGGATAGAAGTTGATTTACAAAATTGGTAATTTACATTAAATTTTTAAGGACACATCCATTGAATAAAGCAGGTTTTGCTCATTTGAATTTATTACATGTTAAAATATGTATTCTTACTTTTTTTCACCAAACATAATAGCTACTTTGAGTACATTTTTATCATGTCACGAATTATTGTCATCCTATATCAAGAATAAGACAAAGAAATAACCCACCTCCTTTCATCAGTTACCAGTGGCTATGAATTTAACATTCTTAACACTTAAAACAGAACACAATTAATTTTAATAAGATAAACCTAACAGCAAAGCAGAAAGACAAGATATATGATAAGCAGCTTTGGGACCTAAAGGGCAACTCTAAACATGATTCTCATTTACCCTTTTACTTTCAATGTCAGGGTCTTGTTCTGGCAACAAACCCTTGAGATTTCTCTGCTAGCCCTATGCTCAGAGTTACACTGCTAATTTAAAAGCCTTAGTGATTATGCTGTGTTATGATATCAATGGAAAGGTCAATGGATTCATGAAATTACTTTTTTTTTCAGCCTTTATGAGAGTCTAGACACTTTTTTCCCCAACCATTTCAACTGAAAACTGATCATTTGGGTCACTTAGCATAATAAATGTATATAAGCAACCAGAGCTTGTAATTATACTACCTACCCTGTCATAAAAGCACACACATATGCAAACATAATGCAACCATATGGCTTAATATTATAGATTTGAAGAGCTTTTTTTTTTTTAATAAAAACATAATGGAGAAAGAAGGAAAGGGTTTTTAACAAGCTATAAACAAGATTATATAGATGTATGTAGAGAGATATAGATATTATATCTATATCTATATATTTATAGATAAGATTAAAAATATGTTCCAAATCTTTTAGTATGTGCTATCATTGTGATTGCTAACAAACTTTTTTTAATATCAAAATTTTCTAACATTGGTAGTACTTTTATAAATCATAAAGGGTGAAGGACTATAGAGATGAGGAACAGGGGAATAATGGAGTAGGAAGACTAGAGAAGAAAACAGTAGAATTGGAGTTCAGGGGTAGAAATGTGAATGACATGAACAAGGTGAGAGGAGCAGAATAGTCAGGTAAGAGCAGGACACTCCCCTCAACTTCTCATACTAATGTTAAAGTTGTATGAGAGCTCAAAAATGCTTCATAAATACTTCTCCATGATTTCTAATGAATAATTCCCTTTCTACCAAAAGCATTGTGATGGTGAGTCTAGACACATCAGATTCCCTTGTGCATGATAGTGACCAAGTTGAGAGATTATTGTGTTCATTTTCTGTTACATGGTTTGTAGAAACAATGCCTTGGTACAGGGGTGGGAAACCTGTGGCCTCTAGGTCCTCAAGTGCAGCCTTTTCATTGAATCCAAACTTCACAGAACAAAGGGATTTGTTCCCCACTTCTTCCATTCTTCTTCAGATTTCCCCTTGATACTTTCACATTTTTCTCTTTCACATCCATTTTTAATTCTACAGAAACTGTTGTTTTTAATATCTTGCCGCCATATAGCCATACAGCAATGTCAGTAGAATGTTAGTATTTTTAATGGGCCTTTGCCTTCATGGAAAACTTGAGATCATTCAAAAATTTTCAATTTCTTGACAGCATTTCAGCCCATTCACCTTCTATTCAATTTTGGGCCCAATTCATTGTTCAAATAAATTATCAGCAATATACACACTGACAAACAAACTCTATAAGTTGTCCAACAAAATGCCTGTTGTAATCTGGGCAATAAATATTCTTCCACTTGGTCTTCGGTACATGGATAATCAAGGCAAATACCTTTGAGTTATTACATGTTCCTTCTAGGACACTCTGCAGTGTTCTTGGCCTTGATGCAATCAGCAGAGTCATTCAGAAACAGGAATATCTGGAGGACTTCCCAGGGAATCTCTCTTCAGCTCAAACAACAATGAATCCCCTCTCTAACTGTGGCCAATAACTTGTGCATGACATCTCCCCATTTTACAAAGCAACACATGTTGTCCACTAAGATCTATAAATAATTTTTCAGACAAACTGCAGTCTAACAATTTCTCCCTGATTCTGTACCTGAAAATTTTATTTTAATCTAACTTTAAGACCTTATATTTGTGCCTATTAAATATCATCTAATTAGATGCATTAGTTTGTCAAGATTTTTCTGGATCCTAACTCATTTGGGGTATGGGTATGGGCATGTGGGTATTTATGGAGGGGTTTGGTGGGTCTGTGTGTGTGTGTGTGTGTGTGTGTGTGTGTGTGTGTGTGTGTGTGTGTGTGTGTGTGTATGATGTCTCTTCCAACTCTCTGTAATCTGCAAATTTGATAAACATGCCATGGATACTTTTATCCAAGTCACTGAAGGCCTTCTGTTCTTCAGGTTCTAGAGATAACTCTAAGGAGCTTGACTTTCTAACACTGTCACTTCCAAGCACCTTCAAGTGTACTCCCCATTGATTATTAGTTACCAAATATTGATTACCTTTTTAGAAAGGGAGTATTTACTAAATAGGTATAGTATTGCCTCAGTTCCTTCATCTGTAAAATTACCTGGAGAAGGAAATAGCAAACCACTTCAGTATCTTTGTCAAGAAAACGCCAAATGGTGTTATGAAAAGTCAGACACAACTGAAATGAATGAATAACAACAACAAATAAGTATTAAAGATATTTTTTAAATAGGCATACTTGGGGCAGCTAGGTGGTGCAGTGAATAGAGCTCTGGCTTTTGAGTCAGGAGGACCTGAATTCAAATTCAGCCTCAGGCACTTAACACTTACTAGCTATGTGACCTTGGGCAAGTCACTTAACCCCGATCGCCTCACCAAAAAATAAAAAAGCAATAAATAAATAAATAGGCATACTGAAGACAGTTGTTATAGAAACATGCCCTCAAACTAGGGCAGAGTGTCAAGTACAGATCCCTTAATATTATGCTAAAGAGCCTCTACCAAGCTGACATTGAATCATTAACAACTATTCATTGAGTATATTCTTATATCTAGTTCCAAATCCATCTCATAGGACTATCTTCTAATATATATTTCCATATTTTCCTTAAAACTACAATGAGATACTTTATCAGAGGTGTTGCCAAAATTTGGAGAAACTATACCTACAGCATTCAACTTACCTGCCAGTGTCATAACCCTGACCAAAAAGAGAAAAGAAAAGTAAATTTAGTGTGGTATGACCTTCTCTTGATGAAGCCAGGCTAGCTCTTTTTTAAGCAGTACATCATTCTTTATATGTTCACTACTTCTTTGATGAGTCATTCTAGGATTTCCCTGGGGAATCAAAGTCAAGCTCACAGGCCTACAGACTGTAGACTTTGTCCCCTCCTTTTCTTGAAAATACATGAATTTGCCCTTCTTCAGACCTGTAGGACTCCTCTCTTTTTCCATTATCTTTAAATACCACCATAATAGCTCAACAATCACATCAGGCCTTATTTTAGCAACCTTTATTTTCATCTGGGCCAAATGACTTGAATTTGTCAAGGGCAATGAGGTGCTTCTCCTTCTTTACTTTGTGCGTTCCCGTTAGCCATTTTTGTTCTCTATTTCCAGGGCAAAAGGCTATTGTCCTTGGCAAAGAAAACAGAAGGTTCAAGGGATAGGTTAAGAATCCCTATTGGTGAACACCGAAATCTCCACTTCTGAAACACAGCTTACATCAAGTTCTATAAATTGTTCTTCAAAAAAACAGGTGAAACTTCCATCTCTGATTTATTGTGTTTTAGAATTACCACACAAACATTTGTGGAAAAGTCATGCATTTCCCACTGTGGAAAACCTGCTACCAGTCATTGTTGGAGAAATAATTTATTCCTAGAGGCATAAAGAACATAGAATATACACTTAGAAGTAGACAACAAAGTCAAAGTCCCTACATCCAAAGCCTCCAAAAAAATATGAATTGGTCTCAGGCCATGGAAGAACTTAAAAAGGATTTTGAAAATCAAGTAAAAGATGTGGAGGAAAAATAGAGTGATGCAAGAAAATAAAGAAAAATGAGTCAACGGCTTGGTAAAGGAGACACAAAATATGTTGCAGAAAGTAACATTAAAAAAACAGAGTAGGCCAAATGGTACACGAGGTGCAAAAAGCCAATGAGGGGAAGAATGCCTTAAAAAGTAGAATTGGCCAAATGAAAAAGGAGGTAAAAAAGCACACCAAAGAAAAATGACTGCTTAAGAATCAAAATAGAGCAAATGGAAGCTAATGACTTTATGAAAATCAAAAAAACAATAAAACAAAAACCAAAAGAATGAAAAATAGAAAATAATGTGAAAGAGCTCATTGGAAAAATAACTGAGCTGGAAAATAGATACAGGAGAGCTAATTTAAAAATTATTGGATGACCTGAAAGCTATGATAAAAAAAAAGAGCCTAGACATCAACTTTCAAGAAATGATCAAGGAAAACTGCCCTGATATTCTAGAACCAGAGGGTAAAATATAAATTGAAAGAATCTACTGATGACCTCATGAAAGAGAACCCAAAATGAAAACTGACAGGAATATTATAGTCAAATTGCAGAGTTCCCAGGTCAAGGAGAAAACATTGCAAGCAGCCAGAAACAATTCAAGTGTGATGGAGCTACAGTCAGGATAATACAAGATTTAGCAGCTTCTATGTTAAAGAATTGGAGGGCTTGTCATATGATATTCAGGAGAGCAAAGGAACTAGGATTACAACCAAGAATCACCTACCTAGCAAAATGGAGTAAAATCCTTCATGGGGAAAAACAAACATTTGATGAGATAGGGGACTTTCAAGATTTCTTGATGAAAAGACCAGAGCTGAATATAAAATTTGACTTTCAAATACAACATTCAAGAGAAACATGAAAAGGTAAACAGGAAAGGGAAATCATAAGGGACTTAAAATGTTAAACTATTTACACTCCTACATGGGAAGACGATATCTATAACTCATAAGACCGTTCTCATCATTAGGGTAGTTAGAAGGAGTATGTATAGACAGAAGGAACAGGTGTGAGTTCAATATGAAGGGATGATAATCTAAAAAATAAATTAAAGGGTGAGAGAGAAATGTACTGGGTGAAAGAGAAAGGGAGAGATACAATGAGGTAAATTTGCTCACATAAAAGAGGCAAGAAAAAGCTTTTATAATGTAAGGGAAAAGGAGGGAGGTGAGAGGGAATGAGTGAACCTTACTTTCATTAGAATTGACTCAAAGAGGGAATAAAATACACACTCAATTGGGTATGGAAATTTTTCTTAAAATATAGGAAAGTAGGAAGAGAAGGGGATAAGAGAAGTGGGGTTTGATAGAAGGAAGGGCATATTGGGGGAGGTGGCAGTCAGAAGGAAAACACTTTTGAGAAGGGACAGGGTGAAAGGAGAGAGAGAACAGAATAAATGACCCTGGGGAGAATAGGATGGAGGGAAATACAGTTAGCAATAGTAAGCGTGAAAAAATTTTTGAAGCAAGTTTCTGGTAAAGCCCTCATTTCTCAAACATATAGAGAACTGAGTCAAATTATTATAACTATACATGCATATATATATATATATGTATATATATATAAATAATTCTCCAATTGATAAATGACCAAAAGATATGACCAATTTTGAGAAGCATTCAAAGCTAGCTATAGACATATGGAAAAATGCTCTAACTCACCATTGACTGGAGAAATGCAAATTAAAATAATTCTGAGGCACTACCTATTAGATTGTCTAATAAGACAGAAAATGTAAATAACAAATTTTTGGGGGGGTGATGTGGCAAAAATGACACATTAATAAACTATTGTTGGAGTTATGAACTGATTCAACCATTCTGTAGAGCAATTTGGAACTACGCACAAATGGCTATAAAACTATGTATATCCTTTGACCTAGCAATACCACTACTAGGTCTGAATTCCAAAAGAGATAAAAAAAACAAAAAAGGAAAAGAATTGTATATGTACATACATACATACAATATATATATACATACAAAAATGTTTATAGCAACTCATTTCTGGGAATAAAGAATTAGAAATTGAAGGGATGCCCATCAATTGGGGAATGACTGGACATGTTATGGTATGTGATTTTGATGTAATACTATTGTGCCATAAGAAATGATGAGCAGGATGCTCTCAGAAAAACCTGGAAAGACTTGCATGTGCTGACGTAAAGTGAAATGTACTGTGTACAAAGTAATAGCAATATGTGAGACAATCAGCTGTGAATGACTTAGCTAATCTCAGCAATACAACAACCCAAGACAACTCCAGAGGACTTATGATGAAAAATGCTATCCATCCACAGAGAAAGAACTGATTCTGTCTGAATAGATTGAAGCATACTTTTTTAAAATTTTCTTCATTTTTCTTGAGGTTTTTGTTGTCTATATTTTCTTTCACAACAATTACAACTAATACAGATGTTATGCATGACTACATATGTATATATTGAATCGGTTGCCTTCTTAATGTGGGGGGGAGGAAGGTGGGAAGGGAGAGAATTTGGAACTCTAAGTTTTAAAAACAAATGTTAAAATTGTTTTTACATGTAACTGGGGAAAATAAAATACTAAATATATACAAAAAGAAAAAAAACCCTGATACTCCAAAGGTTCAAATCATGGTCCCAAGATCCAAATCCCATCCTCAGACATTACTTCCTTAATTATTTGCTTCCCAGGTCTATTTTTTTCCTCTTCATTCTATACCTTCAATGGACAGCAGTGATGAAAAAACCATCTATGCTCCCTGTGGTCTGAAGTGTCTTGACTAAGACTTCATAAATTTGGTATATTTTCTAAATTCCTTCAAGCAGTATCATTTGTAACCATCTGAATTACCAGAATGAGTAGTAGTCATGTATTCTGACAAGTCTTGGGGCATTCTCTGTCCTGCTTGGATTAATAACTTGCATACATTGTTTCTCACTGGACAGAGCCTATGTTTATAATTTATCTTTCCTTGGTCAATAAGTAGATGTTCCCTACTTAGACTATGAAGTTCTCTTTTTAGAAAGTGCCTCTAAAAAAGCTTCTAAAACATACACACACACACACACACACATTCATGTGTATAGTGGTTCCCTTCCTTCCTTATGTGGCATTCTTTTGCTCTTCAGTGTTTTGACAGAGTTCAAGTTTCTGCTTTTCTTTCTCTCCTTAGATCCCTTTTCTATCCTCCCTCCACTTTACAATAAAGACTCCCTTCCATTTTTTTTTAAACAAACACTGTATTCAGTTCAATTTGATTCAATTCAACAAGTATCTACTATTATATGTTAGTGCTAGAGAGAGAAAGACAAAAATTAGTCTCTCTCTCTCTCTCTCTCTCTCTCTCAGACATGGTGAACATTCTATTCATCAAAAACTTCTGTTTACCATTCTAACTGGTATGAGATCCTCAATAATGGCCTTTCAAACTTCTTGTGGGTAATGGCTGCTTTAGCACCCTTACACCTTTACATCATTATATCACCTTTTAATACCTTGAAAGCCTCAATAAATTACTTTTTCCTTCTCTCCCTAATTTCTGGCCTCAGTTTAACTATTTGTTTATGTTTTTTTTTCCCCTTACCAACACTCCTGCTCTTCCTCCTTCAGATTGAGATCTCCTTTTTCCTCCTTCACCTTCAATCACTCTCCTTCAGTATTTCCTCAAGTTCTTTCAAATTTGACTCCCCAAATTCAATGTCATGTTCTATACAAGTCTAAAGTCTTCCACACCTTCACAATTTCCTTCTTTTTCACCTCAAGCTCTTCCTTTTCCAGCCCCTTCTCTTACACAATTTTCTCTCTGTAAGCTGGAAGCGGCATCACTGGCCCTGTAAGTTTCCCTAGCTGTAAGATCAAATAATCTGGATCATGCCTGCTGAAGTACCTTGTGGATCCAAGAGCAATAGATAGTTTCAGAATAGCCATTTATTAACTGTGTGACCATGAACAACTCACAATTTTCAAGTCCCAACCTCTTCATCTACAAAACGGGAACAATAGTTGTGCTCTCTGCCTCAATGGATTTGTAATGAGGTTCATATGAGATAATATCTATAAAGTAAGGTGTTAGCATTCAAAGTTCAATAAATGGATGAATGAATGAATGAATTCAGAGTATAAATGCTATGTTTAAATACCTAAAATGATCTTAGCTAAAAAGGTTTTAACCTTACAGATTAAAACCATTGGTTTCATAGATATTTTGCTTTTTTTTTTTTAACTTTCACTCACTGGGTACCATAGTTTCCCATATCTCACACACACACACACACACACACACACACACACACATACACGTATATCTTCACTTCTCTAATTAGCCTTTATCTCTAGCTTTCAAACTAGTTGTTCATTGAGAACAATCTAATCAGGGCAACTGTGGACATAATATGATCTCTTTGTATGCACAAACAAAGATGTTCTTTTAATCTACCATTGCTTATTTTGACATATAAACTTTGATAAATTGAACAGTAATTTTCAGAGATTATACATTCATTATCCTCAGCGCTTTTCTTGGATAGCAGGTTTTTTTTCTTTAAGGAGAAATATTCCTTTTTGGCATGACTGTTTACTTCTTTCTGCGTGCTTTTAAAGAAATGTCATGTAGAGATGTCTCTAGGTAACCTTAAGGCAAATGTTTTTTACCACAACTTTATTTTATAAAGTGCTTTTTTGAGGCAAAGCCATCTCAAAGTACTGTCAAAATTGGAAACAAAACAAAAGTCACACAGGCAGGAAAATCAATGATCTTTCAAATAATCCAAGATTAAGTCAAATCAAACCAGCTTTAAGCTTAGACTCTAAAGCTGACCAGTAGTTGGCTTACCTGATAAGTACCCAATAATAAGACTATGCAAGAGATTTAGGTGACCAAAAGATATATACTTTAAATAATGATTTATTGAGGATCAAATTGAAAATTTAGAACCATATCACTAAGTTTCAGGATTCAAATTAAACTGAAATAATTGATATTTGCTTTTTGAAAATCATAAATTTTAAATATTTTTTGCAGTTTTTATGTTAGCAACTTGTTGAAGCAGCATGGTCAAGCAGATAGAGGGCAGGTTTTGAAATTGGCACTATCAGCTTCAGTACTTGGCTAAAATATCATGGATGTGCAACCCAGGGGAAATCCATTATTTACTCAGTGCCCTTATAAATGTTCTTCATAAACTGTAGAACAGATGCAAGTTTGTATTAGTAGGTGAGCCTCACCATCAAGAGCTCCTTACAATGATGAAGTCATAGGTCTGAATATATATTGAAGTAGACATACATAAATAAGCACCTTTAGCCTTTGCATCTAAGTCTTGTAATGGAAACCAGTAAACTTTGGTCAAAGGCCTGGCACTGCTACTAGCCAGACATGGAATTTTAGAAAAAACATTTTACCTCTTTAGGGCACAGCTTCTTTATCTGAAAACAGAGGATTATGGCCCAGGTGACGTCTCTGGGCCTTTACAGCTCTAACAATCTATTCTTTCTGAATTTTTCTTCATAAATAATAAAAGCTACAAACTCTGTTTTCTCGTTAGTAAAGAAAATATTTAGACTGTACCAATTAAAAAATGTAAAGGAAATATTTAGATGATTTTGGTATTTTTCATACCAATTTATTAACCAGTTAGTTCTGGTTAATTTCTTCAATTTTCTTATTAAACTTTGTTCTCCTCAATGGACCTGTCATTTTAAAATTTTGTTCAATAAATTTGATGGCATTCTACATGGAGTGTTTTCTTTTAAAATGTCTAAGTAGCAAATATCATACATATAACATAAATATAATAATATATTTGTGTTATATAATATAATAATATATTATTATAAATATAATTATAATAGCAAATACTTTACAGAGAGTTGCTCATTTTAATTACTCCCATTATGAATAGGCTCCAAACTTGGTAAAACAGTCTATTTAGAATAATTACTTATATCATATATTTTGAATGCTTTCTGTTCAAGATACATTATATCCAAACAAATAACCAAATAAGGTACATTATATGGGCTGACTGGCCATATGGTCAAAATGATTTAATATCTTCCAAAATAATTTTATTTCTTGGTATTATAAGCCCAACCTATTATTAGAAATAGCATTGTGTAGTGTCTAGAGGTCTGGACTTGAAGTAAAGAAGAGCTAGACTCAAAGCCTGATTCATTTAATGGCTATGTTACCCTCATCAAATCATTTAAACTCTGGGCCTTGGTTTCCTCATCTGCAAAATAAGGGGCTTGATTGGATACTGTGGTCTATAAGGTCCCTAAATTTATGATCCTATAAACTTTATGGTTAAGTTTATCGATATTTATGAACTTGCTAATGTGGTTTGTGTATATTAGTGAAGATTTTAAGTTGGGAAATAGCTTTACAAAGGAAGTGGAGCTAAAAATATAGAAAGTTATATCTTTGAGGAGAAAATATGAGGATAATGGGACCCTCTGCCAAAGAGAAACATCATTTTCTAACCAACTTCATTTTCAGGATATGGATAGAATAAATTAAATAAAGAAATAGTTCATACTTAGAGTGATTTGTATAAAAAATTGAAAAGATACTGTTTATTACTAAAATACAACCTCACTGAAATAAGCCTTTGATTCTTAAAAATTGGAAAATGGGTACAGTAAATGATATTAATTACTCCCTTTTTTTGGTGGAAGATCTGGGTTCAGACCTCTGACTTCATCACTATGGGTAGGTCCCAATATGAAAATATTTTTCAATGATAGAGATTGGAAACTTATCTATAATATATGGTCTTAGAGCAATGGGGTCAAATTCAAATAGAAATTCATACCACTAATCTGCAATTCCTGTAGGCTGCATAATGACATTTTAAAATCATGATCTTACCTGTGTTTTATTATACTTCAACCATTCATTTGTCAGACAGGTTTAGGTCAATAAAAATTACTAACTTAGTTGGATTTCAAATTTACAAAGCATTTTCCTTATGACATCCATATGATAGTGTAAGTATCCCTATTTTATAAATTAAAAAATTGAATCTCAAAAGAATTGTAACCTACACATGATTGCTCAGCTAGTAAGTGAACTCATATCTCTAACCCTGGATTTGGTGTTCTATTTGCCATACTATATATAGCCATTGTTGCTAAATCCCAATCTCATATCTCCAACTGCCACTCAAATATCTCAAATTGGATGTTCAGTGGTCAACTTAAACTCAATATGTCCAAAATTGAAATCTTTACCTCTTCCCCAAAATCTTTCCCCTCTCTTAACTTTCCCATTACTATTAAGGGTAACATCATCTTCCCAGTCCCTCAGACTCACAACCCAGTTCTCATCTTTGACTACTCACCACCTCTCACCCTCCACATCCAATTTGTTGTAAAAACTTTTGCAACATCTCTTGAATATGGCTCCTTTTCTCCTCTGACACTACATCTACCCTAGTGCAGGCCCTAATCAGCTCATGGTTAGTGAGCTGATGAGTCCATCTACCTTGAGTTTCTTCCTACTGCAACCCGTCTTCCATTCAGCAGCCAAAGTAAACTAAAGCATAGGTCTGACCATGTCTCATACATACACAACAATAAAATCACAGTTCCATTGAAAAACATGATATTAAGTAGCAGTATCCTTTAGAAGATCAGGAATAGATGCTGAAAGCATGACTATCTGACCAGAATTCCTTCAGTCTGGTTACTCCTTATAACTCTTCTATAACTTAGGAGATAGTCTTCCTGAGTTGATATGACCTTCCAAATTCAGACATTGATAGTCATCCCTCTAGTGAGGAGCAAAGCCATTTTTCCCATACTCTGATATTGGATCAAACCCTAAGAAAACCTTATATTTCTTAGCTCTTGCCTTTCCCACTTTTCCTTTCCAGTGCCATCCACTCAGCTCATTTGAATGTTTCAGTACTTGAATGTGCAAATACCACATGTTCCAGGCCAGTTTTCTTTTTCTTAGTTCAAAGAATACATTCAATCATGTTCAGTCATGAGTTTTCCAATTAGGTTTCCCTTATTTGATTAATTTTGCTCATTAATGAAATCATTGCTGATCATGAAAAGTCATTTTCTTACCTCATTACCACCACTTATAGTAATTCCTGCTGCCATCATAGCTCTACCAGCTGTCTTCTCAGCCTCTAATTCATCTACCTTGAAGCATATCCTGGTCATAGTCTCGCTATACAAACTTGACCTCATAATAAAACCTCACCCAGGATGATTCATGACCATTTCAGAGATTGGTTCAATTTGTGGGGTTTTTTTTAATATCAAGATTATTTAAAATCTTAGCTTATTGGCACTACAATAAACTTCAGAGATTGTCTTGGAGAAAGCACTTCATTTTCTAGAACACGAAAATGGGGTTAAAAAAGGCTAAAGGGATTTAGCCATATTTACATTGTTATATTTGCTCATTTCAAATCAATTAGGGAGGGTATTGAAAAGTCCTTTATGCATGGGACCAATCAAACAATATACATTTACTAAGTATCTACTATGTTCTGGGCACTGTGCTAAGCACTGGATCACAGGAGATAAGAGCCAGAATAGATCATAAAAGTAAGGTTGTAACTAAGACAAAGATGCCCAGTCTTAGGGGAGGATGCAAGGGATTGCACAAGGGTAGGAACTTCACTCCACACTAAATTTAAAACTGACAAACTTCCTCGAAGGAAAAAGGCAGGGGCAATCAGTGGTGGTAAGGTAGGATAGATTTATTACCAAGAAGATCTGGTCACAGGATAATAAGGAGAAAAGTGGTGGGGAAGGGAACAAGCATTTAGTGACTATATTCCAAGAACTGTGATAAGCACTGAAGCAGACATAGGCTAAGTGAATTTCGTAGGGTCACACAACTAATGCAGCTTGATTTGAACATGTCTCCTTGATTTCAGGTCCAGAGCTCTATCCATTGTACCAGCTAGCTGTCTAAAAATGGGAACAGTTTTGTACTGAGAAGCAGTTTAATTGTCTCACAGAGGTCTTTAGGCAGAGGCTGAGGCTGACAGGACCCAAGTTTTAGCCCAGCCTGCTTGTGAGAAGAGAGGCCCTGACCTAACCCAGTAAAACTGTTTCTTCTGCAGAAAGAGGGGATGGCCCTTCAGGTAGCACTTCTAGATTTCACATTTTACTATACAGCATTCATCATTTAAACTATGATACTAGATACAAATTGGAAAAACAAATCAGTAGACAGACGATAAAAAATGAAGAATCAGAAAGAACTGAACCCAATACCTCATCATTTGCTAAATGCGAGCACATAAATTCCATGAGGAAGAACTCACTCTTTGATGATTTTGACAGCAATTAAATTTAGACCACTCTCTTACATGATCAATTCAAATGAGACATGATTTGAATATTAAAAATGTCATAAAAATATTAGAAAAGAATCAGTTCAAGTACCTTTCACAAGTATGGAACAGGGGAGATTTCTTAACCAAATGAAAGTAAGTGAATCACAGAAGATAAAATAGATAACTTCAATTAAATGAAATTGAAAAGCTTTTCCATAAATAAAATCACTGCAACTAGAATAGTAAAAGAAGCTGTTGAATGAAACAATATTTGTATAAAATATTTTAATAAGGATCTCTTATCTAAGATATACAGGAAACAAATAAATATATAATACCAAGTAATTCCCCCAGTGGACTGGGAAGACCCAAAGCTGAACATGTTTTCACTCAATTGGGAAAAATCTAATGAAGAATTTGAATACTCATGAGATTAATTATTTACGAGGCAACATCCTAAGGAGAAGATGGGATCAGAAGCACAGGTAAAAGGGTAATTCTTAGTCAAGAATGGAGTCAGTTTTTTCCCCTGTGACAGTAACAAAAAGGCAGAAGATGGTGGAGGGAAAGGAAGATGGCGAAGGGAAAGCAGTGACTGTCTTGAGCTCTCTCCCAAAGTACTCCAAACACCTAACAATACGGCTGTAAACAAATTCTAAAGCAGCAGAACCCACAAAAAGACAGAGTGAAACAAATTTCCAGCTAAAGACAGCCTGGATGGTTGATGGGAAAGGTATATTGCGCTGGGCGGGGAGAGGAGCACAGTTCGGCATGGGTGCACGGGCCACAACAACCCTGGAGCAGGCCTCAGAGGACTGAATCATAGGCAGCTGTGGCGGTTTCCAGACATCTCAACCCAGGAATGCCAAAGACAACTTGGAAGGTCAGTGGGAAAAGTCTGTGACTGCGATGAGAGAGGAGCTAGGTCTCAGCCACACGTCTTGAGTGTGGTCCAGGCTGCGGCTTTTTCCTGAGCTTCTGGCCCACAGACTGAAGGGGAATCGAGTGGCTCATCAGAGGGGGATTGCTGGGATCTCTTTGCCAGTGCTGAGGCAGGAATCTCTTGCTTTACCAGTGCTTGGATCTGGGTCACAGTTCTGAGGGGCAGTCCTGGGGCGAGGAGGAGCACTGGCATGGTGGAGCTTGTTGTGGCAGTAGAGAGGAAACACCTCACCCATTATCATATCACCTTGGAAGAACTGAAAATTTACAGGTCCCTAGAAGTACATCTGAAAAGGACTGGACAAACCCCTGAAGCTTAGGACAGTATACTCTTCACATTTGAAGCAGACTTTTACCTTAACAAAGAGTTTAAAACTCAAGTAATTGGCTGAGATAATAAGTAAGCAGCACAAAAAGTCAGACTATATTATCTTACTTTGGTGACAAAGAAGATCAAAATATACAACCAGAGGAAGACAACAAAGCCAAAGCTCCTACATCCAAAGCCTCCAAGACAAATATGTATCAGTCCCAGGCCTTGGAAGAGCTCAAAAGGGATTTTGAGAAGCAAGTAAGAGAAGTAGAGGAAATACTGAGAGTGATGCAAGAAAATCATGAAAAACAAGTCAACAGCTTGCTAAAGGAGACCCCCAAAAAAAATACTGAAGAAAATGACACTTTAAAAAATAGCCTAACCCAAACGGCAAAAGAGGTCCAAAAAGCCAATGAGGAGAAGAATGCCCTAAAAAGCAAAATTGGCCAAATGGAAAAGGAAGTCCAAAAGATTACTGAAGAAAATACTTCCTTAAAAATTAGAATAGAGCAACTGGAAGCTAGTGACTTTATGAGAAATCAAGACACTGTAAAACAAATCCAAAAGAATGAAAAATTAGAAAACAATGTGAAATATCTCATTGGAAAAACAACTGACCTGGAAAATAGATCCAGGAGAGAGAATTTAAAAATTATTGGACTATCTGAAAGCCATGATCAAAAAAAAGAGCCTAGATATCGTCTTTCAAGAAATTATCAAGGAAAACTGTCCTGATATTTTAGAACCAGAGGGCAAAATAGAAATTGAAAGAATCCACCAATCTCCTCCTGAAAGAGATCCCCAAAGGAAAACTCCTAGGAATATTGTAACCAAATTCCAGAGTTCCCAGGTCAAGGAGAAAATATTACAAGCAGCCAGAAAGAAACAATTCAAGTATTATGGAAACACAATCAGGATAACACAAGATTTAGCTGCTTCTACATTAAGGGACTACAGGGCATGGAATATAATATTCCAGAGGGCAAAGGAGATAGGATTACAACCAAGAATCACCTACCCAGCAAAACTGAGTATAATCCTGCAGGGGAAAAAATGGTCATTCAGTGAAATAGAGGACTTTCAAGCATTCTTGATGAAAAGACCAGAGTTGAATAGAAAATTTGATTTTCAAATACAAGACTTGAGTGGAACATGAAGAGGTAAACAGGAAAGAGAAAATCATAAGAGACTTATTAAGGTTGAACTGTTTACATTCCTGCATGGAAAGATGATATTTGTAACTCATGAGACCTTTGTCAGTATTAGGGT
>NW_020954720.1:16793424-16836213 GCF_900497805.2 Vombatus ursinus
AGATAGATAGATAGATAGATAGATAGATAGATAGATAGATAGATAGAGGGCATAGGGTGTGTTGAAAATGAAGGGGTCATATCTGGGAAATGAAATTAAGGGACGAGAGAGGAGTATACTAGGAGAAGAAGAAAGGGAGAGGTAGAATGGGGTAAATTATCCCACAAAAAAAAACAGAAAAGAAAATGCTCTTACTGTGGAGGGGAAATGGGGGAAGGTGAGAGGGAATGAATGAATCTTATTCTCATAGGATTTGACTTAAGGAGCCAATAACATATGCACTCAATTGGGTGTGGAAATCTGTCTTACCGTACAGAAAAATGGGGTGGGGGAAGGAGACAAGAGAGTAGGGGAATGATAGAGAGGAGGGCAGAGTGGGAAAGGGAGTAATCAGAAGCAAATACTTCTGAGGAGGGACAGGGTCAAAAGAAAGAATAGAATAAATGGGTGGGCAGGACAGGATTAAAGGAAATAGAGTTAGTTTTTCACAGCATGTCTACTATGGAAGTGTTTCGCATAACTGCACATATATAACCTATATTTAGTTGCTTGCCTTATCAATGAGAGTGGGTGGGGAGGGAGGAAGGGAGAAAATTTGGAACCCAAAGTTTTAAAAACACATGTTTAAAAAAAATGTTTTCACATGCAACCGGGAAATAAGAAATACAGGAAATGGGGTACAGAAATCCATCCTGCCCTACAGGAAAATTGAAGAGGAAGGGGATAAGAGAAGGGGGAGAGATATAGAAGGGAAGGCAGACTAGGAGAAGGGGTATCTAGAATGCATGCCATCTTGGGGTGGGGGGAGGGGCGAGATGGGGTGAAAATTTGGAACTCAAAATCTTGTGGAAGTATGTTAAATGTTAAAAACAAAAAAATAAATAAAAATTACCATAAAAAATTAAAAAAAAATAAAAACAAAAGGCCCAGCCCACAGCAGGCCTATGAATAGATGTAGTGGGTAGGAAGCTCCTTCTCTGGGGTCCTTGCTGATTCCCAAAAAGCTTGTTTGGATTATGGAGTTCCTAAACAATGAATTTGGCTTGCTTAGAATTTGCAAGTATATAGAAATGATCTCCAACAATTGGCTTTTACACAAAGACAAATTTAAATCAGATGTTAAGTCCTGGTAAATATTTCCCCAAGCTATGATAAGTGAAAATTGGCTGTTTGAGGTAAAAGCTCATGGGACCATAACTGATTTTTAGTTGTCTGAGAGATCATAATAATCCATCAATAATCAATAGTCAATAACCCACCATCTGAGAGAAATGCCACAAACTACTCAGAGGGAATGTGATATAAGTGAAGGTCTGCAGCTGGAAAAGCTGAGAGAATAATTTTAGTCTCAATCTAAGATAGGATCCTCCTGGCTCAGTTTCTCCATTGTCTTCCTTTGAAAAGGAATGTTACCCACTTGGCTATTCCCGAGTCTGGCTGTGAGGTGGAATTGATACTGCATTACTGGAAAACTATGAATTAACTGAATTCAAACAGAACTAAGGATGTTTTATCCTGTCATACTTGGTATGAATCATGTCCCTGCTTTATCCTTTTATAGCAAATTTCTAAAATCAGAGCAAATAGTCAATAAAAGATATAAGCACAAAAAGAAAAAGAAAAAGGCAAGAAGAAGAGTCTAGATCCACTCCACTTCACATCTGCTGCTCTGCCTAGATGGTCTTCCCAGGGTAAGCTTATCATGTCAAAACACTACCATGCCACTAATTCAGCTTTGATTGAATCCACCTCTCTCTCTGCTGCCTCTCCCCTCTGACTGTAGGACTGGAAGATGGAGTAGTAAACTCTTCCAAATGCCTTCCTTTAAAGAGGGCACAAACCAGAATCTTAGCTCAATCTACTTTGCATCTGCTGGTCTGTCCAGTTTCAGCTCCATTGAACTCCATTGTCTTTGCACCAGGTACTCCTTGGTGTCCCAGTCTTACCCTCACCTCCAAATCCTCTATCTAGCTTCTTTTTGTGTGTTGACTCCCCCTTTAGATTGTAAATTCCTTGTGGGCAAAGATTGATTTTAATTAACTGTATCTGCAGCTTTTAGCACTGTGCCTAACACATGTGGTTAATAAATGTTTGTTGGATTAGATTGGTGATGTTGAGATATGCTGGTAAATGAAGGAAAACTTGGAGGAAAAACTTAATTTGGAGTCATCAGAAGCCTGAGTTCAAATTCCAACTCTAATATTCACTGACTAATTATATAACCTGGACATGTTGTTTAACCCCTGTTAGCCAAGGTTTCACCATCTGTAAATAGATGAATCAATCTTTAAGTTATGTACATCAGAAGTTTTTTTTTTTTGAGAGAAGCTGTTTGTAAACTTTAAGATGCTATATAAAGAGCTATTATTGTTATTGTCACAGGAAATGAAGAGCTGGCAGATGTAATTTTTGAGTTTCTTTCAGTAATATTTCTAATATCAGAGAAAACAGGCAAGGTATCATATGATTAGGGGAGGGGAAAGATCTAGATTTTCCAAAAAAGAGAAAAGAACAGAATCTGTACGATATAGGCTAGAGAGCTTGACTTTCATTCTAGGTAAAATTCCACAATGTATCATTAAAATGATGGTTGGAAAATACCTAGAAAAGGAAGCAGTGATCACCACATTCATGACAAGATATGTCATGCCAGATTATTCTCATTTACATTTTTGAATAGTTACTAGACTAACAAAGGAGATAAATGCCATGCTTATACTTTGTCTTACTTTTAACTAAGCTAAAAAATTTCATTTTACAAATAAAATATTCATACTCTTAAAAATCACAGTATTCTTGTGCATAAGATGAAGAAGAAATGTGGACTTAATGATTATCTAATTAGATAGACTTCATGCTTCTCTTGAATCTTGTATGTGAAAGTCAAATTTTCCATTCAGTTCTGGTCTCTTCATCAAGAATGCTTGAAAGTCCTCTATTTCACTGAATGTCCATTTTACCCCTGAAGGATCATACTCAGTTTTGCTAGATAGGTGATTCTTGGCTGTATCCTATCTCCTTCACCCTACAGAATATTATATTTCAAGGCCTGAAGTTCCTTCATGCAGAAGCTGCTAAATCTTGTGTTATTCTGATTGTGTTTCCACAGTACTTAAATTGTTTCTTTCTGGGTGCTTGCAATATTTTCTCCTTGACCTGGGAATTCTGGAATTTGGCTACAATATTCCTAGGAGTTTTCCTTTGGGGATCTTTTTCAGGAGGTAATAGGCAGATTCTTTCCATTTCTATTTTATTCTCTGGTTCTAGAATATCAGGACAGTTTTCCTTGATTATTTCTTGAAAGATGATGTCTAGGCTCTTTTTTGATCATGATTTTCAGATAGTCCAATAATATTTAAATTCTCTCTCCTGGTTCTATTTTCCAGGTCAATTATTTTTCCAATGAGATATTTCACATTGTCTTCTATTTTTTCATTCTTTTAGTTTTGTTTTACAATGTCTTGATTTCTCATAAAGTCACTAGCTTCCATTTGCTCCATTCTAATTTTTAAGGAAGTATTTTCTTCAGTGAACTTTTGGACTTCTTTTTCCATTTGGCCAATTCTGCTTTGCAAGGCATTCTTCCCCTCCCTGGCTTTTTGGATCTCTTTTGCCATTTCAGATTGTCTATTTTTTAAGGTGTTATTTCCTTCAGTATTTTTGGGTCTCCTTTAGAGAGCTGTTGACTTGTTTTTCATGATTTTCTTGTATCACTCTCATTTCCCTTCCCAGTTTTTCCTTTCCTTCTCTTATTTGCTTCTCAAAATACTTTTTGAGCTCTTCAATGGCCTGGAACTGATTCCTATTTTTCTTGGAGGCTTTGGATATAAGAGCTTTGACTTTGTTGTCTTCTGGTTGTATGTTCTGATCTCCTTTGTCACCAAAGAAAGATTCTATGGTCTGACTTTTTTTGCACTGTTTGTTCATGTTTCCAGCCAAACACTTGAGTTTTAAACTCTTTGTTAAGGTAAGGGTCTGCTTCCAGTATGGAGAATGTACGGTCCCAAGTGTCAGGGGATTTATGTAGCTGTTTTCAGAGATACTTCTAGGGACCTGTAAATTTTCATTCTTCCAAGGTGGTATGATCAAGGGTGAGGTATTTACTCCTTTCCTGGCCTGTACTCTGGTCTATGAGTAACCACAAGCACTCTTTTCTGCCTTAGAACTGTGAGGAGGCTTCCTTCTCCACTGCCACTACAAGCTCCACCAAGCCAGTGCTCCTCCTCTCCCCAGGACAACCACCCAGGATGGCAGCCCAGATCCAAGCACTAGCAAAACAAGAGAGCTCTACCTCAAAACCAGCAAAGAGATCCCTGCAATCCCCCTCTGATCAGCCACTGGATTCCCTATACATATGTGGGTTGAGAGCTGTGGAAGCAGCTGCCACCCCAGGGCAGCCCTGGGACTGGGGCTGGGACCAAGCTTTTCTCTCACCACAATCAGACAGACCTTTCCTACTGATCTTCAAAGTTGTCTTTGGCATTTATGGGTTGAAAAGTCTGAAAACCACCATAGCTGTTCATGATTCAGTTCCCCGAGGCCTGCTTCAGGCTCACTGAAGCCTGGTCTTTGCCTCTGCACCCATGTTGAACTGTGCTGCTCTCCCAGCCTGGCACAGTAGACCTTTCCAATCAACCATCCAAGACGTTTTGGGCTGGAAATTTGTTTCACTCTGTCTTTTTGTGGGTTCTGCTACTGTAGAATTTGTTTAGAGCCATTTTTTACAGGTATTTGGAGGGGTTTGGGGGAGAGCTCAAGCAAGTCGCTGCTTTTACTCTGCCATCTTGACTCATCCCCCTCTATGCAATTTCATAATTTGTATTATTTAGAAGAGAAAAGCAGCTTAAATTTTGGTAAATTGAAGCCAAGCATGCTAACTAACAGTAAGTCATCACATGAAGCTCCTGACACAGACTGGGCATCAGAAAACATTTGATTAATCAATTTATTAATCATAGAGGGAAGAATTATTACTCTGGTGAAAATCATTGATTATGAGAGGCTTCCTAAAGAATAAAAGAATTATTGATTGGTAAACATAAAAGGAAGAAATGTCTCATTCCACCCAGCACCATTCTGCAAAGCTATTATTCTGGGTACTAGTCAACCTGCAAATCAAGACCAATAGCCACCAAGAAACTGAGTCTGCTTAAAAAGTGATTAATTCTTTACATAATGTACTTTCTACATGTAAATCATCAAGCCATTACTGATTGCTTTATCTTTTTTTTCACCTAAAAATTGTCCAAATTCCCTTTGCATCAGTTTATTTATTTCATGCCTTTATTGCTGACTGACACTTTGGAATTCTTAGCTTGTGTCATGAAACACTAACTCAAAAGTCTTATCTATCCAGAACATTTTGGATTTGCTTGTTCTGTTCCTTTGTATTTTTTCTGCTTCCTTCAAATTTGTGTCATCAGCAAATTTAACTCCATTCAAAATATACCTTTCACAAGGTCATTTACATTATGCAACAAAACTTTGATAAAGTTTAATTATGGATATGAATTAAGCCCCTCAAAAACATTAAAAAAGCACTTTGACACTCAATCTTTACTTCATGGATTTTTTAATTGAAAAGAAAAAGCACAGTGTATAAACAGAAGATAAAATATTAACCTAGATTTTTAAAATTTTAGAATGGAGGCAGTTCAGTTGAATCACCTTCAACTTTTACTGCTGATGCTATTTACATGATAATCAGGTGGTACCAAGAAAGGCACCTGTAGATGGAAGTTTACTGCTTTGATCTCTTATTAATTCTCAGAAATATAAAGGTGTTAGAATTCACAGTAGCCATCAAAGAAGCTTCTATAGAATCTTCATGAATGAAATTGAGTACCCCATAGAGCTAGAACTACTTCTGTGACTATTTCACTCAAGGGTAGGTCTCTAGTATTGGTACATCAAAGCCACTGATGACACAACTGATGTTTATTCCTTCATTCTTCTGAGTTCTACTCTTTGGACTTCTTTTTCCACAATATCCTGGCAGCATTCTCACTCTGGAAGATGTCTCTGTCACCCTGTCCCAGATGTTTTTTCAATCTGAAAGATCCCTTCACCCCTGAGGCCTTCTTACTATGAAAGATCCATCTGTTCCTGAGGTTCCTTCTTCCAACTGGTCAGTTCCTCCGAAACTCTTCATTTTAAGGAAATGCCCAGGCCAGCCATGTTTATGCTCTCATATCTCTCTGGCCTCTCCTCCTTACTCTGTACTACCTTCTCAACTATCTCATCTCTCTTCCATCCCCCTTCCTCATATATACTTTTCAGCTTCTTTTTATATATTACCTTCCCCCATTAGAATATAAACTCCTTGAGAGTAGGAACCGCCTTTATTTTTGCTTATATTTGTATTCCCAGTGCTTAATACAGCCCCCAGTAGATAGTAAGTCCTTAATAAATGTTGTTGACTTTACTTGATATTGTCAGCAATAGCATTCATTAACACTGAATTTGCCTTAAAGTCAATTTTATCTTGCCTTAATTTAAGGTTGAGATTATAACCCAAGACAGCTATGGTTTCTATCTGGGCTCCTTCTTTACCATATCTCCCCCTGGTGATATTGTATACTCGGAATTTCACGAAAGTTGGCACTTAATCTTCCCCATCTGTCCAAGAACAGATAGACACTTACTTTGACTGTAGAACAAGATATGGTTGGCATGAAAATGGTTTACTACTCTGTAAGATTACCATACATGAGGCCTGTACAACGTGAAGCCCACAGGTCGCTTGCAGCCCGCCCAAGCAGACTATGGGCGGTATGTTGTGCGGGCCTACCCAAAGGTATTAGGACTCTTAATCACTTCTTCTTAAAGGGCCAGTGAGCCCAATTAGCTCTGTCTGAGAACATCTTTTGGGCCTGAGGATGACCTGAGTCATAGTTATATCCTCTACATTTTTAGCAGGCCGCCCAAAATCCTTTGACAGGCCACATGCAGCCCACAGGCCAAATGTTGTGCAGGCCTGCCATACATCTTCCTACCATTTCAAGTTTGTATTCTTTAAATCATTCAAGAAGCACTCATTAATTGCCCTCAATTTGATAGGCACTGTGCTATGTATTAGAGCTACAAATACAAAGAATGAGGCAATCTCTAGTCAAAAGGAAATTGCATTTTAACAGAGTAGACAACACATACTAATGTAAATTAATACAGTCTAAATATAAATATAATAATTACAAAAATAATTAAATATGAAGTTTTTTGGGAGAGAAGAGTTGGAGGGATATGGATCATGAACGGCTTCAAGAAGAAGGTATCTTTTTTTCCTGCATATTGAAAGAAGAGTGGGACTATGTATAGCAAAGGTGAAGAAGAAGTACATTTCAGGCCAGTGGAAAGGTATTCTGAGGGTAGAGGCAGTGTAATGTGTGAGGAGTAAAGAGAAGGCCAGTTTGGCTGTATCATAGAGTACAAAAGGGAGAGTAATGTTCAGTAAGGCAGGAAAGATACTTTAGAGCCAGGTCATGAAAGGCTTTAAAAGCTAAACAGTGGCAATAGGAAATCATTGGAGATAATTGAATGGTCAAGTCACATTTTCAGATCTTCATTTAAAGAAAATTGCATTGACATCAGTGGGCAACATGTAAGGGAACAGCGAAAGACTGGAGGCAGGGAGACCTGTTGGGAGGTCATTACAACAATTTAGGCAAGAGGTAATGTGATAGGTTGTGTGAGTAAAGAGTTTGAGCCAGATGTGAAAGATGCTGTTCAAGGAGAAATAGTGAGATTTGGCAACTGATTGAATATGTGGGGTGAAGGAGAATGGAGAATTGAAGATAATGCAAATGTTAGAAAATTTCAAACTGCAAGAATGGTGACACTTTCAACAGAAACAGTGAAGTTTAGAAGAGGGAAAGGTTTTCTGGGGGCATGGGTAGTGAGGGAAGATAATGAACTCTATTAATGGCATGTTATATTTGAGATATCTAAAATGCCCAATAAGCAATCCCAACATGAGATTGAAGATTAGGGGAGCAACCAAAGCTAGGGGTGTTTATGTGTGGGGGGGGGGGGCACATACATTCACCATTCATATACCATTAAGTCTGTGTGAGCTGATAAAGGGTATGGAGGGAAAACAAGAAGGTCCACAACAGCATAGGGGAACACCAACAGCTAAGAAGGATGTGGATGATGAGCCAGCAAAGGAGACAGAGAAAAATAGGTCAAACAAATAAGAAGGTAATTAGTGGCAGAAGGCAGTGGAGTAGTAGTTCTTACAATGTGGAATCAGGGAGACCAGGAATTGAATTCTACCTCAGCCACATATTAATTGTGTGATATTAGGGACTTAATTTTATTTCAATTTCCCCAAGAATAACAACAAAAACAATAATAACAACTAGCATTTCTGTGACATTTTTAGATTACAAAATACTTTAAAATATTATCTCATTTTATCTACAAAACAACCCTGTGAGATAAGAAATATTATTATGGCTATATTTACAGATAAGGAAACTGAGGAAGATGTTAAGTGTCTTGGCTGGAGTGCCACAGCTAGTAAGTGTCCAAATCAGGATTAGAACTCAGGTTTTCCTGCCTCTAGGTCTAGAACATTATCTGCTGTGTCACCTGGTTAATTGTCTATAATTCTATAAAATGTGGATAATGAAAGAACCTACCTCTAAGGTTATTGTAAGATTCAAATGAGTAAGTGCATATAAAGTCCTTGGTAAGACATTTTAAAAAGCTATATTAAGGTGACATATAATTCATTTTAATAACATATTATATAAAATATAATAATTATGAACATAATATGTTATATATTAATTAATATGCCTTTTTAAAAATCATCTATCAAATAGGCTTTGAAGAGGAACCAAGATGGTAGAATAAAAGTAGGAACTTGCCTGAGCTCTCCCAAATTATCCTCCAAACATGCTTAAAATAACAACTCAAAATGAATTCTGGAGTGGCAGAACCAAAAAAGGAACCAAAAAATTTTCCATTGAAAAACTCTCACCAAGGTGAGAGTGGAGCACAGTCTAGCATAGGCCATGCCAGTGCAGATCTCACTCAGCAAGCCAGCATCAGGCCTTAAAGATGCCTGAGCTGGCCAAGGCTGCAACTTCTGGAGCTTAGCCCACACACTGTAAGGGTCAGACCACTGGTCAGAAGGAGAATACAGGGGACCTTTTGCTGGCACTGGAAGTAAGCCTCTGTTTCGTTGCCCATAAGAGTATCCAGATAACAGTTCCAACGAAGAGCACTAGTAGAAGCGAGGACCCTGGTCACAGTTCCAGGGTAGAAAAAAAGTGTTTGTGGTCACTCAAAGAAAAAAATACAGACTAGGAAAATAGTGACCATACCTCCTAGATCATACCACCTTGAAAGAACTAAAAACTTACAGACCCCCAAAACTACTCTGAAAATAGCAGCACAAAAAGCCTAAAGATTAGAACAGTGCCCCTCCACCCCAGGAACAGAGCCCAACTTTAACATAATGTTAAAAATCAAGAAATGGGCTTGAAAATGACAAACAACAAAAAGAACCTGAGAATAGAAAGATACTATTGTGACAGGGAAGACCAAAACATAAAGTCATAAGAAGACAATGAAATCAAAGAAGCTACATATAAAGCCTCGAAGAAAAACATGAATTGGTTTCATGCTCAGGAAGAACTCATTTTAAAAGTTTTTTAAATCAAATAAGAGGTGTAGAGGGAAAATTGTATGGAAAAGAAATGAGAGTGATACAAGAAAATCATGAAAAAAGAGTCATAATCTTGGTACAGGAGGCACAAAAAAAATACTGAAGAAAATAACTCCTTAAAAATAGAATAGGTCAAAAGGTAAAAGAGGCACAAAAATCCATTAAAAAGAATTCCTTAAAAACATAATTGGTCAAATGGAAAAAAGGTACAAAAAAGCTTACTAAAAAAAATAATTACATAAAAATGAAAATTCAGCACGTGGAAGCTAATAACTCCATGAGACATCAAGAAACAATAAAATAAGATAAAAAGAGTGAAAACAAAATAGAAGAAAATGTGAAATGTCTGGAAAAAAAACAACTGATCTGGAAAATATGTTGAGGAGAGATAATTTAAGAATTGTTTTTAATACCTAAAAGCTATGGTTAAAAAAAAAAAGGGCACAGTCATCATTTTTCAAGAAATCACCAAGGAAAACTGCCCTGATATTCTAGAAACAGAGGGCAAAACAGAAACTGAAAGAATCCACCAATTACCTCCTGAAAGAGATCTAAAATTGAAAACTCCTGGGACTATTAGAGCCAAATTCTAGAGTCTCACATCAAAGAGAAAATATTACATGTAGTCAGAAGGCAATAATTCAAATATCATGGAGCCACAGTCAAAATAACACAAGATTTTGCTTCAGTATCAAAGAATTGGAGGATTTGGAATATGAAATTTTGTAGGAGCTAAGATTACAAACAAAAATTGACTGCCAAGCAAAACTGAGCATAATCTTTCAGGGAACAAAATAGAAGACTTTCAAAAATCCCTGATGAAAAGACCAGACTCGAATATAAAATCTGACTTTCAAGTATAAGTCTTAAGAAAAGTCTAAAAGCATAAATAGGAAAGAGAAATCATAAGAACTTCAATAAGGTTAAACTGCTTGCATTCCTATATGAGAAGATGAACCTTGTAATTCATAAGAACTTCATCATTATTAGTGCAGTTAGAAGGAGTGTACATAGACAGTGGATATAGGTGTGTGGGTGTGAGTTGACTATGATGGGATGATAACCCCCCCAAAAAATTCAGGGGTGAAAAAAGGGATGCAGTGGGAGAAGAGGAAAGGAAGTATAGAATGGGATAAATTATCTCACATAAAAGATGCATGAAAGAGCTTTGACAATGGAAAGGAAAATGGGGTGGGGATGGGGGGGCAGGCAATGCTAGCACCTTTCATTGGAATGAGCTCAAAGAAGGAGTAACATAGGGGACAGCTAGGTGGTGTAGTGAATATAACCCTGGCCTTAGAGTCAGGAGGACCTGAGTTCAAATCCGGTCTCAGACACATAACACTTACTAGCTGTGTGACCCTGGGCAAGTCACTTAGCCCTGATTGCCTCCCAAAAAGCAAAAAAACAAAAAACGAAAAACAAACAAAAAAAAAAAAACATACATACATACTCAGTTGATTACAGAAATATGTCTTACCCTATCAGGAAACAGGAGAAGAGGAGGATAAGAGAATAATTGGAAATAGTCAGCAAGTGTTTATTCAATGCTTCATATGTGCCAAGCACTGTGCCAAGTGCTAGGAATACAAAGAAATACATACATACACACACACACATGCACACACACACAAACAAACAAACCACACCTTGGCAACTAGGAGGTGAAGTGGATAGAGTGATAGAGTGACGTGGAGTCAGAAATATCTAAGTTCAGGTCTGGCCTCAGAAATTTCCTAATGGTAGGTATGTATGTCACTTAATCTTTGTCTACCTCAATTTTCTCAACAAAAAATGGGTATAATCATAGCACCTACCTCTCAAGATTGGGAAGACCAAATAAGATAATATTTGTAAAGTGTTTAGCAGAATGTTTGGCACTTAATGGGCATTTACTAAATGCTTATTTTAAAAAGAAAGAGACTTTAACCTCAAGGAACTTGTGTTCAAAAGAGGCATAAACATGCAAACAACTCTGTACATATAAGATATATGCACAGTGCTGAAATTCTTATTATTGACATGAAAATCCACAATCTGAAGGATATGACAGCAGGAATTGTTTTTCAACATATCTTTCTCTATAACATTATTCACTTGAAAGAATAAAGAGCATTTTAGATAGAAAAAAGAAAAATAGAACTCATGGATTAAGAAAAAACTCCTTCCTATTATGTTTGAACAAACTAGAGAGAAGGCCAGAAATTTGTAATCTTCTTTACCAGAGAACAGATCAGCACTCCAGAATCAGCAGTTCAGGCCCTTATAACAAGGTTTTCATATTTTACTTCCACTGTCCTTTGAGTTCCTTATAACTTATTGCTATTGCTTCAATAAGATTAAATGTTTGATCACAAGAACAGAAATGTCACCTTTTCTCCTCTGCTTCTCCCTATAGAGCAAAGTTACTGGTCTTTGTAAAACACCATTTCCAAAGGACAGGAGAATTAATAAGTCTTCTTGAACCCTTCTCAGGTGTTTGATTAATTTAAGGGCAGACTACAACACTCTGTGATGTTAAATAGCATGATCCAAATTCAAACAAACATTCTCTAAGCTATTGCTAACGTTTTAGGAATCAGTGGTGAGCTTGCTGCTAATGCCACTGCTGAAGGGGAAATGAGATGCAGAGTGGATAACTTCCAAAAGAGAAAACTAAAGAATTGAAATTAAGATATGAGACTGTATAGGGTATCTACCTCATATCTGTGACTAGTAAAGAATGCAATTTGGTTTTTATCTGAGGGTATGCAGCATCCCTTTATTCTCAGTAAGGAGCATTTGCATGAACAATAAATATAAAAAAGGACTGACAAATATCCAGGAATATAAAGTTAAACATTTTGGTTTATTCTTAGCTACTATCATTTTTTAGTTATTTGTGTTCATTTTTTGCTGTAATTGAAAAAAAATCAGATAATTGGATTTGCTTTATGATAAAGGGCATACCTGACAAAAAGTAGAATCTTCTGTTGCCTCCTACCCACCCTACATGCAAATAACTCAGAAGCCTGGCATGAATAAATACTTTCTAATACTATGAAATGGGAGAGTAAGAGAACAGAAATCTAGAGTCTCTACTGAGATTAGAACAAGTCCTGGTCTGGAAAACATGTCAAATAGATTGATTTCTTACATTAAAAGTCCTTACTGGTTCTATTCAAAGAGACTATCATCACAACAATAAAAACCACAAGTGACCATTGAACTCACCAAGCAAAGTTTTGAAGCTTGTAGTCAAAGGAAAAGAAGTGGACAATTTTGTGGACAATCTTGAAAACTTCATCCTGGTTCAGTACAGTTTCTTCAAAACTACCCTTGGCTTAGATTCTTATAATCTAGCCACGGAATTAGATTCTTACAATCTAGCCAATAGCTCACTAATGTTCAGACTCCTTAAGAGTCTGCCCAATATGATGGATGTTCTAATAAACCTTGTCTTTGACTGAAAGAAGGCTTGGGTCAAATTCTTTTGGGCAGGATCCAGAGTTGTGATTTTGGGGTCTCAGCACTCCCAAGCCCCTAAACCTCAACATTTTGGTGGACTGTACAGGGAAACTGCCTAACTCCAAGTTCTTCTCCAGTCAAGACTGGAAGGTATGTAAGCCCCCCCCCCCCCCCCCGCTTTCTTCCTCTGCAGTTGGGGTCGCTCTCCAAACACCAAGGCTTAGAGGTGATTTTCAGGCAGACAGTTACAAGACTGTTTCACACTTGGTCTGATGCTCTCAGGCTTTCAGTCTGCTGGGTTGGTTCGAGGCCACGGACCTGGCAGCATAGAGGACAAGGATTGATGCCCTACCTGGAAGTGTATGCCCAATTCTGTTAATTCCCTTGGAGCTAGGGAATTGAGGAAAACTGTACTTGCTTTTTGGTTCCTTGAGGCCTACTTTCTTCCCTCTACATCCCTAAATCCTCCTTCATGGAGGTTACAGGGAAAAGTTAGAACAGCTAAAAATATATTGGCAGATTCTAGAGGTTTTGTGATTGATCATTAAGGAGTTTTGAAACACCTCCTTACAACCTTGGTCACTCCCTTCCCTTGAGTTAAGAGGGTATCAGTTAATTCCTCTCATAAGAGAAGAGAGTTTCACCCTTTACTTCTCTCACCCTTGATTTTGCCCTCCCCCACTTGGGAAAGGAAGGAGGGAGGAGGGGCAGCAGCTACAGAGTGGGCCCCCCTGGCAATGGCCTTGGGCCCTAGGGCTACCTTTGCCTGGAAACATCACCCAGGTTCAGCACATCCTGCACAAGGTAAAGCAACTGAACTCTGAACTTGGGTAAGCACACTCTTTTAAATTTGTAGTTTTAACTGTTAATGATGAGATGTTGATTCTCTGAGTAAAGTAATTTGAAAATGAATTTAACAAAATTGAAGTCACCTGATTGGTAATGGGTTTGTTACAAAAAATTCACCAATTTGAAACTTGAATCAGTTATGTAAAGTAACTTTTCATAATTTGGTTTCTGCTAAAATAATTTGGCTATTGTTGGTTAGTGTTTTAATGTGTAAACTAGCCAAAAAGCTTGTTTGGGTGATGGCTTGCTGAGAATTTGCAAGTGTATAGAAATCTCTAATGATTGGTTTTTTACACCAAGCCAAATTTAAGTTTGAGGTGTAAATCCTGGAAAAGATTTTTTTCTAAACTGCGATTAGTGAAACTTACTGTGTGAGGTAAAAGCTCCTAGGATTTTATTTTGAGTTGTCTAATGGATCATAATAATCCATTGATAAATCAATAATCCACCATCTGAGAAATGCCACAGGCTACCCAGAGAATGTGATACTTACTGGTGGGAAGTCAGCATTGGGAAAAGCTGAGAGGATAATTTTAGCCTCAGTCCAAGATGGGATCCTCCTGGC
This sequence comes from Vombatus ursinus, assembly GCF_900497805.2. NCBI lineage: Eukaryota > Metazoa > Chordata > Mammalia > Diprotodontia > Vombatidae > Vombatus > Vombatus ursinus. Next base: position 16,807,962 of record NW_020954720.1, read on the forward strand.
TCAGTTTCCCCATTATATTCCTTTGAAAAGGAATGTTACCCACCTGGCTATTCCTGAGTCTGGCTATGAGGTGGATTTGATACTGCATGGTCGAAAAACTGAATTATCTGAATCCAAACAGAGCTAAGGATGTTTTATCCTCTCATATTTGGACCCTAAATCCAGTCCCTGCTCTATATCTGGGCCTTGAAGTCTTTTCTATCATATTTGTGTGTTCCAGACTACAGGCCATTCACCTACAGTTGGTAGCAAACAACAGGTACCAGCAATGCCCCCCCCACCATTGTTCCCTGGATGCTGCCTGTGCTCCATTCCACTCAACTTCCTTTTTGGGACCCCCTCAAGGCAGGGACAGCTCTACACCCCTTCCAGAAGGAAGCAGTTTCAGAAGCTGAGACCTTTGCCTCTTACACCAAAAGAATGTGGGTCCCATTTGTTTGAAGGGAGAATGATGAGGATGGGATCTAGACCCCAAAAAGGAAAAACCCTGGACTTTCCCACAAGGCCAGATCTCTGGTATTCCCCTGAGGCTATAATCCCATCAACTGGCCTTTCATTGTGGACCTCCCTATGGCCCCAGGCCACTTCCCTCCCTTAATCCTATCTAGGCTCCATTCTCCCTTGGCCTGGTGGTCCAGGTCCCTGGAGTTCTATTACCTCACAAACTACTTGGCCACTCCTAGATCCCTCCCATAGTCTTAATGTATATAAGGTCCATCTTGTCTCTATTAAGGTGCTTAGATGCTTATAATCTAGCCAAGGGCTTAGATCTAGCTACTGCTCAGATTCTTATAATCTAGCCAATAGTTCTAGCCAATAGCTCACTGATGTTCAGACTCCTTAAGAGTCTGCCCAATATAATGGATGTTCTAATAAACCTTGTCTTTGACTGAAAAAAAAATAATAAAACTACCCTTTAACACACTCACAATATCAGTATAGTCTTCAAAATAATTTTGCTTGGTTCAAAGGAGGGTTTGTGAGGGGGTGAGTAGTGTATTCTGTCAGAATGTTATATGTCAAGGTGGTAGCATGCTCCTCTTTCCCATAATCTTAAGGTTCTAGATCCCAAATCATACTGAGTCAAGTCCCTAGGAGTTAAGATACCTATCACCTTTAGGATTCTAGGGATAATTCTAAGGGACAATAGGGTTTTCTCTAATGCCATCAGCTCAAGACTTCAGTGTGGATGTTAATGGGTAGATAGCAACATGGGAATGAGAATGGGAATGGATATACAGGATGGGATGAAGATAAATAAATAAATGATAGAATGCTGATAAAGAAGAGGAGGAAGGATGGGTGAAATAATGAGAATGGATAGATGGGATGAGGAGGAGGATATGGATGGATGAATTGAAGGGATAAGGAAGAAAATGGGAAAGGTGATGATGAGGAAGGGAAGGGATAGATAGCAAGCAAGGATGGAATAAGGAGGATGAAGATAAGGGTGGGATAATGAGGATGAAGATGAATGAAAAAAGGGATGGTGATGAGAAAGGGGAAGAGAATAGGGATTAGAATAAATGTAGATGGAAAGCATGAATGACATGATGAGGATGAGGATGAATAAATGGGAATGAGAATGGGGATGGATATATAGAAAGCATAAGATGATAAGTATAGAGATAGGGATGGATAAGGATGAAGAATATAATTATGGGGATGAGGATGAGGATGAATAGATGGGAATGAGAATGGGGATGAATATATAGAAAGCATGGGATGGTAAGTATAGAGATGGGGATGGATAAGAATGAAGAAGATAATGATGGGGATGAGGATGAGGATGAGGATGGATGGAAGGATGGATAAGATAATGAAGATGAGAATGGAGATGGGGATAAGGATGGATAGATAGATAAATAGGATGAAGAGGGTGTATATGAGGATGAAATGGGAATGATGGAATGTATGAATGGGATGATTAGGGTAGGATGGATGAGAGGGATGAGGAGAAGGAAGGTAGGATAGATAGAAGGGATAAAGAAGTTGAGGGCCAGATAGATAGGGATGAGAAGGATTAGAATGGATATATGGGATGGTAATGAGGAGGATAAGGATGGGGATGTGAATGAATGGATGGATTGATGGGATGAGGATGGTCATAAAAATAGAAAGCATGGATAGAATGATGAAGAAGAGAATGGATGGAAAGAATGGAAGAAATTATGTGGATTGGAATGAAGTATGAGAATGGGTAATGGGAATAATTCATAATGCATGTGCGGAATGATGAAGAGGGGGTGGACAGCTTGGAAGAGATGAGGAGGAAGAGGATAAATGGAAAGAATGGAAGGGATGGTGTAGATGAGAATGAAATAGAATACACACATGTGATGAAGAAGGTAAAAAATGGGGATTAATATAATGTATACATAGGAGGCTAGAGATGGGGATTATTAGAGATAGATGGAATAACGAGGATGAGGCTAGATGGGATGAATATAATGAGAATGAGGATTGAGGGAATTCATAGACAGGATGATTAGGATGAGGATGTGGATGGACAGAATGATGAGGATGAGAATGTAGATGGGGATAAGGATGAGAATGTGGAAGATGAGAATAAGCATGAAAATGGCTGTGATAAAATGCATAGATGGCATGGTGAGGAAGATGAAGGTAAGACAGATAAATCGGATGAGGAAGATGAGCAAGGTTAGATGGGATGGAAGGATGGGGATCAGAATGAATAGATGGATTGATGAGATAAGGATGGTCATGAGGATGGAAAACATGGAGGGAATGATTAAAGGTACGGACAAAAAAGATGAGAAGGATGAGGATGGGTATGAAAATAGTCATGAGGATGAAAATGGGTGTGATGGAGTGCATGGATGAGATGAGAATGAAGAAGGATAGATGGAATAAGGAAGATGTGATAAGTATGGGATTAGTGAAAAGAACTATAGTGAATAGATGGATTGATGGGTTGAAAATAAAATGAAGACATGGATGAGGATGGATAGATGTCATGAGAATGCATAGAATGATGATTAGGATAAGGATGGGGATAGATAGAAGGATGGCTGGAAAGAGTGGATGAAATTATGAGGATGCAGATGGGAATGGGGATGGGATTAGGAGGGATAAAAAGGATGATGAGAATGGGGATAAGCATGAGGATAAAAATGAGGTTAGTGCATTGCATGAATGGGATGAGGGGGAGGTAAAGTATGGATGGATGTATAGAGGAGATGAGGAAGATGAGCATAAGATGGATAGATGGGACGAGGATGATCTTAAGAATGAAAATAATGGATGGAATGATTAGGAAGGGAATGAATGGAAAGAATAGATGGTATGATGAATGAGAACAGGGATAGATGGAATGGATTCATGGGTTAATGAGCATGGGTAGAAAATATAGATGGGATGTTAAGAACAAGGATGAGGATAAAGATAAGGATAAAGATGAATAAATGGATGTATGGGATGAGGATGGGGATGAAAATGGGCACAACGCAATGCATGAATACGATAATGAGGATGTGAATAGTAGTTGAGAATAAAAGTTTTAGTTGAATTCTAATCCATTCTTTTGACAAAATATGAGAGTACCAATAATCAATATTGCAATTACATTCATTATCCCACTGTCTTATGTAACCTGAGCTTTGAGGAAGCTATTTCTTCACATTTCCATTCTGGTTCTGCTCATTACTTGACATGAGCTGCATTAATCCAGGATAGTTTCTCTCTGACCTTGATGGTGGTGTGAGTGACAAACAGCACCTGACAAGTACCTTCTCACCAAGGAGACAATCTGTCCTTATGTCTGTATACTTCTATGTAAACGCAATTACCTAGCCTGTATGGATATAGAAAAAAATATATACTATATGGGGCATTCTTATAAAATTTATCAAGCGTTTGGTCATGCTGTTGTAGTGTCTGCATTAAGCCCTTTAAATAATTTTACTGGGTTGAACTTGTTTCAAGGGTATCAGGAATTTATAGGGAGAGTAGACCCATCTGCATAGGTCTCCCTAACATTAATCTTCAGAGTTTTATTTATCCTTTCTACCTTTTCTGAAGATTGTGGTTGATGGGGGGTATGACAATGAATAGGAATTCCCAAATTCTTACAGATTTCTTGGTAGATTTTAGCAATAAAATGATTCCCATGATCTAACTCTAATTGTTCTAGGATCCCACAGGTAAGGATTATTGTGTTTAGCAAAGCCTTTACTACTGAGTTGGCATCAGCCCTTCCAGTGAAAGATACTTCTGGCCATCCAAATATCATGCACATGAACACTAAATATTTCTTGGTTTGCATCTTTCAATTATTAATTGTGGATTAGAGAGCAAAATGTGATCACAATTGGTTTTCATCTTACAGATAAATGCTTAGTTTTATGTAATTGCAAAATTGCTTCAACTGTCTTGGGGGTGGAAAAGAGATTCTCAAATAGTTTAAACATCCCAAGGTTAAGTCTTGTACTTTCTCTACCAGGAGAGTAACAGTCTCAAATATTCAGAGAATTTATTTACTCTAACTTCTCATCCACACACCCTAAATCTAGTTGGGTGATGCTAATGCAAGCAACCTTACAGGTTTGTGTTTCTGACTAAAGAAATACTGCCTGGTATCTCCATAGCAAGGATTCAGTCTGACCCCTACATAACACACATGAGCAAGAAAATACTATTTTACCCTCTAAGGGGAAAGAAAGAGAATAGAGACCAACAAATAGACTAGCAAAGATGGAAGAGTAAGAAGAAGCAGGTAAGCTCAACTTTCCCCACAATGACTCCAAGATCTAAAAAGAGTGTCAGATGGAGTAGAAATAGGGGAAATCAAAGAAGAGAAAAACAGGTCATTTTTACAGCCCAAGAACATAAATTTGACTCACATGGAATTGACCAGGGCAGGAACTGTGGAATAGGGGTGTACCTGGGGTGGTCTCTGATTTTAGAGTAAGATCACCTAGGCTCAGCTGTGAATTAGAATTGCATTGTTTTCACTGAGTAAGATTTGGACAGGAGGCTGGCTGTTATTCCTACCCAGGGACATGTTTGTAAATATGTAACAGCCAGCTCTAAAAAAAAGTACACACAACATAATCTTAAGTTTAATTTGCTTAATGATATTTTCTCCATCACCCTCTTAAGTCTAAACAATCAACAAAATAACAAACCAAATTATGATTTGAAGCATTTGCAAGTTATTGAGTCATCACACTGAAAATATAATATTTGGCTCTCAAGAAATGATTCAATCAGGCTCCAGAATACCACTGCTCTTACCTCAAAACAGGATCATGGACCTAGCTCCCAGGCTCAGTCAACGGGTAAGCCATCAGCTCTATCTCTCATCTAGATAGCTGACAGGGACTAAAGCCTATCCAATAAACCACTATCTTCAGGAGTTCTAACCAAGAAGAGATCTTCAATTATGTTACCTACATGCAAACAGAGACACACTGGCTAGAAAGTCCAGGAGGATAACAATTAGATTGTGCTTTTCATACTTAGACCAAAACATCCTTGTAAATCTTGAAGAACACATCATTCATTGCCCAAAGAAAACATCAGCAAGTCAATTAGAATTAACAGAGGAAATAAAGCAAGATGTCTTAAAAACTTTTTTAATATTATAAGTGAAATTAACACACGAGGAAAGAACTGGAAAAGAAGTGAGAGGTATACAAGAAGAATTACCAGATTAGAACAAATGATGCAGAATCTTACCACATTTACGGACTTCTTGAAAATTAAAATGGACCAAATAGAAGTGAATGACTCCATGAGACAATAACACAAATTGAAAATATTGAGAAAAAGTAGGAAAAAAATGAAAAGTATCTTGTTAATAAAAAACTGACTGGGAAAGCTGATCAGTGAAAGATTCTTTAAGAATCATTGGACTATCCCACATCTAAAACAAAAAAAATTGCCTAGATAATGTATTTCAAGTAATCATGAAAGAAAACTGCCCAGACACACAAGTAAAAGGGAACAAAGTGAAAATAGAAAGAATCCACTAATTATCCCCAAAATGAAATCACAAAATGAAAACTCCTAGGACCCTTGTAATCAAAATTCAAAGCTTCTAAAAGTAATGCAAGCAGTATACTTTACTTCTTAAGCCATACTATAGCTTCTACAAATAAAAATATTGCAAGCAGCAAGAAAGAATGCATTAAAACAGATCATTATCACCAAAGATTTAGCAGCTAACATGATAAAGAAACAGAGTGTATGGAATAAGATATTTCAAAAAAAAAACACAATAGACCTTCAACCAAGAATATCTTTCACAATCAAATACCCTTGGGTGGGGTTGGAGAGGATGTACCTTTAACGTAGGCCTTCCAGGCATTCTTCATGCAAAGAGTAGAGCTGAATAGAAATTTTTAAACACAATTTTAGGAGTCAAGAAAAACATTAAAAGGTAAATAAACAAGAGCAATATGAAGGGATATAAGAATGTATATTAAGATATATCATTCTTTCAAGTGGGGAAGAGGAAAAAGATGAAATACAAATGATACCCCCAGAACCCTAATGCTATCAGCAGTTACAGTGAGAGTTAAATAGGACAGAGGACATAGGAATGGATTTGTTTTGTTTGGGAGTTATTAAAAAGGAATATGCTAGAGAAGAAAAGGAGGGGAAAAAGTTGGTACAATGGAACAGTACTTTCTCTCATTAATGAGTTTGCCTCGAAGGACCATAACCCATCCCAAGAGAAAGAATGTATGGATCCCCTGTAGCAGATAGATATACTGGCCTTACAAACAGGGAATGGTTAGGATAAAGGCAGGGCATAGGAACAGACTGCATGCACACAAAGACACAAGGGGATGAGAAGATGGAGTGGGATCTCAAAGTACAACAATAGAAATAGGAGAGAGAGAAAGATGCACAAATATGGAAATATATATGTTCCATTTCTCCTCAGGGACATAAAGAGAATAAGGGACAAATGAGTGAGAATATAATTCAAAATATACTTGAATGCAATAGAACTAAGGGAAACAAAATAAATGAAACTTATTAGAAAGGTATGCCATTAAATAACAGTAATTAAGCTAAGAGGATGAAGATATAGTCATTTCAAACCACTTGCACATCTCAGCAGGTAAATGGAGGATTCCAAAAGTTGGGGGGAGGAGTGGGTGACAAACAAATGAGAAATTAACAGTTTATGCACCTTTAAGATACTAAGGGTAGAATATAAATGGGATTGAAAAAAAGAAGTATATAAGTCCTGTAGGAACAAAGTATCACCAACTTAAATTTAAACCAATCCAATAATAGAGGCAAAGAATTGACATAATAGGAAACACATCCCCAAAAATCAACATTTAAGGAATAAATTAAGCATAGTAATAAGCATAAGAATATTTACATAGTGTGAGCTCTTAAAGGTTCATAAAGTACTTTATAAATATTATTTCATTTTATTCTCACAACATCTCTGGAGATATTATCATCATCATTTTACAGTTGAGGAGACTGAGGCAGAGATTAAGTGTTTTGTTCAGGGTCACACAGCTAGTAAGTATCTAAGACTGGATTTAAACACTGATCTTCCTAACACCAGGTCCAGAGCTCTATCAACTGAACCACCTAGTTACCTATCTAAATATCAAATTAACAATTACAATTTTAAATGTGAATAAGTAAAACAATCCAAAAGGAAAAAGAAAAAAAATATGGGAAAACAAAATTAAGTGTTGTATACAAGACACACATATAGAAATAAAGACACATACAGGGATGAAATAGAGAGGCTTAAGCAAAATTTACTTTGCCTCAGGGGATTTACCAAGAAAGCAAGAGTTGCAATAATGCTATCAGACAAGACAAAATAAAAATTCACAATTGACTGACTTGCTTTTCTTATATTGTTGTTCTTACTAGCATTTGTAGAAGTATGGCATATAATAGTTAGGAGAGAGATATCCTTAACCCCTCTATGTACTGGGAAATTTTCTAGTGTTCTTCCATTGCAAATAATGATAGCTTTTAGTTTTAGATAACAACTTTATATTGTTGCAAGTGAAATTTAACAAATAGGTTATGTTCTGTTGTTGCTGTTCAATCATGTCTCACCTTTCATGACTCCATTTTGGGGTTGTCATGGCAAAGATACTGGAGTAGTTTGCCATTTCCTTCTCTAGCTCATTTTATAGATGAAGAATCTGAAGGAAACAGGATCAAGTGATTTGCCCAGGGTCACACAGTTAGTGTTTGAGGTCAGATTTGAACTCATGAAAACAAGCCTTCCTGATTTGAAGCCCCAACAAATAGGTAAACTGAGGCAATTCTCCACACAAGATATCATTAATTAATAGGTCACAAACCTATTTAATAACAGAGTCTCTGGTCTTCCACCATCTGTGCTGAGCGACCCCAAGTGAGGGCTAACAGGGCATTTTAAAACCTAGGAGTATCTTCCTTCTTATTGACATGACTACATCATCTTGACCTCCCCTGGTAAAAGAAAGACAAGCCTGATTGGTGGACATTTTAATGAGGAGGTGGGTTAATAGTTCTCAGCTCCTTCTGATTACTTCATTATTGGGGGAAGGAGGCACTAATCTTTAGGTGAAAGGATTAATGTAAAGCTAGGGAAAGTAGGCTAGCCTCCAGATGTAGCTAATTATTCCCCTCTCTGACACAAAGAATGTCAGTTGTTTTATGAGACCCAACTAACTCTAGAAATCATGGCTAGAAAACCACAAGCCACATCCATCAGTTTTCTTCTGGTTTAGTCTCCCCCATGTAGATCAGGTCACCCCTAACTTCGGTTAGGAACAGCAATGACACAAGAGTAATCCCCTGAGGAGGGTCCAGTTCAATCTGGCTTCTGTACTTATAAAGTAAATAGAAGGAAGGGGAGTGGGCTGCAGCCCAAGTTAGTTAAGGAGCATATGCCTTGAGGATTGGGAGTGTACACCTTTCACTATTATGACCTTCAGGAACTGCCTGCCCTTCAGAAGTGGGATGTGTCAAAATGAGGAAAAATATGGATTACAGAAAAATATTGGTTATAAAATAATATAGCACAATATTAATTTTCCTCTATATCATATTGAAAGATGGCCATGCTATGCCTGTGAATTGGAAAAGTCTTCTCAAAGAAGGTAGGATTTGAGCTCAGCTTTGAAGGGAGCTAAGTCATTCCAAGCAGCTGAGGTCAAGAGGAAGAGAAGGTTCTAAGTGAAATCACATTGAAGTAGATGAAATGCGGTGGACTATGAACACCATGCAGCCCAATTTTGCTGAAGCAAAGATTGCATAATGGGGAGAAATATATAATTGTCACTAAATGATAGACTGGATACATATTGTGAAAGGATTTAGATGCTAAGCAGAGTAGCATACATTTTAACCTAAAGGCAATACTGAGCCAATGAAAATCCTTAAGCAGAAAGGTGAGTCATTCAGAGGTGAGCTTGAACAATAACAATTTGGCAGGTATATGGAGAATTGATAGGGTAGTTAGGTGTCACAGTGAATAGAGCACTGGACCTGAAGCCAGGAAGATTCATCTTCTTGAGCTCCAATCTGACCTGAGGCACTGACTAGCTGTGTGACTCTGGACAAGTCACTTAACCCTCTTTACCTCAGTTCCTCATCTGTAAAATGTGCTGGAAAAGGGAAAGGACAAAGCATTCCAGTATCTTTGCCAAGAAAACCCCAAATTGTGTCGTGAAAACTCAGACAAAACTGAAATGACTGAATAACAACAACAAATGAAGAATGGATGGGATAGAAGAATAGTGTGGACCAAATATAAGTTCATTATTCCTTTGAGAGGTGTTCAATTCCTAGACTGAAAAGGTTGTAGTGTGAATATCAGGAATGGGATGGCTGTTAAGAAATAGGAAGAATAAATAAGTCTTGTCAGCTGCTTAGATAGTGAGATAGTTTGTGAAATAATAATAATACTATCCAGGATTTATATCATTAATTAAGGTTTGCAATGTTCTATTGAGGTAGCCAGGTGGCACAGTGGTCAGAGTGCCAGGTCTTGAATCAGGAAGATTCTTCCTTGTGATTTCAAATCTGACCTCAGACACTTACTATGTGACCTGGGCAAGTCACATAACCCTATTTGCCTCAGCTGCCTTTTCTGTAAAATGAACTGGAGAATGCAATAGGAAAAAACCACTTCAGTATCTATGCCAAGTAAACCCCAAATGAGGTCACAAAGAGTTGAACATGACTGAACAACAGCAAATGTGCTGTACAAATATTTTTCATTTTATTCTCACAACAACTCTGAAATATAGGTGTTATTATTACTCCCATATTATAGATGAAGAAACCAAGGCAGGCAGAAATTTAGGTCTGGTGAGTGTTCAGGGCTGCATTTGAATCCAGAGCTTCCAGGTTCCAAGTCCAACATTCTAAACAACTTAGCTGCTTCATAGTGAATGAATGAGAGTGACAAATTGAGGCAGAAACACAGGTGAAGAAAACTGTTGCCATTAATATAAATCGGGAATATAGAAAGTGGAATAAGATTGAGAAGAGATAGTGAGTTCCATTTTGGACCTGCTTAGTTTGATATACCTATGCAACATATAGCTGGAGCTATCAAGCAGAAACTTATGGATGTGGGAAGGAATTCAGGTAAGAAATGAAAATAGAAAGTGAATATTTCTTTACAATATGGTAGTTTAATCCATGGAAGATGATAGGATTACCAAGATAAAGTGTGTAAAGAAGAAAAGACCTACTGCAGAGCCTTGGAGTTCAACCCACACATAAAGCGCGAGGGTTGGTAGAACAGGTAAAAAGAGATCCACAATACATCGGTGTCATAAAAACCCAGAGGAGAGGAAGTGTCCAACAGAATCATCATGGGCATATACTGCAAGGTTATAAACATCAGTAAAGAAGAGACAAATTCCAAATGTGTTGATGACATCATGACTTACATGACATGCCCCAATTGAGGATCACTTCTTCCCTACTGGATCAACCCTTGGCAGAATCATCATCCTTTGCCTAAAGAAATGAGAACTTAATTTATCTCAAATTAATGGTTAAAGTTTCTTTAAAATAAACTTGAATTAGATGCAAAAAAATTTTAATATAAAGTTATAGATGGCTGCACTTGCCACCCTTAGCACAAAAGCCTATGATTATTTATACTGTGAAGATTAACATTTCAAAGCTCTGTTCAAATCTTGGGGCAGGGCGGGGGGAACGATTAATTCACAGTGTGCAAATTTCCTCTACCAATACAGACCTCAAACAAATGATTCCTTAATGGATAGGTTGTAGGGAGTTGTCTGAGGCACATGGAGATTAAATGGTTTCCCTAGAGTCTCATAGCCAGTAGGCATCAGAAACAGAATCTGAAATCAGGTCTTCCTAGGTTCCTGACACCAAGCTCAACATTCTATCCACTATATCTTACTGTCTCTTAAATGTGAACAGTGTATGTGTGTGTGTGTGTGTGTGAGAGAGAGAGAGAGGGGGGGAGAGAGAGAGAGAGAGAGAGAGAGAGAGAGAGAGAGAGAGAGAGAGAGAGAGAGAAAGCAGTCTATCTAAACGAACTTTGGGGCTCTAGTGAGCAGAGTTTACATTAAATGAAGTTTTGTTTCCATGGCACAATACTCTTTTAGGAGACACACAGCAAAGTTTAGGGGCATAGGGTGTGTTCAGAGAAGATTAGTACCTCTGGTGTGAAGGCTGCCAAGCCCTTTTCAAGGCTGCTTTCTACCTTTGGTGTCCACCTAATTGACCAAACTCTCATCTGTGGCTCCAAGAAGCCGTAGCATACTTAGTGGCCACTCTCCCGCAAACCATTTTAGCAGATGGGATAGGCCAGATTGAGGGTAACCAAGGGGTCTCAAATACTTTGGTGAGTTAGAGGGGTGTCTACCCTACGAGTGTGAAGATTTTTCCCAGTGGAATAGACACATGAGAACAATTTGTTTCAATGGCTATGAAGGCAGCTGAAGCAGGTGTTGTAGAGTGTTAAGGAGTTTGGTTAGAAATCAAAGATGCCAAGGTCATCCATTGCATCCCAAGCCATCATCAGTGGTGTTGATTTTTGTCTTGCCACTGGACTGTGATGGCTCTGGAAAAGAGAGTGAGGCCAATGATTTCATACAACTCTGCCTCATTTAAATCCAATTTATGTCTGAATCAAAAGACAACACCCAAACCATTTTCACCTATTTTAAAGTCCTGTGGTGATGGGCAAGTGATGAAGCAGCAAATGTGGATACACTGGGAACTATAGGCACATCCCTACACACACAGGCAGCCCAAGAAATAAGGTCATCTTCTCATTAGAAGCAGCAGTGGGACTCCGCAACACTCTGGGTGTCTGAGCAGCCTTTTGAGGACTGAACTATTCACCTCCTGGTGTGAGAAGAGGCTAGAAAAGATGCCCTAAAAATTATTTGCTTACCCAACCATGGCCTGTTTACCACAGCAGGTAAGGATCCCACCTTGCAGTCAAAACATAAAAAAAATGTAGAAAAAATTTTTGCAAAGATGATTCCACTGACCATCAGTACATGAAATGTGTGCATGGTTATGGAAAACATGAAATCCAATAGACCTGAAAGACGAACAGCTCTTGTTGCAAGAGAACTCAGCAGGTTTCATCTCCAAATAGCAGCCTTGAGTGAAACAAGGTTGGCAAACGAAGGGCAGCTTTAAAAAGTCAGAGCTGAATACCTGTTTTTCTGGAGAGGCATCAGTGAAAGGGAGCACCTGAAACTGGCATAGGTTTTGCAATCAAAACTAATCTAGTCAACAAACTTGTATGCCTACCAAAAAGAGTGAGTGACAGACTCATGACAATGTGATTGCAACTTGAAGGAAAGTGCCATGCCACCATTATCAGTGCATATACTCCCACCATGATGAACCTTGATGAAGTCAAAGAAAAAATTTATGAAGACCTGGAGACTCTCATTATTAATGTGTCAAAAGAGGACAAGCTTATAATTCTGGGTGACTTTAATGCAAGAATAGGCACAAACTACCAGCATGGGAGAGAGTCCCTGGGAGGAATGGAATAAGCAGCAACAGCAATTGTCACTTACTACTGAAGACTTGTGCATCTCATGATCCTCTCATCACCAACATTGTCTTCCATTTACCTAAATGCAATAAAATGTTGTGGATGCACCCTCACAGCAAATATTGGCATTTAATAGACTATGTCACTGTAAGGAGAAGAGACAGACAGGCTCTGAAAGTGACAAGGCAATGTGTGGCACACAGTGCTGGACCGATCATAGACTTATCCTCTCCAAGATAATTATTCCAATTCAACAAAAGCAGAGGTCCAGAGGTAAGACGACTACCAGAAGACTTAATGTCAACAGATTAGAACACTTCTCTCAGCATGAACAGTTCATTGCTAACTTGGAGGGAAAGCTGAGCCAACACATATTTGTTTACAGTGGAACAGTAAAGGAATGAGCAGTTTCAGAGATTTGGTGTACAGCACCACATTTACTCACCTAAATCAGAATGCTCTCAAACATCAAGATTTGTTTGACAAAAATGATAGATAAATTCACAAATTGCTTAATGAAAATGAGACCTCCACAGGGCTTACCAGCAGGATAGTTTGTCTCCAAGAAGGTAGCATTTAACTCTAGAAAAAGTAAAGTACAAGTGAAACTTAGAGAGATGCAGGATTCTTGGCTCAGTAAAAAGGTAGATGAAATTCAGTTTTATATGATAATAACAATCCAAAGTGCTTTTATGATTCTCTGAAGGCTATTTATGGGTCAAAGAGATATGCTATCCCTCAACTACTCAGTGCTGATGGATCCATCCACATTGATTAGTGATAAGGCCATGATCCTTGAGAGATGGGCTGACCCCTTCCATATTGTTCTCAAAAGACCATCATCAACCAAGGCTGAAGCCATTGACCATATACCTCAGGTTGAAGGCAATTCCCCTCTAGCTGAACTTCCAACTAAAGAGGAGATTTTGAATCCCATTAGAGATTCCAGCTGAGATTTACAAGGTCAGTGGGTCCCCTGCTCATATGAAGGCTGACAAAATAGATTGTCCTGTGATGATCACATAGGTGTCTTTCTTAGTGATTGACAGCAAGATTCTTGACAGAGTCCTCCTTTATTAAGGATCCTATTGACTGATCCTTCACCTTGAAGATGGTCAACTCCCTGAGAGTAAATGTGGCTTCAGAAAGGGCAAAGGAACGGCCAATAGGGTGTTTGTTGCACAACAACTTCAGGAGAAATGCCAGGACTGAAATAGAGTTCTGTATACAACATTCACCAATCTGACCAAGGCCTTTGATACTGTCGGTTGGGAGACTTATGAAAAATCATGTCAAAATTTGGTTGCCCAGAAAAGTTTGTCATTCTTATACTTTAATTTCTTGACAGCATGATTGCATGGTTCTGAATAATGGACAATGCTCTTATGCTTTCCCAGTCACCAAGGGACTGAAACAAAGATGTGTGCTTGCTCACCATGATGTTTTCAGCCCTGTTGTCAAACACCTTCAATGAGGACAAACATGGCATCAAGGTTAGCTATGGCACCGATTGTAAATTCTTCAACTTGAAAAGGTTACAAGCCAAGACCAAAGTGGAGGGACTGTTGATGCAGGATTTTTTGTTTGCAGATGATTGTGCACTCAATGCAGCCTCTGAAGCTGAGACGCAACAAAGTATGGATCAATTCTCTGCTGCGTGTGCTAATTTTGGCCTAACATTAACACCACACCATCCATATGTGGAACCATTGGTTACAGTAAATGGAGAAGTTGTGAATGCTGTGGATAAGTTCACTTACCTTGTCAGTATACTTTCCAGGCATATACACACTGACAATGAGGTTGACACATGCATTGTCAGAGCTAACTCAGTGTTTGAGAGGCTCCAAAGAAAAGTGTGGGGGAGATGAGGTATTAGACTGACTGCCAAACTGAAGGTCTATAGAACCATTGTGCTGACCTCAATGTTGTATGCCTGTGAAACCTGGACAGTATACCAGTGCCATGCCAGGAAACTGAATCGTCTTAGGAAGATTCTGAAGATCACCTAGCAAGATATGGTACCAGACACAGATCTTTTCTCATGTTAAACTGCCAAGCATTCAAATTCTACTACAGAAAGTGCAACTCCAATGGGCTGGTCACATTGTTTGAATGTCAAAAGTATCCTAAAAGACTATTTTATGTAGAACTCACACAAGACAAGCTCTCAGATGGTGGTCAGAATAAGCGATACAAGGACAATCTCAAGACCTCTCTGAAGAACTTTGGAATTGATTACATTATATGATTACACTGGCAAAGGGCCACCTAGCATGGCATGCCCACATCAAAGAAGGTCCTATGCTCTATGAGTGAAGCAGAATTGCAGTAGCTCAAAAGAAATATGAGATATGCAAATTTAAAGACATCTCCACTCCAAGTGATCATCTGGCCTATTTGTGCTTGACCTGTGGTAGAGTGTTCAGAGTCCATACTGATTCGATCACACTCGTCAGAGCCACAATTGGACACACTGGACCTTGACCCCAACATACAGATGTCACTTTGGTCCTGTTCAAGAATAAAGGACAACAACCAACCAGCAGCAAAGTTTATTGAGCCAGTTTGTTTTAGTGTGTGACACTTTGCCTGAGAACAAATTACATAATTTTGGAAGGAATCATTTGCTTCCTGGACCTGGACTTATTTTAGGGGATGTTAATTAGCATTCAGGAGCTTGGCAAATCACTTCATCTCTAAAAGCCTCAATTTGCTCCTCTATAAAATGGGGATACTACTTGTTCAACCTGTTTCACAGACTGAGCAAAGCACTTTGCAAATTGTAAAAGCCTGTATAATCCGGCACAGTATTAGAAGTGGTACTTGGACCAGTGATTTCTTTGTACACTGAACACTTGCATGAAGTTGATTTACTAATGCACCTTCTCTGGAATTTATATTGTTAGAGACTTGGGCCCTAAGAGGTTAAATCACTTGCCCCCAGTCACATAAACAGACAGTATGTATTAGAATCCAAAAAAGCATTCTACCTGGCTTCCAGGATACCTCTTTATTCAGTCTTTACCATGCTGCCTCAAGCATGATTATGCTACATTATTTGGTGTAAATAAAATAATTAAACCTAGTTCCACTTCACCAGCTTTAAACAAATAAAATAATTTTTAGAAAGATAAAAAGGAAATCAATCACCGTAAATAATTCCTATTTTTAAAAAAATGTCAGGACTTGTTAATATCCCTACCTAGCTGTTATGTAATAATGATACACCCAGAACATATTCCTCCCTCTCTCTCTCTCTCTCTCTCTCTCTCTCTCTCTCTCTCTCTCTCTCTCTCTCTCTCTCTCTCCACCCCCCTACCTTAAAAGATTATTTGTGAATTCTGGAGCCCAGATGTCTGGACAAGAGATAAAGAATAGCTGTGGAAGTGGGAGGGGCCCATCAAGACTGGGCCTATTCAAATGATGTTACTCAAGTTATTGGTAAATATCATTAGGCATCAAAAAGTAGAATAAAAAATATTATAAATTAAAATTGAGGTCTCTGGAGTTAACAAGGGAAAATCAATATGTAATACATTTTTAAAATGCTAAATTTGCAAATAAGTTTTGTTTAATATTGTATTCTCTTAAAAGTATAGTGATAAAAAAAAACAATAACTTGAAAGAAAAATCTAGGTTTTGACACATGCTGTTGTTCTAATGGATGACTCCGCAGTTAACAAAACAACCTATATCCATCAAAAGTTGATTCCAAAAGAATAAAGGAGAGGTCCCCACCCTGATTGAAATGAAATGTCAGTAAGGATAATCAAAGAAAGATGAAGAATGTATTAACAGAGAAATGATGTACAGAAATGAACTTTAAGGCATACCAAAAATAATTCCTAAAATGGCATCTCTAACCAGCAGAACAAATTCATAAGAACCAGAAGACCCAGTTAATCAGCCTTCTTAGAAGCACTTGTTGAATTTGGAGTCAAGCTTGGACATAAATAGATTTAAAACAGAATCCTAATATTGATTGCAAGAATAAGATGGCATGTGAGAAGGAGAGGAGTCTACAAATCACTGAGGTGCAAAACCTTGAATGTGTTATTCCCTCTGGCCAAGAGCTCTCAGAGTTTTCAGTAGAAGAATAAACTGTATCCATTAATCTTCTTAAAAAGATGCATATGCCAAATCTAGAGAAATGGTCATTTGTTTCTTCCATTTCCTTAACATTTTAACACAAATATGAAAGTTTGCAATGCATAAATCAAAATATACATTTATAAATTTGTTTAAATAACTACACAAAAAGGAATAGGTTGACTTTTTAAAGGGTTGAGGGAAAGATTTATACCACAGAAAGAACAGTAGGGGCCAGGAGGAAGAATATATGTAATATTCCTTCCTCCTCACTGCCACTTCCAATAACACCACCCTGAAGCCATCAGTCAACAAGATCTCCTTCAGAAGTCCTCATCATCTCACTGTATCATCATATACAGATTCTGGTGGAAGTTGTCTACTGGTCCCCTGGTCATTATCCTTTCTCAAGGGGAGCAATGTCTAGCTCAAATCCTTCTTCTCTGAACCAATGCCAGTCCCATTACTTAGAAACTTCAATTAAAACCTAGCTTCCCAATTTGTAAATCCTGTCAACTTATAAGAGCTGTACTTTTCATCTATTTGAGTCACAGAGATAGTCATACCCTGATCTCACTGCCGCCCATAGTTGTTCTACCCCAAGAACAACAACACATGGAGAAAGAGCGAGAGGGAAAGGTAAACCATTTCCACTGTTCATTCCATCAGTCCATCACATCTTAGAGTTCAGTTGCCTCACAAAACTGTTTCTAAGAACATCTCCTAATTCCATCACCTTGTCTTCTAAGAACTTCTCCGCTTAGGCATTCTTCAATAGGCTGGTTCTCAAAGCAGCTTCTTTTAGCAGACCTGCCTGCTTCTCTGGTTAAGGTCACTTGCACAGTTTCCTGTTAAAATCTCTTACAAAAAAAGATCTCAATAAAACTTAAGGTAGACACTTTAATTTTTTGTTGTCATTAAGTAAGTCATCTGGTGAAAACTAGTTGAACCTTATAGCTCTAATAAGAACATCAAATTGGGATCCCCTAAACCAGGGGTGGGAAACCTGTGGCCTTGAGGTCATATGTGGCCTTCTAGGTCCTCAAGAGCAGCCCTTTGACTGAATTCAAACTTCACAGAACAAATCCCTTCAATAAAAGGATTTGTTCAATAAAACTTGGACTCAGTCAAAAGGCTGCAACTAAGGACCTAGAAGGCCACAGGTTCCCCACCCCTGCCCTAGACCAAAGAATTTACATTTTCTATACCCCCTGCTAACTCATATCTTTAAGTTATATATTTGATTTAAATGCTGCCAACAGACTAAAGGGAAAACCTAAAAGAAGCTATGAGGACTTGACTTGTACAATGAGTCCTTATAGTTAATATATATATGTATATATATTATATATACATATATATATTTACCAATATAGCAATGCAAGCTAAGGCTTAAAGTGCCTTTTAAATTA
The DNA here is from genome assembly GCF_900497805.2 of Vombatus ursinus. Taxonomy (NCBI): domain Eukaryota; kingdom Metazoa; phylum Chordata; class Mammalia; order Diprotodontia; family Vombatidae; genus Vombatus; species Vombatus ursinus. The sequence continues at coordinate 16,826,481 of NW_020954720.1, forward strand.
GCATTGACTCCATCAATTAACTTCTTACATTCATCTATTTCATTCTTCATCTTGGGTTCAAGTCCCAGAAAGGGAAGAAATTTTGGTTTATTACCTACAACTGCCTTATAATGTATGTTAGCAAACTGTTATATTGATATATTTAGGAAATTCAAATAACAAACAGCCCTCTTAAATTGCTCAATTTGTTTGTTTGTTTGTTTGTTTTTATTTTGAGGCAGTTGGGGTTAAGTGACTTGCCTAGGGTCACACAGCTTGTAAGTGTCAAGTGTTTGGTCTGAGGCAGGATTTGAACTCAAGTCCTCCTGACTTCAGGGCTGGTGCTCTATCCACTGTGCCACCTAGCTGCCCTAAATTACCCAATTTGTGCAAAGGGTGAACAATGTAATTGCATATATAAAATTCTGAACCCAGTTCTTAGAACTTATTATTGAAACATACTCAAAGACTTTGCATCCCATTAGAAACACTTGTATTTGACGTATATAATTGGCCGCTCTTGTTACTTTCTCAGAAATTTTTCACTCCAGCTATTTACTCCAGTTATTTATGCTAGTTATTTACTCTAGCTGCTCACTCATCTCTTAGGAGGATGAGAAACTGCTGCTAAGGATCCAATCCTATACAGAAGCACTTAAGTGACAACACTCTTTGTAAGTAGATGATTTCTATGCCAAAGTTTAATGACTAATGAATTTGCCTAAGAGATGTATATTTTATTCCAACTCTTACAAAGGACTGTGATGAGATGTAAGTGAATAATTTCAGATTGTATCAAATAAGTGTCTATAGTAGAACATGTTCAGTTACTAACCATATTCAAATGAACTAGATACAAAAGCCCCCATAGACCAATGCTCTCAAGTCCTTCTCAATGATTTCAGAAAAAACATCCTCTTATAGGCAAACCTGGAAATTTCCAATTTCTTAAATTGCAGTACTTCAGAATATTACAACTCATGATCAGCACAGCTAATAAAATAACATGTTTTCAAACATTTTCTTTTCTTTTAACAGTTCAGTTCATAATCTAACAGCATCCAGATTATTACAGAAGTTGATTTTCTAACAGCAATTTGATACAACAGTTTACCAAATTACGCACTATAAAAACTTAGAAACATCTTAATAAAATAAATGCATGAAACAATTCAGTATTAATCAAGTGCTATTTCATCAGATGTATTTCCAAATTACCTTACATAGAAAACCATGATTCCTATCACATATAGCTTTAAAATTTTAGGTGGAACTTATTTCTTTAATATACGTTGATTTGTAATGCAAGCTGATTTATACACTTTCTCATTCTAAGTGTAGGTCTGTAGCTCTCTGTCTCAGGTTAAAGCATTATAGAACATATACCATGTCACCAGAAGTTCTGAAACAAACATAGCCATGAAAAATAACATTTCTCAAACATGTTATCAAATAAAAAATAAAACAAAGAAATAAGGAAGGAGAGAGATCCAGGGATCTTTTTTCTATTGACAAAGTTCATATTAGAGAGATAGAGTCTCTCGATTGAGCAACAGCAAGGGGACCACTGTCACTGAATGGAAGACCATGTAGAGGGGAGTAAGGTTTAAGAAATCTGTCAAAGTCAGAGGGAATTCTATTTGATCCAGGGAGTTATAGGGAACCTTATTCCTTTACTGAATAATTTTCATCCACATCTATATTACCAATGATATCATTTTCTTCCTCTTCACCAAGAAAGGTATTCCCCATTCTGCTGTGCATTGCTGACATTCTGCTCTATTTGATTAAAACTCTGTGGTCCTATATCCACGTACTGCAACTCCCTCTTATCTCTGGCATTCCACCACAGAAACGCAACTTAAGTAGGAAAAGCATGCCTCCCTTTCTTTTTGCTCTTTCTAGTACTCCCTCACTCTCATCTTCAGATTCCATATTCTACTAAATCAATAAACATTTATTAAGCACCTACTATGTCCCAGGCACTGTGCTAAACACTACCAAACCTATTCTCCAGAAAAGTATAAACCTTAGTGCCTGTACATCTCATTTGAGGAATAATCTGAGGTTCTTCTCGTGAAATGAAAGGCATTTTGCTCCTTGATAAAAGAAATTCAAACATTAGTTAACAAGTTGGAGAGCTAATTTGGAGGAGAGGGACCCTAGATAAATCAATACCTAAGGTAAAAATTGGATGAGGTGGCAGCAAAGAATTTGTGGTCCATCTCATAGCCACCGATTTAATTGGATTATCTTTAAGGTTTGTGGAATGATACTACTCAAAATTCTTTTTGAATACTAACAAATAGTCCCTCAGTAGTTCTCCAGCAGGGGCAACTAGGTGGTATAGTGAATAGAGTGCCAGGCTTAGAGTGAGGAAGATTCATCTTCTGGAGTTCAAATCCACCTTCAGATACTTATTAGATATGTGACCCTGGGCAAGTCACTTAACCCTGTTTGCCTCAGTTCCTCATCTGTATAATTAGTTGGAGAAAGAAATGGCAAACTACTCCAGTATCTTTGCCAAGAAATCTGAAAATGACGTCACAAAAGGTTGGACAAAAAGTTGAACAACAACAAAAGTCTGCTGTCAAATATCCTATTAACACAGGATCCTGAGTGAGGCACTGAATAAAGACAGTTACATGGACCTGAGAAAATGTATGGTCTAAGGCAGATAGACTGACAAGAACATAAAAGCCTGAGGTAGAAAGAAAATGTTAGCATATAGAGCTTAAAAGGACATTAGAGATCATCTCTCAAATAGCTGTTTTAGTTAATACTCAAAAGGTCCAGAGCTAGAAATCAGAGAGAACTTAGCAACTACTTCCTTGATTTCCAAACTTTATGTAGCAATGTTCCCTCCCCTTTTTTCTACTAGAAAAATTGTCACCCACCCTATACTTTCCATAAAACAATCTATGCAAATAATTTTCTTAGCTTATATTTATTAGAATAAAATTAAGTTTATTGTAAAATTTTAGCTCAAAAATTTAATATACAATAAAATAACATGACATTAAAAACATAAATTGATATAAACAATAAGTGATATTAATTTTCCCCTAAATCCCGCTTTGGCTACATCCCATAAATTTTAGTATGTTGTTTCATTGTTGTCATTTTCTTTAATGAAATTATCAATTGTTTACATGATTTGTTCTTTGACCCACTTGTTTTTTTAAGATTAAATTATTTAATTTCCAGTTAATTCTTTTTAATTTAGCGTTTTATTTTTCCCCAAGTACATGCAAAAACAATTTTTTACATTTTTTTAAAACTTTAAGTACCAAATTCTCTCCCTTCCTCCCTCTCCACCATATCACTCATTCAGAAAGCAAGCAATTCCATATAGGTTATACATGTATGGTGATACAAAACATTTTCATATTAGTCATGTTTTGAAAGAAAAGTTAGATACCCCCAAAAAAAGAAACTGAAGAAAAATAAAGTTTTAAAAAAAAACTATGCTTCAATATATATTCAGACACCAATATATATTCAGACACCAGTTCTTTCTTTGGGGATGGATAGCATTTTTCATCCTAAGTCCTTTAGAGTTGTCTTGGATCATTGTATCGCTGAGAATAGCTAAGCCATTCATAGCTGATCATCTTACAATACTGCTAAAACTTTGTTCACGGTACATTTCACTTTGCATCAGCTTATGTAAGTCTTTCTAGGTTTTCTGAGAGCTCCTGCTCATCATTTCTTATAGCACAATAGCATTCCATTACAATCATATAGTGCAATTTGTTCAGCTATTCCCCAACTGATTTCCAGTTTCCAATCCTTTGCCACCAAAAAAGAGCTGCTATAAATATTTTTGTACATATAAGTCCTTTTCCTTTGTTTTAATCTCTTTTGGGACACAGACCTAGTAGTGGTATTGCTAAGTCAAAGGGTATGCATGGTTTTATAGCCTTTCTGGCATAGTACCAAATTGCTCTATGCAATGGTTGAATCAGTTCACAACTCCACCAATAGTGCATTAATGTCTCATTTTTTTCTCACATCTCCTCCAATATTTATCATTTTCCTTTCCTGTCACATTAGCCAAATCTAATAGAGGCAGTACCTCAGAATTGTTTTAATTTGCACATCTCCAATCAATAGTGATTTAGGGCATTTTTTCTTACGCCTATAGATAGCTTTGATTATTTCATCTGAAAACTGTTCATATCTTTTGATCTTTTATCAATTGAGGAATGACTCTTATTTTATAATCTGACTCAGTTCTCTATATGTTTGAAAAATGTGGCTTTTATCAGAGAAACTTACTTCAAAAATTACTATTGCTAACTGCATTTCCCTCCATCCTATCCCCCCCTCCATTTATTTTATTCTCTCTCTCCTTTTACCCTGTCCCTCTTCAAAATTGTTTTGCTTCTGACTACCTCCTCTGCCATCTGTCCCACCTTCTATTACCTCACCCTCTTTTCTTATCCCCTTCTCCTCCTACTTTTCTGTAGGTTAAAATAGATTTCTATACCCTGTTGATTATGTATGTTATTCCCTCTTTGAACCAATTCTGATGAGAGTAAGGCTTACTCGCTCCCCCCCTTCACTTTCCTCCTCTTCCCCTCCACTGTAAAAAAGCTTTTTTTTGCCTCTTTTATGTCAGGTAGTTTACCCCATTCTACCTCTCCCTTTCACTTTCTCCTTGTGCATTATTCTCTCACCCCTTAATTATATATATATATATATATACACACACACATACACATATACGTATATATATACATATACATATATGTGTATGTATATATATATATATATATTTTAGAAATCATCCCTTCATATTCAACTTACACCTGTGCCCTCTGTCTATATATGCTCCTTCTTACTACCCTAATAATGGGAAAGTTCGTATGAATTACAACTATTATCTTCCATGTGGGGAATGTAAATAGTTTAACTTTATTAAGTTTCTTATGATTTCCCTTTCCTGTTTACCTTTTTTTATGATTCTCTTGAGTCTTGAATTTGAAAGTCAAATTTTCTTTTTTTTTTTTTGCAAGGCAATCAGGGTTAAGTGACTTGCCCAGGGTCACACAGCTAGTGAATATCATGTGTCTGAGGCCAGATTTGAACTCAGATCCTCCTAACTTCAGGACCACTGCTCTATGTACTATGCTACCTAGCTGCCCCTAAAAGTCAAATTTTCTATTCAACTCTGGTTTTTTCATCAAGAATGCTTGAAAGTCCTATATTTCATTGAATTTCCATTTTTCCCCTAAAGGATTATCAATTTTGCTGCATAGGTAATTCTTGGTTGTAATCCTTGCTCCTTTTCCCTACAGAATATCATATTCTAAGCCCTCTGATTCTTTAATGGAGAAACTGCTAAATCTTGTGTTATACTGACTGTGGCTCCATTACACTTGAATTGTTGCCTTCTGGTTACTTCCAATATTTTCTCCTTCACTGGGGAATTTGGCTATAATATCCCTGGGAGTTTTCATTTTGGGATCTTGTTCAGAACATGATTGGTGGATTCTTTTGATTTCTATTTTACCTTCTGGTTCTAGAATATCAGGGCATTTTTCCTTGATAATTTCTCGAAAGATGATGTTTAGGCTCTTTTTTGATCTTGGCTTTCAGATAGTCCAATAATTTTTAAATTACCTCTCCTGGATCTATTTTCCAGGTCAGTTGGTTTTCCAAGGAGATATTTCATATTGTCTTCTATTTTTTTTTCATTCTTTTGATTTTGTTTTATTGTGTTTTTTTATTTATCATAAAGTCATAGCTTCCATTTGTTCAATTCTAATTTTTAAGGAATTATTTTTCTCAGTAAGATTTTGTACCTCCTTTTCCATTTGGTCAATTCTACTTTTTATGGAGTATTTTTTTCTTCTGTGAATTGTTATGCCTCTTTTTCAATTTCCATCCAATTCTGCTTTTATAGGTATTCTTCTCCTCATGGGTTTTTTGTGCCTCTTTTACCATTTGGCCTACTCTGTTTTTTTAAGGTGTTATTTTCTTTAGTATCTTTTGTGTCTCCTTTACCAAGTTGTTGACTCATTTTTCTTGATTTTCTTGCATCACTCTATTTTTCCTCCAGATCTTTTACTTAATTTTCAAAATCCTTTTTTAGTTCTTTCATGGTCTGAGACCAATTCATATTTTTTTCTTGGAGGCTTTGGGTGTAGGAGCTTTGACTTTGTTAAGTTCTGAGTGTGTGTTTTGATGTTCTATCATAAAAACTGGTTATGGTCAGAATTTTTTTTGGTTGTTTGCTCCTTTTTCTAGCCTATTTTCTTGACTTTTAACTCTTTGCTAAAGTGGGGCTGTGCTTCCAGGTTGGAAGGCACACTGTTCCAAGCCTCAGGGGTTTGTACAGCTGTTTTCAGAGATACTTCTAGGGAACTGTAAGTTTTCAGTTCTTCCAAAGTAGTATGATATAAGAAGGGGTGTGTTAACTTCTCTTCTGTCCCATGCTCTGGTCTGTGAATGACCAAAAGTACTCTTTTCTGTCCTAGAACTGTGACAATGGCCCACACTCCACAGCTGCCATGTGCTCTAGTGTGCTAGTTCTCCTCCTTGCCCTGGAGCAACCAGCCAGCACTGAGACCCAGATCTGGGTATGGCAAAGCAACAGAGTCCTGCCTCTCAATACTAGCAAAGAGACCCCTAATCTCCTTCTGACCAGTTGTTCGACCCTCTTACCATCTAAGGGCAGAGAGTTGTAGAAGTAGTTACTGCCTCTGATGTTTCAGTGGGTCTCAAGGCCTGCTCATTGTTTGCTGGGGATCAGTCTGAACTGGCACAGCCCTCACTGGACTGTGTTCCACTCTCACCCAGGTGCAACAGACCTTTCCTGCAAATCTTCTAAGTTGTCTTTGGCTGGAAAATTATTTCATCCCATCCTTTTGTTAGTTCTGCCACTCCAGAATTGTTTTATGGCAATATTATTTATGGTCTTATTCAGAGAGGTTTTGGAGCTAGTTCAGGCAAGTTGCTGCCCTTTCTCTGCCACCTTGGCTTTGCCTTCCCAATTAATTTTTAATCTCTCCTTTTGTTGTCCCTTATTGAATATAATTTAATTGCATTATGATCTGAAAAGGATGTATTTACTATTTCTGATTTTCTGTATTTGGTTGTGAGGTTTTTCTATCCTAATGCATGGTCAATTTTTGTATAGGTGCCATGTACTGATGAGAAAAAAAGGTATATTCCCTTCTATTCCTATCCTATTTTCTCCAGAGATCTATCATATCTAACTTTTTCAGAATTTTATTCCCATCCTTAACTTCTTACTTGTTTGTTTTCTTTGTTAGATTTATCTAGTTCTGAGATGGGAAAATTGGGGTCCCCTTCTAGTATAGTTTTATTATCTATTTCCTCCTGTAACTCATTCAACTTCTTCAAAAACTTAGATGCTATACTATTTGGTGAATGTATGTTTAGTATTGACATAACTTCATTGGTACCTTTCAGCAGGATATATTTTCCTTATTTTATCTCTTTTAATTAGATCTATTTTTGCTTGGTCTGAAATCATGATTATTAACCTCACTTTCTTTGCTTCAGCTGAAGCATAATAGATTCTGTTCCAGTACTTTACCTTTACTGTGCATGTTTCTCTGTTTCAAATGTGTTTCTTGTAAACAACATTTCTAAGGTTCTAGATTTTTTATCCAGTTTGCTATCCACTTCTGTTTTATGGGTGAGTTCATCTCATTTGCATTTATACTTATGATAACTAACTGTATTTTCTTCCATGCTATTTTTTACTTTCTTTCATTTTTTTCTTTTGAGTCTTCTTGTAAAAATGACTAATAAAGAAATGTTTTACATAATTATACATGTATAACCTATATTTGGTTGCTTACCATCTCAGGGAGGGTGGAGGAGAAAGAGGGAGGTAGGGATAGAATTGGAACCCAAAACTTCAACTAAAAGCTTAAAAAAAATTAAGTAGACCCTCCCAAAAAAAAAAAACTAGAAGGAAGCACAGAAAAACTGGGATACTTTGAAAACAATGTGTAGAATTTACTATGTAGGTTTTCATTAAATAGAAATACATTGTTTTATATTGAATCCTCACATGCTCTGCTTGTGTACATGGAATTATTTTTTCTTTTTTTTCTTTTTGTATTTAAGTTTAAAATGAATAAAAAAATTAAAACTGAAAAAAAATTGATTGGTTCAACCCTTACAGCCATGTTTTCAACAGCGAGAATGTGTCAAAAAGATTGACAACTATGGAAAATGAACTCAGTTCATAGATTCTTTATCTTTCCATTTGCTCTTCTTGAAGAGTACAGCAAAAGTGGAGTAGGGCAGTAAATCCTTTCCTTCAAATCCAATTGTAATGTCACAGAAGGGAAAGGAAAAAGGGAGAACAGAGGCAAAAAATGTGCTCCTATTCCCTTTCTATTCTCTAAGAGACAGAAAAGAAAAAGTGAAAAGTGAATTCAAAAGCTTTGCTCTTCCTTTGTTACTTGCTTTCTTTTGGTCTTACCCTTCACTGGGTTAGCTCTTATGTTCTCAGCCCATCTCATTTGCCTAAATCAGTTGTGATGTAGGAGTGGGAGAGATAGGGGAAGGAAATGAGATTACCCTTCTGCCCAGTTTCTTGAGCCATCCCTATACAAATTGCTTCATCTAAAAAGGGAGAGGCCCTATTTCTCATTCTCTCTACTACAAGCACCTTACCTCCAAAAATTTTATCAAGTCATAGATGTTGGGGAGGGAGAGTGAAAGCCTTAATTGATCAAAAAACTCCTTATCCGCCTGCTTCATGATAATTTTGACTTGTTTACCCCCAAGAAAGAAAGCTGCTATTAGATAGAAAAAAATTAATGTTCTGTTTATAGTACACATTTCCTGAACCTAGCTCAAGTATCTCACCAAGACAAACAAGTAAGAAAAATTTAAGATGTATTTTGATAAGACTTGTGATTATATAAAATAAAACATAATAAAGATTGAGGCATATTGAAAAACTGAGGCCAAAATGAAAGAGAAAAAATTGGAGAAGAAAAGGATTCTCACAAATATAACAGAATACTGAATATAACAGAATTCCTGTCCTGTGGAGGACAGGAAAGGAAAACTATAGAAATTACTGAAGTCAAAGTAAACTGAATTTGATTAAAATATTTTAAGTTATGAAATAAATTCAGTAGTGCATAGGTATATCAAGAAAAGTCTCCTGCATAATTGCAATCATGAAACAAAGTCAAGATCATTAAGGGAGAAGCAGATACAGATCACAAAGTACAAGTCCCAAAGCCAGGTCTACATACATGAAAAGTCTCTACAATATTAGTCAGGCACTGGACAAGCACTGAGGATATTAAGAAATCTAAAAGACAGTTCCTTTCAGTCAAAAAAGATAATCTTCTCGTTTCTATTCCTTAGCTCAAACAATTTGCAAGAATAAATTAAAATGAAATAAGATCCTTCAAATAAAAGAAAAAAGTAGGAAAAAAGTATCAGCTCAGAGACACTTCTCAATACTTATTGATAAAAAAACATATATTACTGTAGATATAGGATCATATATCTACAGCTGGAAGGACTTCAAACACCATCTAGCCCAGTCTCCTCATTAGCAATGGATAGAGTACCGGCCCTGGAATCAAGAAGACCCGAGTTCAAATCTGGCCTCAGACACATAACATTCACTAGCTATGTGACTCTGAGCAAGTCACCTAACCCCAATTGCCTCTCTCTCTCTTTCTCTCTCTCTCTCTCTCTCTCTCTCTCTCTCTCTCTCTCTCTCTCTCTCTCTCTCTCTCTT
>NW_020954720.1:16836313-16884258 GCF_900497805.2 Vombatus ursinus
CACACACACACACACACACAGCATTAGAGATAGGATTTCAATGCAAGTTCTTTAACTCTGTAGTCAACATCCATTTCACTGCACCAGTCTCCTGATAACTTAGCCAATAAGTCTGCTTTGTACATGTAAAATTTCAGGAATGAAAGAAATGTATGTAGTTTTATTCGTTTTGCTTTTGGGATTTATTTTTGTGGGGATTTTTTGCTACAAAGAAGTGAACACGTTGTAGTCTTACATATGGTGTTTCTGGCTGGTTCTTACCTTCATTATAACTTTAAACTAAATTGAAGAACTAAGGCCTCACTAACTTCATTATTAAATATGGAAAATAATACCTGTCTCTTGAGAACAGGGTCACTTTCAGAATTGAGTGAGTATGTAGCATATCATTAGGAAATTATGAAATGCTATGCAAATGCAAAGCATTATTTTTAATAAAATCTAAATTTTCATGCAAATGAATGTGGCCCTCTAGGCACACCCAAGGAGGGATTTAGTCTGATCTTCTTCAGGTTACTCCCTTTTTCTACAATTGGGGTCCCAAAGCTAAGACTCTATTTCAGTCAGTACCCTTTTCCCTCTCTGTCTGACCCTCATACTAACCTTTTCTGTATACACTCTTTCTAAAGTAGAACCAGGAGCATTTCAAATGCTTACAATTCAGGCACCTTATACTGAACAGAATAACTGACTGGCATTTGCTCTGTGGAGTTTTTCAGAACCTTAGTCAGTACCTCTACATTCTCTGTTGTCACTCCAATGTCCATTTTCAGCCATTCCCCTAAGTTCTCAGTGGCATTCAAGCATTCTCAGGTCACTCTCTCTGTCTTCTTCTAACATACCACAGTAGCTAGAAGCCTGGCATTCACTCACCTGCAATGACTAACTTACTCTGAATTCCTATAGACTCACATGTAATATACCCACTTACCCTCCTTACATCCTGATACATTTGTTTCATTTACTGAATCCAAACCAGCCTCATAGACCATCAAGAAACACATTCAGAGCAATAAGGGCATCCTCCGATACTGTTAAATACTATTAAACGGAATGGCAAGCAACTTTTTTTTTCCCTACAGCCAGGCCTGAAACATCAGGATACTGAGAATCTTCGCAAATCTTTTCTCACCTGTAAGCTTCTTTCCCCCTCCTTTAGTCTGAAGAACTATCTGCACCTGACAGTTGTTTATGTGGTAGGGAAGATAATCTTACCATTTAAGGCTTCCTTGCTACTTTACTGATGGTATTACCCTCCCAAAATCTTCTTTCTCCTAACTTCTCAGCCCATATAGCTAGGTTTAAGGCCTGAGTTAGTTTCATGAAGAAATTTAAGTTTCTTTAATTCTTAATTTATTTAATAAATTAATAAAATAATTTAATTAATTTAATTCTTTTACTTTGGTTAAAGAAATTAAACCAAGCCAGCAGAGTATAGTGGGAAGACAGTTGAATTCATCTCTGCTGAATTCTAGCTCTGTTACTAACTACTGTTATGGGATTTTATTTTATTTTCTTATATCATTCAGGTCTCAGGGCCATTCCGCCTACGAATTTTGGTTAAATAAAAGTCTTTTAACATTAACCTCACCTGAACAAAAGCTGTCCTGTGCTGTGGGAGGCAAAAAAAAATTTACTTTATAGCCTGAAGTATTCCCTAGATAAGAAGTCAGAGGAAGAATCTGAACTGTCCCTGACTCCTTAGTGAAATGTACATTCTCCTCAATCTATTTGTGAATCCTCTCAGTGTAGTTAAATCTATAACCTGATTTAGCTTACCTTGTTTGACCAAGTTTGATTCTAAAATATATGAGATTAGGACTCTGTTTAACTAAATTTGTTCAACTTTTCTGACCTTGGAGGAAGTATGGGATTATGGATCTACTCTTTAACATTTGAGGCCTAAGAGAAATGGACAAGATTGCAATATGTAAATTAATTATTTCTCTGTCACTCTGATGTATTTTACCTCTAAGAAGCCTTCTAAGACTCCTCATAGTTGTTCAGGTTTGCTCTGAGGCCTGAACCTATGCTTGAGCATAATAATAAAACCTAGGATTTAACCTCTGTAATTTCTGCATTGTTGTAAATACATCTCTTGTCAGCAGTTATACATCATATGAACTCGGAGATGAGATAATTCTCTCATAACACTACCTACCTCTGCAACTTGGAGTAAATCACTAAACTATTCTGGAACCTCAGCTATGTCATTGGTAAAATGAAGCTAGGATTAATTGATCTCTAAGGTCCTTCCCAACTCTTAAACCCATAAACTCCTATGAACTCCATAATCATGAAGTATGTATATACACATACATATTTCTATACACATAAATATGTATATGTACATTATGTACATGCATGCATACATACACATGTATGCCCACACACACATATATCTCCAGTTGTCAAGGTGGTGTCAGATCACTGCATCACAGATGAAAAGCAGTTTCTGCCAAAATAAAAGAGGTTCTGCTCAAGATTTAAGAGGCTATTAGGCCTGTTTTCACAGAAAATTCATACTTACAATCCTTTAATTGTGGAGTAGTTTTACAATTATTGGAAAGTTCACCACAGGACCAAAAGCTTAAAATTCAGAGAGTCAGCACAATTTAAGCTTAGAGTGGTAGGTCATTTTAAAAGAGCAGAAGGAAATGATCAATATAGCATTTGGCTTCCCTTAAGGGAGTATTTCCTTGAGAGATATTTGAAAGTAATAACTGTTTAAAAAAAAAAACTTTTCAATTACTCTTGTGCCCATTTAATTGATAGATAACAATATTGAATTTGACTTTTATCCCAGTGTATTTTAAATAGGGCAGCTGCATGGCATATTAGATAGAATTATGGCCACCTGGAGCCAGGAAGATTCACCTCACTAAGGTCAAATCTGGCCTTAGATACTCACTAGCTGTATGACCCTGGGAAAATCACTTAATCTTGTTTGCCTCAGTTCCTCATCAGTAAATTTTGATGGAAAAGGAAATGGTAGACTACTCCAGTATCTCTACCAAGAAAACCCCAAATGATGTCATGAAGAGTCAGACACAACTGAACAACAACAAAAATTTTAAATATATGCCACTACTTAGGAGCAACGAAGTTTCTTGGGGGTTAGGGTCACCAATTCCAGTAACACAGATCCTGTAAGTATTTTTAAGCTTATTGCCAAAAGAAATGAGAAAATTATCATTAATTTCTAGAAATCTGCTGTTACATCCTTTCAGATAGAAAAAAAAATGTTTAACTTCAGTGATTTTTTCCAGTAAGATTTGGGGGTAGAATTTGAAAAGTGGGTATTTTGGGAATACTGCAGTAACAGAGAACATTATAGCTGTGGTGACAATTATTATCATAACCCAGAGTTAATCAGGTAAACACTGTGCTATTTATAAATATACATACACATACAGAACAATTATATTGCTGCACTTTCTATTGACATTGATCATTGTTTTTGTGTTTTTCTGGATATGTTTTATGGACAAAAAGATATAGGTAATTAAGTCATTTCCACACATTGTGTAAGTAGAGAATCTTCTTTAATTTCTGTTTACATTTGCTAGTCAAAAAATTTATTGCTGCATTAGGCTCTGACTCTTTGAACTAGTGGCTTGACTAAGTCCCAATAGTCCTGCCTCAAGAAGAGACATCTCTTTCAGTATTAGGGCTTCCTATCTGTGTAGGCCTCTCTTTTCTTGCCAGTTGTCTCTTTTTGTCAAGCACTTGGATTGTATTGAATATCTTGTACAGGGAAAAAGGTCGTTGTCATTGGCCAAGGCCAACAACCTATTCACTAGAGGAACAATGAAGAAGTGAGATGGTGGAAAATCCTCTAGAATCAAGGTTAGGCGCAACAAAACGTTTTTGTCAGGGAAAGGATTATAAAAGAAACCCAAAAGAGTTGGAAAGACATTTCTATAAAGGACTAGAAAGGAAAAACCATTTAATTATGGAGCAGCCAAGAAAATGATAGTAGGTTAGAAAAGTGATGGTAGTACAGGGAGAAAGGAAGAACAAAGTAGGTTGAAGAAAAAGAAACAAGTAGAAAGAGGAAAGTAGCATGTGTTGTTGTCTCCACTTTCATAATATATTTTGAGACATTATCTACTCTCTATGCCCACTGCCACCCCTTTATATATTAGCTCATTAATTGTCCCACCTAACCTGATGATTTCTCAGGTCAAGTCCACTAAACTTTATTAATTGTGTTCCATATTCAAGGCACTGTGTTCCACAAGTACTGAGGATACCAACAGAAAATGAAAATAGCTCCCGCCCTCAAGTAGAAAAATTGTTTTGGGAGAGAATTAAATGTACAAAGATTGCTAAGTACAAAATACCTAGAAAGTAAATGAGGAGGAAAACTAACAATTTATTGAGGTCTTGTATAGAAAGTGGCAGTAGAGCTTAGCCTTTTAATAACTAACCTAACTTGTCTTCTTGGGTGCATTATTTCTCCCCGTACAATTGATAATTGATCACTTCCAGGACATGTTTGTGTGTGTGTGTATAAAGTTCATAGATACACACATCAATATATGCATATGTGTGTTTATATGTATGTGTATATATAGATATAGATATATTAAGTATTTAATGCATAAATATCATAGATCTGGCCAATGCCTTTTTATTACCCAAAAGATAAAGTTTAAAATCCATCATCTGACATTCAAGGTCCCCAATAATCTGGAACCATCCTACATTTCCATCTTGGTTTCATATTGTTTCTCACTATGCTCCTTATTCTACATCTAGATTAATACTGTTCTCTAACCTTCAAATATGTCCTGCTTTTCCCCACTTCTGCCTTTGCTCATAATTTTCCCTATGCCCTCCTTTACTTTTTAAACCTGTTGAATTACTATCAATTCTGTAAAGTCAATTTCAAATACCACCCATCCCAAAAAGACTTCCCAGATTCTCCTCCCTAATTAGCAATTATCTATATGTTGGGTCTCAGATGGGGTTTTCTCTTATACCACTCTAAATTGACTTGTTATGTAATATTATACATTATAGTTTCCTATGTTGTGTTTTATCTCTCTTAAGCTATATACTCAATATTTCCCACATTTTATCTAAATTTTGGATCTTCTTCAATGTCTAACATACTGCTCTGCATACCATAGACATTTAACAAATGTTTAAAAATGTTTTTGAATGGATAGATTAAAGGGGGCAATGATTAAAGAAGTAGAACACATCCTGACAGAATGAAACTAGTAGACTTCAGGAAAAATGTAAATAGAGATGGCAGACGACGGAAGATGAATGGCAAAAAAAAAAATGTAGAGAAGAGACTAGCTAGGGAGAAAAATCTAATGAAGGATAATAATAATGAAGGGTAATAATGACTTTTATATAGTATTTTGCTGTTTTGCAAACTGTCTTTCATGAATTATTATCTTATTTGATCTTTGCTCTACTCCCTGGCAGAAGACTGGAAAGAAGACCTTACAAAACCAGACCAAAAACAATACTCTGGAGAACTTAACTCTTTCAACTATGAAATTCCTGTTTCAGGACCCCTTATGTTCTGATTAAGGAGATCCTCATCTGACATATTATACTGGTGCTGGCTCCATTTAGGTTTCAACTTACTCCCCAGTTTACTCTCTGGTCATTTTCTTACCAGTACAATTGCCCTATATGCCTCCCACTTCCCCAGCTTTCCAATTATGGAGCCATAATCAAAAGAGTATTATCATTGCTACTAGAAAAGGACTGTTACTCTGTTCCTCTTTGGCTCAATTCACGATCTGTATAACTTTCCAAATTAAAATATATCTCGCTGATCACCTATCCCCTATATATGTTGTTTCCACCTATTAGAATGTAAGTTCCTTGTAGACAGGAACTGTCTTCAAATGTTTATTTTTTCCCTAGTACTTATCGTAAGCTTGGAATCACATAAGTATTAAATAAATGACTTTTTAATTATTCTTTTTTTAAGTGAAGAGATATCTACCCTTTCTCCCTTTTGCCTCTCCACTGGAATAATAAAAGGATGAAAAGCAAAACCCCTGAAAAACAATATGCATAGTCAAATAAAACAAATCCTTACATTGGCCATGCACAAAATTGTGTGACTGACTGCATATGTAGTCCATTGCCTCTCTGTCAGGATTCATCCATACTCTGTAATACTGTGGGGCTAGCAATTAGGGGATGAAGTTAATGCCAGACATCAAAGCTCACATATCAATTAAGCATGTATTCTACCCAGGCCAATAAATTGCTATTGAAACTCTCTATTACCTGACCTGGCACAGAAGCACAATTTTTATGTTTCTAGGGAGAATTGTTGAATGCTTATTTTGAAACCAGAATGCCAGAGGCTCTGAAACAATAGGACTCTTTGCTCATTGATGGAGATCAATGTCCAGGACCTACATTGGCAAGAAGCAGAATTGGTGAGAGCATAAGAGAGGAGAGCTCTTCAGTTCTCTTTAAGTTTTTCCTCAAGGCTCCTCACATTTACATGACTGATTTAATGATAATGACCATTTAAAAAAATCTTTCATAGGTCAGGCTCTTATCTTCATAATGGCCTATATTCCTAGCATATGATACTAAGAATAGTATAGTAATCTTAACATAGGACAATAGAAAGAAAATTGTATCTGGAATCAGAGGACATGGGATTAAATCCCACTCTACTGCAAAAAGTGTGATCTATTGCACTGTTGAAAAAGGTCATGTTGTTTCTTTGAGAGTCAGTTTGCTCATCTGTGTGTGTGTGTTTATGTGTGTGTGTGTGTGTGTGTGTCAGAGAGAGAGAGAGAAAGACAAAGAGGCAGACAGAGAAAGAGAGACAGACAGACAGACAGAGAGACAGAGAGAGAGAGAATATTATGTCTTCAATTTCTCCCAACCCCTGCCTTCCCCCTGAGAGGCCTCAGACAAATCTTTCTTAAAATAGAAAATGGCAATACACCCCAAGTCAAGTAATGAGCTCACAACTGCAAAGCCACCTAAATTCAAGCTATAAAATCCCTTAGCATCAAAGAAAGGTGGGACATTGGGCTATAGAGAGCTGTGTCCTACTAGTTATTACCACTTTATCCAGCCATCTAGGAACCTTGCATATTCCCAAATGTTGGGATCAGAATTGTAAGTTAATGCACTAAGAGGCAGCTGACCAGAATTACCTGCACCATTGCAGAGAGGAAGACTATGAGTGTTTGAATTAACCTAAATAACCTCATAATAAGGTTATCTTGCTACCGACCAAGACTGGATTGGATGTAATCCTTCCTGAGGAAGCTTAGGACTCACTAATGCCCATAAAGCTTCTCTGAGAGTTAAAATAAGGCATTACTATTGATGCCTATGCTTGAGAGCATCTGGAAGATGGAGGAAGCTGAGCTGCATGATGAAGGGCCTAAAGCTCATTCCATATGAAGAATAGTAGAAGGAAATGGACATTATTAGCCTAGAGGAGAGAAGACAGTGGGGAACATGACAGTCATCTTCAAGCATTTGAAATGATATTACCCGGAAGAGGAATTAGGTTCATTCTGTTTGGCCTCAGAGGACAGAACTAACATCAATTGCTGCGAGTTTCAGAAGTAGATTTTTGCTCAGTACAAGAAAAAAAAAACTTCCTAACAATTAGAGCTGTTCAAAAATGGAATAGACTAAGTGGGGAGATTGTTGGTTTCCCTTCACTAGAGGCCTTCAAGCAAAAACTGACTCACCACTTGTCAGGGATATATATCATGCAGAGAGCACTGGTTGTTCAGGTACCAGTTGTTTATTTCTAAGGTCTCTGCAACTCTGAAATACTGTAGTTCTGTGAAAAATGATTAATCCATGTATGGTATCCAGTGACTCAGAATATTCCATTGACTGGATTTTTATATTCCTCAACCATTCTAGATAAACATACAGTATCAGGCCTATAAATTAAATAAATGAGGCTGCATAGAATATAGCAATAGACATAGTCCTTGATGAATACAATCACAAATTGAATATGGATGAAAAATAATATAAACAAAAAAGAGAATCAGAGAAAAAATTCTTCTTTGCAATATGAAATACTATATATTGAATATTTTGATATATCTGTAAAGTCATTTAATACAGTTTTACTGAAATGTTTACTTGCCAATATTATGCATACATTTATTATTAAGACAAGTATTTCAGAAATATTTTAGAGAAAGCTGAAATATTTATCAAAGTAAAAATGTCACATCCTCTCATAGGACTGCCTCTGTAGATTAAACTCATATGATGAACACACACACAAACATACACACAAACACACACACTTTACCTTTGGTGAGTCATTCTGTAATTATAGAGTATTAACAATAAGCTTCCAAGAAAGTCCTGCTAAAGCTTATACAAATTGTTTTTTAAATTAAAAGATGAATTGAATGAACATAATTGGACTTTCAAAATGCATTTATATCTGTATTTTGATTAATGACAGTGTTCTCATCAATACTCTACCACTAAACTAGTAATTCCCAATTTCCTTGTCTTTAGACTCTCATTAACATCCTTATATTCTCTTTACCCTGTAAGTCCTATTTAATTATAGTGAAGTGTGTCTTCAGCCACAGACCAAGAGAAAAGCAAAAAAAAAAAAATGGTTGCCTAGCAAAAGTGAGCTTTAACTAAAGGTCATATAAAATTTTATGAGAGGCCTAGGAGATACCCAGAAGTGGTAACTTAAGACAGAGAGACAGTCTTTGGGGAAGTGGCCCTGAACTTATGTTTGAACATAACAAAGGTATTTTCTTCCTTACAAAATCATTTTATTCACAGCGGGATAAAATGCGTATCTACTAATGATATTTTTTTGTTTCTTTGTCAAATTATAATGCTTAATACTGCTTTCAATAATGTACTATGGAAATCTAAATGATTTATCCTATTATGGTGACAAGAAAGATAATTCTGAGGCTCCTTTAAAAATAAATCTCTGATAGTCTTACCCAAACCTAGTAAGAGAAAATGTGAGGAAAAAAAACAACAAATGACCTTACAAGGGAAAGCTCACAGCCATTTCTAGTAGAACACAATACTAAATAGCAAATCTTTACCTGACTGATCTTAGACCCTCCTGTCATTGGCCTGTTATATCAAACTTCACCCTATCTTTGCTTTTCTCCTTCTTGGGAAAGTAATAGCCTAGTGTCTGATCAGTGAATGTAATCTCCTTTTACACTAAGATTTGTCACCGTGCTGAACTGCTGAGTTGTATGTAATCATACAAGCTTCGCCTTATATCAGATTGACTAGCTCAGAACAGCTAATGTATTTTGTTACACCATTGCAGAATCCAAGCTCAAAGGTTCAATAGAAACTTTGATAATTTGGTGCTTTTTAAGAAAAAAATCTGTAGATGACCCATTTCGTCTTCTCAAAAGAAATTCAATACAGTTTTAACTTGTATCTTTCTAGGTATTAATTGGTATCACCAATCCATTAATTGTCTTCCTGCCTCCCTGCTCCTCTTGGCAAGAGTTTTACATTAAGTTTGCATATAAAATAACTTATGAAGTCACATGAATTATAAAAATAAGGTCATTCTAATTTATACTAATTATAACTCTTATCTGATCTCAAAAGGACACAGCCAAGAAGCAAATTCTGGAGATGAAATCATGATTCTACAGAAACCTTTTCTAAAACAAGAGCCATCATTACAACTGCTTGGCAATGTAAAGAAACAGCGTTTCATGTGTATAGTAAGAAAAATGAGCAAATAGGGCAGCCAACTCCCAGACCAAAAATGGAAAGAAAATCTCAAATGCTTCCTAGAAACTTCCATTCTTTTCTTTCTACTCAGTAACATTGATAATGTTAGGTGATTCCCCAACCTCTCTTGGAGAAAAAAAAATATCCTTTTCTGTGTTTGCTTCTATTTCCTGAAGTGCCTCCTGTTGAGACCTCGTCTGTGTGAAGTCCCTTTCTTTCCTTCTCCTGCCCAAGTCAGAAGTGGAGTTTACCTATATTAATCAAAAGAAAGAGAGAACAATATAACATCTTTGAAAGAGCTAGGGAAATATGAGTAAACTGAGCCTGGAGCATCTTAGAGAATCAAAGAATCTATATGCCAAATATATGACCTCAAGAAGTCATCCAACCTGTATCCAAACAGGAACCTTCTTCATAACATACTTGGCAAAGGACCATCCTAACTCCCCTTGAAGACCTCCTGAGGCAGTTTACACCCTATTTGGAAAGTTGTGTTAAGACTTTTTTTTATAGTGAGGTGAAATCTACCTCTCTTCCACTTCCACTAGTTGCTACAAGTTCTGCTCTCTGGGACTGAGCAGAACAAGTATTGATTTCTATCTATTGTGATAGTACTTCAATTACTTGAAAAAAGTTCTCATTGTCTCCAGAATAAACATTTTCATTCCCTTTAGCAGTTGTAGTCTGTGAGCAGCAAAAGTTTATAACTTTTACCACTACCACAGTTAAGTCACATAGGCTTACAACCCTGGCCACACTTCTCTGAATTTATCAACATTCTTCCTAAAATGTGTCTAAAAACTTACACATTACTCCAGAGCTTTTCTAAGAAGGGCAGAAGAATAATGTGATTTAAATGCTCGTCTCCAAAAGTAATATCTTAACTTCATTGCTGATCAACCTGTATGACTGTAGAAATACTCAAGGATATATTTCATTTCCTTTCTATTTGTTGTCCTCTTAGGTTCACTGCTAAATGGGATAATCTGGTTTAACAGGTTTAATACCAATTTCTTTGTAGGCTCTTTTGCCCCTCAAATGATTTTCCTCTTTCGTAAGTCATTATTTTTCATGATGTTATGAGATCCTTGGTAATGCTTTGAAAATGAGTTTGTACTCTAAGGTATCATTACTTTGGGCCATCATGTCTCTCTGTTTGGCAAGGAAAAATAAAAAGAATTTGTTGGCTGAAATGATTTATTGGTAGGTTTTTTTTCTCTAAGCTGTTGGCTGTAAGAAGAATCCTGCAAGGACTTTATCACTCTTCCTGTTAATTCTCAATACTTTTCACTATCTACCTTCTCCATCTCTCCTCCCAACTAGCACAAAGTTGAGATTGTTAGGAAGAAAAGAAAAATATAGTCTCTCAATGTCTATGTCTTTTCCCTCTTTTCCTTTCTCTTTTATCCCCACAAAGGGAGAATAAAAAATGTGTCTGTGTTGGGACTGTGTTGTATGTGAAATTCAATGTACCCTTTTTAAAAATTAAAAGTGACTCTGATCTATCTTTTAAGAAACAGTATCATTTCCCTCCAAATCACCTTGCCTTTGTTAGCTAACAACTGCTTTGCCAATGTTGCAGTTTGTAAATTTTACCAACTATCACAGATAAGTTGCTTTGCCATAGTTTCTCAAAACTTATTTCCAAGAGAGCTCATGCCCCAATAGAAGAAAATACTTTTAAGTAAATGTTTAATAAAAGTTATGAAATGGTTTCAAATTAAGTCAAGAAAAATTTATTAAACTCCTGCTATGTGCCAGGCACGGTGCTAAGCTCTGAGGATACAAGAAAGGCAAAAATAGTCCCTCTTCTCAAAAAGTTCACAGTCAAATGAAGGAGACAAAATTCAAACAATTTTTTTTTTACCACTAAAACACATAAAGAATAAATTAGAGATAATCACAGGCACTAACATTAAGACCAAATGCAATTATTTTTAGTATCATCATTATATCTTTGTCTATGCCTTAAGCCACTGCCTTATACTGAGCGCTGGTCATGTCTCCTAGACTATTGCTATTGTGTTCCTCATTTGACCTTCACTCTTAGCACCTTATCATATTAGCCAATCCTTTAAGTACTGTCCAAAATAGTCCTTTATATTAATGACTTCACCCAAGCCATTCACCTGAGGTACATGTAATGGACTTCAACTCCAAAGTTTTCATCTTCAGTTTAAAATATTTCACTTGCCTCTTCCTCTACTTTACCAACATTTCTCCCAATATCCTATCTACTCCTTTGTGGCCAGTTTATTCGACATTTCCTTCTATTCATTTCTATCATATTCTGCATCACATTCTAATTCACATTATGATATCAATTTTATCTCCCCATTTATATTTTAAGTTCCTTGAGCACAAATCACTTCTTAGTATCTATATCCCTCATAGCACAAATTAGAGACTTAATAAATATTTGGTCATGATTGTAGAATGGCTAAACAAATTGCAGCACATCAGTGTGCTAGACTATTATTTAACCATAAGAAATGATGGATTTGATAAATTCAAAAAAGCACAGAAATTTTCATCTGAACCAAATCAAAGTGAAATAACTACACCCTGAAAAACAATAGCGATTTGACCATAAAAATAAAGAAAAAGAAAATGAGTCAAATTGTGACTAATTTTTATTGGTTTGGTGGAATTTTTTGATTTTTTTAATTTTGTATTACAAGAGAGCTTTCTGGGAAGGAAAAAGAAGGAATATATTTAGTAATAAAGGTGAGGAAAAAGTAAAAGATATATAATTATAAAGGAAAAAATACAAACAAATGAATAGACAAACAAGCAAACAGAATGATCTATTTGAAATGATAACTATTTCCTGCATGGATAAGGATAAATATGACTCTTTCACCCTAATAATTTATTCCCATTACTCCCTTTTTCTTCTTTACCATGCTAAATTCACTTACCATAACCATTGAAACACATACATTGGTCTAATGTTTGTTCTTTCTGAATGTTATTAATATCCATGTCTAGAACAATACTGCTTGCTTTAAATCTTAATCTCTAAGGGGGCAGAACCCTATATGTTTAGTTCATTTTGCTTAGCAGTAATTAGGAATAAATACAACCTTAATAATTTGCTTAGCAGCAATTAGGAATAAATACAACCTTAATAATTGATTGAGATGATGATCAATATCCTTCTTATGCTACCTTATTAAACAACAATTCGGATTTTGAATACCTTCCACTTTCCCCTTTCTTCAATCTCATTTCATTTCATCATGCAATTTCCTGTTCAGTCATCTCAATGGTGTCCAGATCTCCATGACACCATTTGGGATTTCTTTGGCAGAAATACTGGAGAGGATTGCCATTTCCTTTCCCCGCTCATTTTACAGATGAGAAAAGAAACAGGGTTAAGTGACTTGCCCAGGGTCACAGAACCAGGAAGGGTCTAAGGACAGATTTTAACCCAGATCCTCCTGATTCTGGGCCCAGTACTCTATCCACTGTGTCATCTCACTGATAGCAGGAGTGTTTCTCTCACCCCAGAACTGGGTCACTAATCTAGTGTGGGCTTAGGAAGGTTTCTAAAACCACTTTCATCTAAACAAAAGGAAAGTTTAACACACCTTTAAAGCACTCACACACATGAGGACTGTGGCATAGAAACTCAAAAGGAAAAATAGCAAGGGTCAAGAAGAATAAAAAAGGAGTTTGGAGAGAAAGGAAAAAAAAATCCTGCAATCCAAGATAGAGAAGGAAAAGAGAAGAGAACAGAGTGGAACAGATCCCTTTACTTACAGATCACAAGTGTTAGACAAGCTCCCTCACTTTTACCATTGTCTTTTTTGTAAAGTGAGTGATCTGGCCAAAGGAAGAAAAATATACAGAGTTAAATGAGGAACTGGAATAAAATCTATTATACTTCAGCTGAATTCAAAAAAGAACATGTAGCATGATTTCAGATAAGATACAGTAAATTCAGACATGATAAAATGGATAAGCAGGGAAACTAGTAGGTTTAGAAGTCCCATAGATACTGAATAAATATCAATATTTAATATATACATGTAGAACTTGCATAGCCTTTAAATATTTAAAGGAAAAGTTGAGTGAATATCAGAGATAAATAGCAAAACTATAATAATCGTTGACTTTTATAAACCTCTTTCAGACCTAGACAGATTGATCAAAGAGATAAATAAGAAAAAAATGAAGAATTCACATAGAATTTTTGAAATATTAGAGATGATAGATCTCTGGCAGTTAGTTGGAGCAGAAAGTTTAACACACTTTTTCAACTATTTAATACAGTGCTATATATGCTAGCTATAGCAATAAAACAAGTGAAAATCAAAGGAAAAAGCATTGGAAAAGAGGAAATAAATTATTGCTTTGGGGAGACAATATTATGATTTACTTAGAAAACTCTAAAAGAGTCAACTAAAATTAATTGAACAATAACTTCAGCAAAGTTGGAAGATACTTTTAAAACTCACACAATCAGCATTCCTGTATATTATTAAAAAAAACCTAGCAAGAAGAAATAAAATGAAAAATTATACTTGAAATAACTACAGAATGTATAAAACATTTAGTATATACACATGAACTATATAAAGACAATATACAGAAATAAAGATAAGCTTAAATAATTGGAAGACTAATTATTGTTCATAAGTAGTACTAGCCAATTTAATAAAATGAGAAATAATTTATTTATTCAGTGTTGTACTAATTAAACTACCAAATGATTACTTTTATTGAATAGTTTGAACTTGGGGATTTTTATTGTGCATGTTTTGAATTGCTGTCTTTTATACATCATCTTTCTGAGAAAGACTAAAATTTTTTTTTAATTATTACAAGCATGTATTGTCTCTGTTCATAGATCCCACCCTACCAAAAAATCAATATTTTTTAATCTCTCACAATAAATATACAGAAGTGTAGCAAAAAAAAAAGTTCTCACATTTGCTATGTCCAATACTGCCTGTCTTATTCTAGAGTTTGTCTTGCACATTTCTAAAAAGAGGTGGTGACATAAGTCACCTTCAGTCTTTTGGTCTCATGGTTTATCTTTGCATTAATCAAAGTTTCCAATTTTGTTTTAAACGACAAAAGTCATTAGACTTTTCTAACCTTACTTCTATCAGAGCTTTAATTTAATTACTGGGTCATATCTTGTTATCTACTTACTTGCCTTTCTTGTGTTTATATTCCTGAATCTGTTTCTGAGCACATTCTACTCATCTGTTTTCTTTTGCAGGAATAATTTAAATTCCTTCCTTTTGGTAAAAGACTGTATATACATACATACATACATACATATATGTATGTGTGTATACATATATATGTGTATATAGATATATGCATATACATATATTCATTAATGATTAAGTTTAGATTTGAAGGTAAGATATTTTCAGATGAGACTAACCTCCTTTGTCATTTCAAATGCCATATCTCTTTCTTTCCTTTGATTTCTCATGGTCAAAGAATAGTCTTGGATGATTCTGATGAGTATTCCTAGGTATGTGAAAGGTTTTCTTTTGGCTGACTGAGAGCTGTTCTTTAACTGAATTCTGACTTTTTTTTTTTTACAAAGAACCTTGATGAGTTTAAGTTTTAATTTTTCATTGTGCTTCTCTTTTTTAATCCTATCAATATAAATTTCACCTATTAATTCTTTTACTTCTAGGTAATTTCACTGAATTGTTTTCTATGGAATAATATTCATTTTAAAAATGTTATAATTTCCTGTATCTAGTTCCTTTGTAATATCTTCTCATCCTATCTTCCATTATATTTCCTTGGTTTGTATACCTCCCAACTGTTCTTCCAAGATATTCTTTAGGATTTTGTTTAATTCATTTTTCTTCTTCCTAGGCATTTTTGTGTTCCAAACTTGTCATTCTGTTTTTCATGACATCTGCTACTTCAGAGATTTTCTCTGCCATCCAATCTAAGATCTCTACTCTTTTTTTTTGATTACTTCCTTGAGAATTCTAATTCCTCATCCTAATTTTTGCTCTTATGACTTCTATTAATTCAATTATTGCTATTTTGAACTATTCTGGAGCTTCTTGCATTTGCTTCATTGATATTTCTTAGAAGAATTTGTTGTAAAATCTCTCCCCTTTGAGGATGTTTTGCTTTTTTTCCATTATTTAAATTTTAGATTTTTTTTTCCTTTATATATTTTTAGTTTTCAACATTCACTTCCACAAGATTTTGAGTTCCAAATTTTCTCCCCATCTCTCCCCTCCCCTCATTCCAATATGGCATGCATTCTGGATACCCCTTCCCCTGTTTTGTTAAATGTTTCCCAATTTTAGTCTGTTTTGACTGCCCTTGGTATTTGACAGCTGTGAACCAGATTTTGTTTTAAAATTTTGTATTTTGACCTTCTTTGTCACCAAAGAAAGATTCTATGGTTTGACTTTTTTTTTTTTTGCACAGGTTGTTCATGATCCCAGCCAATTACTTGAGTTTTAAACTCTTTGTTAAGGTAGGGGCCTTCTTCCAGTGTGGAGAATGTACTGTTCCAAACTTTGGGGGTTTTGTGTAGTTGTTTTCAGAGACTTGTACAGGTCTAGGGACCTGTAAATTTTCAGTTCTTCCTAGGTGGTATGATCAAATTTGATGTGTTTACTCCTTTACTTGTCTGTGCTCTGGTGTATCAGTGACCACAAGCGTTCTTTTCTGCTAGCCCAGTGCAACAGACCTTTCCCAACAATCATCCAGGTTGTCTCGGGATGGAAATGTGTTTCACTCTGTCTTTTTGTAAGTTCTGCTAGAATTTGTTTAGAGACATTTTTACAGGTATTTGGAGGGGGTTGGGGGAGAACTCAAGCAAGTCATTGCTTTTACTCTGACATCTTGGCTCTGCCCTACCTTTGAGTATTTTTAACAATATTCCCTTTCCTCCAAAGTATCTGTTCAATACACCAGTTCCCTTTTTAGCTTTTGTTGTTATCATTCTTTCTGTGAAATTTTCTATATTGCCTCCTTGTTTACGCCTTCTTGTATATAGTCTTCCAATTGTAATTGCCTTGTCATACATTGAAGAGATTTGTCATGGACCTTCAACTCTTAATGCTCTCTTCCTTCTCTGGTAGCTTTCACTTTTGCACAAGGTACAATGTAAGATATTCAGAGAGTGATGTGCTCTAGAGGCAGTGAGGTAGTGCAGAGGATAGAGCACTGGACCTGGAATGAAGAAGACCTGTGTTCAAATGTGGGAACAGATATGTACTAGCTATGTGACCACAGTGAGTTATTTAACCTCTCTCTGCCTCATTTTATTCATATGTTTAAGGGGGGTAATAATAATACCTACTTCAAAGTGTTGTTGTAAATATCAAATGAGATAACATACATACATACATACATACATAACAGACTTTGCAGACCATAAAGTGATATTTAAATGCTAGCTATGATGATGTGATGGTGATTCCATTGCCATTCAGGCATCAGGTACTAGCTGAGGTGGTATAGAGGAATGATTCACTTCTGTTTGGAGGTTTCACTCATACACTAGGCCTTTTTCTTAGATGAAGGTAGTAAGCTTCACTGCAGGATCACTTCAGGCTGTCATGAACTATCCTTAGACTGTGTGTGTGTGTGTGTGTGTGTGGATATCCTCACTCATGGTTCAGCTCAGCCTGAAAACAGGGATATGTATTATTTAGGAAGCTTTGTTTAGGGAGGAGCTCAGGTCAAGGACAGGATTTAGCAAAGGGACAGTACAATTGAAAGTTTAGGGCTTGAGCAGAAATAGGTTGGGGGAAATGTAAGAAAGAGTTCTGACCAAGCTCTACTTAAAAAGAAGATGCTTTATCCAGCTCCTAAATTTGTCTGCTGATCCTTCTCATAAGCCATAAAAGGTTCAATTAGAAGCTTTCTGTAGCAAATATTTCAAACATTTAAAAAAAAAAGTTCTCAGGATTTTTTCCTTTAAGAAAACCATTTGATGGAGGGGCTTTCAGTGGTCTTTTCTGACTGAAAAAGAATAGTTTGATGGGAAAATAAAAATCATCCCCTCTCAATAAGAACCTGGTATATTTATTAGCAAGCAATAATGTCTACCTGAATTATCTTTTATAAATCAATGATGATACTACCCATCTACGTATATGTATGAAATTTATTTTTGCATTAGACTTAGGGTTGATTTCCTTTTTCCACCACTTTTGTGAATTGCCAAGAGCAAACACCCCAATTTGGGAAATATCTCCCCACATATATACCCACATGTATTCGGAAAGAACCTAAGGATATCTGGATTTGTTTAATCTTTTGTTAAGGCTAACTATACTTTACTTTTTTGTTAAATGAACCAAATCCAAAATTTTGAAAAGGCTCTTCTTGCTTAGAGTCATGGTTTTACTTTGTAGTTGGTTAGTCATTTCAGTTGTGTCCAATTCTTTGTGATCCCATTTGAGGTTTTCTTGGCACAGATACTAGAGGGGTATGCCATTTCATTCTCCAGCTCATTTTTCAGATGAGGAAACTGAGGTAGAGTTAAGTGATTTGCCCAGAGTCACACACCCAGTAAGTATCTGAGGCTAGATTTGAACTCATGTAGATGAGTCTTCCTGATTCCACGCCCAGTGCTCTATTCACTGTGCCACCTACCGGCAATCATTAAAATATAGCCAAATGTGAGCTCCTTATGGGCAAGAATAGTTTCACTTCTCTATTTGTATTCTCAGAGCCAGGAACAGTGTTTGTCACATAGCAAGTACTTAATAAATACTTGTTGATTGAGTAACTAGACAATAATTTAAGTATTCCTATCCAGGTACAGGATTAAAGTAGGTAGGTCTATAATGTCCCTTCCAATTCTGAAATTCCAAAATTTTGTGGTTCTGTAAAAGCATAAAAATTTGTTTCTTTCTTTGAACCTAACGCCTCTCTGACTATGGGTATTGTGTTACTTGAAGTTCCCAAATCACTTTTAGAAATATAAGAGAACTAACATTGTCAGAATAAAGTATTTTAAATTCCAATGATTTTTGCACATTGTGTTACTTGCAAATTTTGCTGTAAATATTTGTCACAAAAAGGATTATTTCCAAATCTTTATTCAATAAATGAATTAACACATCATACTTTTGAAGCTCAACTAAATAACACTTGCATTATGTATGTTAAGAAGCTAAAATTAAAAAAAAGAAATCCACTTTAATCAATTCAAGTCAACAGACATTTATCAAGCACTTATTATGTTCCAGGCACTCTGCTAAATACCAATTTTAAAACAAAATCTGGTTCACAGCTGTCAAATACCAAGGGCAGTCAAAACAGACTAAAATTGGGAAACATTTAACAAAACAAACAAAAATACAATAAAACATAGGTCACACTACGTTGAAAAAATTAGTCAATAAGTGGCCCATAGGGATCCTTTTGCATAGATTAAAGCCCCCATTTGTATATTTGACACCCCTGATCTAGTGTACAATGTTCAAATTTGACAAAAATTACATTTTGCTTCCTTCTTATGGTACTATTTACAAATGATGATGCCATTCATGTGCCTAATGTTAAATAGACTCGCTTTAGTATGTGACCTTAGAGTGAAATCAAATAATAAAAAAGTTTCATCTCTATTTATAATTCTGAGGAGAAAACATTTGAAACAAATATTTTTTCTGAAGTATTACATATTATCCTAGTGTTTTAATGGATTATTGCTGTTTAGAAAGTATTTTTTTTTTTTTTTTGTTTTTTGTTTTTTTGAGGCAATTAAGGCTCAAGTGACTTGCCCAGAGTCACACAGCTAGTAAGTATCTGAGACTGGATTTGAACTAAAGTCCTCCCAACTCCAGGACCAGCGCTCTATGCAGAGCACACTACCACCTAGCTGCCCGAGAAAGTATTTTTCTTGGAATAACGGGACTTCATTCAGAATTTATGTAAGATAGAATTTAGCAGCTTAATTTTGACATTATCTCTTCATAAAACAGCTCATGACAAATGCTATAATCGAAATAAATATTTTCTTTGGTCAGTTCCCAAGGATGGATTACTGTCTGGTTCTAAGTTATCATTTCACTTTCCATAAATAAAATGTAACTGTAAACTCTGGATAAAAAGCATGGTCCCATGGACAGAGAACTGACCTCAGAGCCAGGAAGGCTAGAGTGTAAGGTCTGCCCCTGTCACTTACTGAATATATGACCCTGACTTCTCAGTGGTGCTTGAAACCCTCTATGAATATATGTTTCAGAAAAGGTACCAACCTATACTGGTAGAAAGCATTTCCTCATTTGAGATTTTCTATATCAATGAAATAAAAGGTCTAGTCCCTTTTCCTATTCTTGAGTTACAGGGAGTTTAAAGATCAATTAGTCCAACTACCCTCCTAATGTAAGAAAAATTTGGACAATATTACTGGCATGTAATCATTCAATGTCTACAAGAATAATTCAGTGATGCTGAGCTGATCACTTCACAAGGGAAATTGGTTAGTTGTTAAAGGTATTATATTGAGTTCAAATTTGTCTCCCTATGATTTATACATATTGATCCTAGTTTTGTCATTCAGAATTAACTCAGAGTAAAGGCATTCTCTATTTCATAGGACAACACTTGAAAATCTATGAAGGCAGATATCATGAGACTTGCACTCTTTCTCTCCAGATCAGACATTTACATTTCCCTCAAAATTACTCATACAGCAAGTTTTTAAAACTTCTTAACACTCTAATCAGCCCTCTTCTGAAGATTCTCCACCTACTCAACAACCTTAAGGTGTGCTGTTCAATATAAGAAATGCTACTTTAGATGTAGTAAGATTGCATAGAGTGAAGTAGGATCTTCTTTGATAAAGCCACTATACTTCCCTTAATATAGTGTAAAATTTCTTTAGATTTTTAGCTGCCGTGTCCCAAAGTTGGCTCACAATGAAAGCACAAGGAATTTTTCACATGGACTACCAATAAACCAAATCTCCCTCAACCTGCCTTTATTTATTTGGATTTTTGAAAAAATCAAAACTTAACATTTAACCTGTTTAAATTTGATCTTGTCTGTTTCCCAGGTTTATGTCATCGGAATTACAATTATCATGCTGTCTATTCCTTCTTCCAAGTGGATGATAAGAAATGTTAAAAATGGGAGAAAAAACCTACCAATTTTTGCCCACTGTTACATAAATAACTGGGACATAAATAACCTAACGCACAGTACTCAAATTAATGAGAAACATTCTATCTCTTTATTCTTTGGGTGCTGCATACATGTAACAGATACTATTGACTATTCTTGAAAATGTGGTTTTTGTGCCTCTTAAATCCCCCTTCCTGCTAATCTGCTAACCTGTTTGTTGTTGTTCACTCATGTCCAACTTTTTCTGACCATTGCACCACCTAGCCGCTCTAACCTGTTTGATAGGTTTAGAAAATAACAATACTATTCCATTCTCTGGCACACACTGACACAAGTCACTCCAAAGAACCTCTCAATTCTGACAACCAGTGGCTCCACATAGGAACAAACAACTTACTATTTATCTGGCTTCTCACCTATTCTGTCTGCTACCAGGTCCTAGAGAGAAAAAATAATAATAATAAACCATGAAAAAAAAAAGCAATTAAATCATGAAGGCAAATTTGGACATTAAAATATTCCCTAGTGATCAAGGTTAAGTTTAGGACATCTAGCTGGCATTTTGGGGAAGTTGGGTGATGCAGTGGATAGAATGCCAGGCCTGGAGTCAGTTCAAATCTGACCTCAGATACTTACTAGTTAGTCACTAGTATGACCCTGGGGCAAGTCACTCAACCCTGTTAGCCTCAGTTTCCTCATTTGTAAAATGAGCTGGAGAAGAAAGTGGCAAAACACTCCAATATCTTTACCAAGAAAATCCAAAATGGGATCATGAAGAGCCACACGCAAATGAAAAAAAAAAACTGAATAACAATAAGGTTAAGTTTTGATAGAACATTCATGCTGATTGAATAGTGGAATTTAATAGTGGATTATGCACTTGTCAGTGTTTATTATGCCAAACAATTATTTGGCTGATGTTTTTTCTTACCTGACAGAATCTGCCAGTTATTTTCTTATGCTTTAGGCACATCCATTAGAAGGATTCAAAATGGAGACTACCCACACTGTTGAATTTCTGTTTATTACTTCATAGTAACCAGATCTGACAGTTTAGTCACAAATAAAGTGTTAAAGAGTAGCCAAGAATATGATAATCTAAGATTAATGCTTTTTTAAAGGAAGATGAACACTTAAATTCCAACCACATTAGTACCATTTATCAGAGTCCTTTTTCAAAATGGATATTAACAATGGGCACAAAGCAATTAATTTCTGGATAGTGCAACTATTAGTTAATATGGTTTGTACATTATGTCCCATTATCTGACTTCTGAAAGCTCTTGTCAAAAATACCTATAAATCTCAAACTACATAAGCTTTTACGTTGCTCTAGAATTACATGACAGAAAATATTTTATATACAATCATAAACAGGAGTTGGGTTTGTTAAAAAAAAATAATGCCACCAAATATTCATGGAATTAAAACTACATTCACTACAAAACATTTATATCTGTTCCAGGCAAAAAACTCTTGACTCCTTATTATAGACCACAAATAATTTTTACTCCTATAAAGAAAATGTGTGGGTAAGAGAAAATACAGAGCTATAACTAGTAAATTTGACATTTGGGGGTAGTGTTGAGAAAAAGAACACTAGAAACTTTGGGGCCATAACCCATTAAAATTTCTAAGTATTGATTCATTCAGAACAAAGCATAAAACTCAAGTCAATTTAATTGATTAATCAGTGTAGAACTATCTATCAGAATTTGAGATGCAAGCAATTCTGTTTTTTAATATAGTACAACCATACAGAAAGAACTTGAAGCCTAACAGTAGTTCTGGCATATACACATTCTCTTACAACAATGTGAAACGACATTAGTGAAGCAGAAAAAAAAGGTAGAAAACAATAAACCACAAAACATCCCAGAAAAAGGAAACCATAGATAAGGACTGAAGGAGAGGAATAAAATTTATTTCTAATCAGCTCCAGTTCCCACCTCCCGCCCCCCCCCCGAAAAAGAAAAACATCCTTAACATTTTATCGAAGAACAAAAGTATAAATCACAAAGAGGCAACTTAGGTATTTGGCATGGTCTAGTGGAAAGATTACTATATTTAGAATTAGAGAATTGGCTTTAAATTCTGCTTCTGCTAATGTAAATTGATGAAATTTAGAATCAAAGAAATTAAATGATTTGCCCTAAGTCGTCCAATAATCAAAGCTGGGAATCAATCCCAGATCTTCTGACTTCAAATTTAATGTTCCTATTGGATAATCTTGGCTTAGTAGAATTATCAACTAAATGCTGAATATGATTTGTGTTCTCAGCAATTCATAACCTTCTATAATTGCATATCCCCAATTTTAAAAGTTAAAAAAGTATAAACAAAAATACAGCAGTAGTAATAATAATAACAAATAATAATAATTATATTATTGAATGGATACTTATTAGAATATTAATAACAATGAATAATAATTATATATGATAATCATTATATTATGAACAAACGAAATGTCCAAAAAGTTATCTTTAACTCCTAAGTAAATCTTCTATATTTTGTGAGTCTTCTTTTTCAACTGGATAAATTAAGGGTACTTTTTTCTGTTTTTATGGGATCAAATAAGTACATTTTAATTCTTACCAAAAAAAAAAATTAGGGTGAATTACCAAAGTAATATCTTTAATGTTGTATGACAGCTTGAGTTATAAATACACAGTTATAATTTAGAATGTTTCATTTTGTATTATAACTTAGAGGTCAACAGAAGTAAAGTTTAGAGTAGAGTAATTGCATTCAAGCTAAAAACTATTTAACCCTCAGTGATAAATAGGTGGGAACTGATAACCATAATGCACTCACATCTGTATGTAGACATGCAAAAAGATAGAAAGTCATTCTATCTTGACTGTGAAAGTTAATACCAGGAACCAAGATCAAGAAGTAGAGGCAGCAACCCAACCAAACTCGCTCAACATTCCCCTCCAAACAACTTAAAAATAACATTTCAAATAGAATTCTGAGAGGCAAAACCAACAGAAGGTCAAGGTGAGACATTTTTCCAGCCTAGATTAAGAGGTTGTCAAGAGTGCTCTGTAAAACCAGGGTGGGGGTTGGCCCAGAGTGCACAGGACAGCAGCACCAGCAGTGAGCCTTGGAGGTGACTGCCATGGCAATGGTAGCAGCACATTTGGGACCTCTCAGCCCAGAGACTGTAAGGAAGTGGAACAGCTGGTCAGAAAGATATTACACGGGACCCTTTGCTAATGCTAGGTGCAGGACTTGGCACTGTTTGCCAACTCTATTGCTATATTCAGTTCTGGGTGGCAATTTCAGGGTAGAGAGGACCACTTTTGTTTCATCACAAGGGAAGAGGGGCCCTTGTTACAGTTCCAAAGCAGGGAAGAAAGCTAGCACTTGCAGCTGTAGGACAATAGGGGAACTAGTCACAGTCCAAGGGCCAAGAGGAGTACAAGCACTTGTTGCTGCACAGGAACAAGGGCTTTTCTTGGATAAAGACCAAAGCATAGACCAGAAGAGCAGTGACCACACCTCTCCCCTGATCATGCGACCTTGGAAGCATTGAAAACTTACAGGTCCCCAGAACTAGCTCTGAAAACAGCAACAGAAAAAAAGCCTCAGTCTGGGAACAGTGCCACCCTAGCCTCAGGTAAACAGAATCCAACGTTAACATGAAGTTTAAGTCAAGAAATAGGCTGCAAAATGAGCACACAACAACAAAAACAAACAAACAAAAAGCTGACCATAAAATACTACTATAGTGGCAGGGAAGACCAAGAAACAAACTCAGAAGAGGATAACAATGTGAGAAAAGCTATAAGCAAAGACTTCAGTAAAATGCTAATTGGGTACAAGCCCAACAAAAATTTCTGAAAGAGTTAAAGAAGGCAATAAAAATGGTAAAGATAAATTTGAGAAAACAAATGAGAGTGATACAAGAAAATTATGGGGGGAAAAAAGAATTAACAGCTTGGTTAAAAAAAAAAGAGGTAAAAAATACTGAAGAAAATAACAACTAAAAATAGAATTGGCTAAATGGTAAAAACAATCACAAACTTCACTGAAAAAAATCATTACAAAACAAACTTAGCCAAATGAAAAAAGGGGTGCAAAAGTTCACCAAAGAAAATAATTCCTGGTGGAGTTGTAAACTGATCCAACAATTCTAGAGAACAATATGGAACTATGTCCAAGGGACAACCAAATTGTGCATACTCTTTGATCCAGAAAATCCTACTACTAGGTATGTACACCAAAGAGATCATAAAAAAAGAGCAAAGGGACTACATGTGCAAAAAGATTTATAGCAGCCCTTCCCATGGGGGCAAAATATTAGAAATCTAATCAGATGGAAACAACTGGAAAATTATCAATTGCTCTTGGATGGGCTGAGCTAATATTACAAAAATGACAATCTTACCTAAATTAATTGCTTATTCAGTGCCATACCAATCAAATTATCCAAAAAATTATAGAGTCAGAAAAAGTAATAACAAAATTCATCTGGAAGAACAAAAGGTCAAAAATATCAAGGAAATTAATGGGAAAAATGCCAAGGAAGGTGGCCTAGTCTTACCAGATCAAAAACTATATTATAAAATGACAATCATCAAATCTATTTTGTAGTGGCTAAGAAATAGAGTGGTGGTTCAGTGGAACAGGTTAGGTACACAAAACACAGCAGTCAATGACTATAATGATCTACTGTTTGATAAACCCCAAGACTCTAGTTTCTGGGATAAGAACTCATATTTAAGAAAACTAGAAAATACTATGACAGAAATTAAGCATAGACCAACCTCTCACATAGTATACAAAGATAAGGTTGAAATAGGTACATGATTTAAATATAAAGGGTGATATCATAAGCCAATTAGAAGAGCAAGGGATAGTTTACCTGTCAGATCTATGGAAAAGGGAAGTATTTATGACCAAACAACCAAATAAGAGATAGAGAACATTATGAAATGCAAAATGGATAATTTTGATTAAGAGAAATTAAAAGGGTTTAGCACAAACAAAACCAATGCAACCAAGGTTGGAAGGAAAGCAGAAAATTGGGAAACAATTTTTATAGCCAGTTTTTCTGATAAAGGCCTTATTTCTCAAATACATAGAGAACTGAGTAAAATTTATAAGAATACAAGTCATTCCCCAATTGAAAAATGATGAAAGGATATGAACAGGCAGTTTTCAGATGAAGAAAGTAAAGTAATCTATAGTCATATGAAAAAATGCTCTAAACCAATATTGATTAGAGAAATGCAAATTAAAATAACTCTAAGGTACAATCTCACACCTTTAAGATTGGCTAATATGACCAAAAAAAGAAAATTATAAATGTTGGAGGTATGGGAAAATTGGAACACTAATACATTATTGGTGGAGCTGTAAACTGATCTGACCATTCTGGAGAGCAATTTGGAACTATGCCCAAAGGGAATCAAACTGTGCATACCCTTTGATCTGCAATCTCACTACTAGATTTATATCCCAAAGAGATCATAAAAAAGGGAAAATGACCCATATGTACAAGAATATTTGTAGCAGCTCTTTTTGTGGTGGCAAAGAATTGGAAATTGAGGGGATGCCCATCAATTGGGGAATGGCTGAACAAGTTGTGGCATATGAAAATAATAGAATACTTTTGTTCTATAAGAAATGAAGAACCAGAGGATTTCAGAAAAAAAAAAAAAAACCTGGGAGGACTTAACATGAATTGATGCTGAGTGAAGTGAGCAGAACCAGGAGAATACTGGACACAGTAACAACAAAATTGTGTGATGATCAACTATGATAAATTTAGCTCTTCTCAGCAATGCAATGATCTAAGATAATTCCAAAAGACTCGTGACAGAAAATGCTATCCACATGCAGAGAAAGAGCTAAGGAGTCTGAATGCAGATCAAAGCTTGTTATTTTCATTTTGTTTCTTTTTCTTTCTAGTGGTTTTTCCCTTCTGTTCTGATTCTTCTTTCACAACATGACTAATGTGGAAATATGTTTAACATGATTGTACATGTATAACCAATATCAGATTGCTTACTTTCTTGGGGGGCGGGGATGAGGGAGAAAAATTCAAGATCATTTTTCTATATTTACTATTATATTATATATAAATATTATATATTTTCTATATATTTATCAAAAAAACTCAAGATCTTACAGAAATGAATGTTGAAAACTATCTTTACATGTAATTGGAAAAAAATAAAATACTATTAAGTACAAAGAAGGAAAAAAAAGGAGCCTAGACATCATACTTCGAAGAATTATAGAGAAAAACTGCCCCAACAAATTAGTAACAAAAGGTAAAATAGAAACAAAAGAATCCACCAATCACTCCCTGAGATCTCAAAATGAAAACTCCCAGCAATAGCCAAATTCCAGAGCTCCCAGGTTTTGAAGTTAATGTTGCAAGCAGCAAGAAAGAAATACTTCAATTACCATGGAGCTGCAATCAGGATCATATAAGATTTAGCATTTTCCATGATAAAGAAGTAAAGGGTTTAAAATATGATTTCCTAGAATTATAATCAAGAATAATCTATGCATCAAAACTAAGTATATTCCCTCAAGGGGAAAAATGGATATTAATTGAAATACAGCATTTTCAAGCATTCTTCATGAAAAGACCAGAGCTGAAAAGAAATTTTGACATTCAAATACAAGACTCAAGAGAAGCATAAAAAGCAAAACATGAAAGAAAAATCATAAGGGATTCAATAAGGTTACACTGTTTACATTCCTATATGGAAAAATGATACATCTAACCCCTAAGAACTTTCTCCTTATTAGGGCAGTTAGAAGGCATGTAGAAGACATAGGTTATGAGTATGAGTTGGTTTTGGTGGGATGATTAAAAAAAAAGAATGAAGGGCTGAGAAAGAGGGATGCCTTCAGAGAAGGAAAAAACAGAGAAGCAGCACCACAGAAACCTAGAGAGAAGAGAACATCAAGCAAAAGAAGGTGATTGAAAAGATCAAAGGCTGCAGAGGAGTCAAGATGGATAGGGATTGAGAAAAAGGCACTAGATTTTGCAGTTAAGAAATCATTGGTAACTTTGGATCTACCCAAAAAATAACTATATGCAAGAATCTTCTCTTTTATCAAACACTACCACTAAATTTGTTTATGAAATAATGTACTTGAAAAGGAAAAGGGAATAAGCATTTTGAGTGCTTACCAAGAGGCAGCAAAGTGGCCTAATGAGTAGAGTACTGGGTGTGGAGTCAGGAGAGATCGACTTAAAACCTGGCCTCAGATACTTACAAGCTGTGTGATATTGAGCAAGTCACTTAATCTATGTTTACCTTAGTTTCCTCAACTGTAAAAGGATAATTAAAGCACCTATCTCACATAATTGTTGCAAGAGGATCAAATAAGATAATATTTGTAAAAGCACTTACACAGTGCCTAGCACATAGTAAGTGCTATGTAAATATTTATTGCCTTCCTTCCCCACTATTTCAAATAGTTTAGAAACATTATCTCAATTGAAAAATTGAACCTTGAATAGGAGTTCCTACTGGTTATACATGTAGCTTTCACTATAGAGAATACCTTTATGCCACTATGTGATTGTTCTGTCTGTGTTTCAGTTGTAACCACTATGCATTGCTACTAGGGCAGTTTTATTTTACTAGTGAAATCAACCTATCTCTGATGGCCTAACATCAGTCTCTTTCTCCTGCTATTGTTTCTTGGACATTAATATGAATACAGATGGAACTGTGATTTATTTAGTGTTAGGGAATTTCTCAGCCTGAGTTCCTGGATAGTCCAGGGAGAATCTCACTCAACAATTAGATCCTCACAGTGGGGGTCAAATAACATGTAGCCAAAATTAAAATTAAAAAAGATTTATGAGTCAGCTAAGGAAGATTGCTCATGGAGAGTAACTTCAGCTTTCCAGGGTATAGATTTCGTTTTTAAGGCTTTTCAGGTCCACTTAGAGTACACAGACAGTATGTAACATTCTGTGGCAATGTAAGATAGATAATACATTTCACAGCAAGGAGTGTTGTTGAGAAAGGGGGAATCAGCCAAGGGAAAATAGGGGTTGGAGCTTCTGGGGGAATATTTGCTATTCAGCTGGAATGGTTGGTTATTAAAATGAGAAAACATCCTCTGCTCAAGGACAGACAAAAAGAGAACATGACACAAAACTTCTACAATTATTAAAGAAATCTGTTTGATCTAAAACAGCAGGGTTAAAGTAACTTTGTTGAGACAAAACTGCAGGTGTTTCTAGTCCAAGGACAACAAATAGTTTTTACAACAATAGATAAGGCCATCTGCTTTTCTATGACCTTACATAGCTTGTTATACTTTATTTTTCCTTCATTCAGCATGGGAGACCTCCTGGTGTGGAAATTCTTTCAACCAATGCAGATTGCATTTGACTGAGCAAACATCTAGGGAAGTGTCTGAGTCACAAAGTAGTTTAGTGACTTGCCCAGGTTAACACAGCTAGTAAATGTCAAAAGAGGGATGGATTATTTTCAATATCATCTCTCAATGAATTCATAGGACATTTATTTGTTCAGTATCTGTCCTTTAGTTTATTCAGTTTCTGAAGTATTTTAACCACGTCATCCCAATGCACATTTAAATCATAACATCATGATTTCACCTAGTGGTAAATGAGTGAAAGAGGGAGAAAAGGATAAAAATTAAATCTAATTTATTTCTCTAAGATGAAAGCACAGAAAATAATTATTCAAACTTTGGGATTTTTTTTTTACCTTTCATATTTTAACTGATAAATAAAACTCTTTCCTTAAGACTGTAAATCCCCATTCCTGTCCTGTTTCTAGTCTCAGTATTAATTTTTATTTAAATAGTTAAACATATCTTGCTCAGTAAAATTATGTTAGATGTAATCATGGGTTGTTACTATATCTTA
Organism: Vombatus ursinus; assembly: GCF_900497805.2. NCBI lineage: Eukaryota > Metazoa > Chordata > Mammalia > Diprotodontia > Vombatidae > Vombatus > Vombatus ursinus. The sequence goes on from NW_020954720.1 coordinate 16,866,009, forward strand.
GAACTTTTAAAAATAAAAATCTGGGACATTATGGTAACAGTAAATCCTACAGGGAGCTTTGACTAATGATTCATAATGTGAATTTGGTGCACTGACCTTGCTATGACTCTCTGGATATAATTTGTCATTTCAATACTAATGATACTGATCATTTTAACACTAATAGCCCTCTAGAGACCCACTGTAGCATCCTGAGATGATCTCAGAGCATCTGATGGTCACATCTTGAAGAGATTCGGGTTGCAGAAACAGAACCTTCATGTAGTCAAGCACTCTCCGCCCAAGTGAATTTGGAGTCTCAAAGGAGGCTGGCTCCTGAATCAACCAGTCAGTGAGGAAGCAACACAGCTTTAGCCATTTGAAATGACACTTGACCTGATTAACAATCTTCAGTGCTTTATAGAGCCCACAGGAGACACTCATAAGGCTTCTCCTCAACCCTTTCCTTTTTTAAATTCTCCCTGTGGGAACTGAGTGACTTTGATGACTAAAATATTTCCAACTGTATGTAAACATAAGCACTTTATACATTGCTGTCTTCTAATGCCTAACTCACCTAGTTCTCTAGCATTCTGAAAGGGAAAAATCATCTGAAAATTGCTAACATCTTTTATCATTTGAAACCATATTCTTTATTTGACACAGTGTGAAGCCCAAGTCAATTATGCCAGCTAAGCCGAGTGAACTAAACAGAGTATTGATAGTTGTGAACATAGTTATAATGTCAACTCTGGCAAAGGTAGCATTGTTTTCAGTTTTAACATCTGCAAAAGGGGGCAGATAGTGAAAAAATAATTAAGTGTAAGTTCCTTTCAAAATGCTATAGCATAAATGGTGTTCAGCTAGTCATTGTTCCTGAGACTCTAGGATGCTGGAGATGACAGTAAGGCACTTCTTAAAGCATAAGAATTTTTCATATCATTAGCAAACTATTTTTTTTCCTTAGGATACTACTTTCCAAAATTCCATCTATGGCAAATCTTCCTTCTTCTCTAAACCCAGTGTAACCTCTGCTCTCTCCCTTATCACTAAAAAAATTGCCAAAGAAGAGTAGAAGGATGGGATACCATGAAAAAGAAAGCTTACCATTAATAAAAAAAAAATTAGAATAAGACAACCATAAATTAAGAGCTGAAGAAAAAGGTATTATAGTTCCTGAAAGTCTCTACATTTCTGCCAGATTCTAATTTTTGTATAGAGGAAGCTGCCTTACTTTCTACTTAGATTTTTTGTTTTAATTTTTTTAAAATTTTAGACAAATGCTGAAACTTAAATACATAATAAGAAAAGAAAAAGAAACATTACTAAATATAAAAAACAAAAAAACAAAAAAAGTCATGTGCACAGCAGAACATAGGAGAGGATTCAAAATATATAGCAAAAATTTTTCATTTCAAGAAAGCCTATATTAAATATTGTACATTATGTTGAAAGTTGTCCATCTTTTCTCTGCTTCCTTGTAAGTTTTCTTTTGTTCTTTGCTATATGCTTTCTATCTTGTTCTTTTTCCCTCTCTCTCCCCCCTACCTACCACCCCAAGACTACAATTGAGCATTGGATATATTTATATATAGGTATTAAGATATAGATATAGATATATATGCATACACTTATACATATATACACATACATATATAAACATATACTGAGATTCTACTCCTAATCTTTGTTTTTATGTTAGTGCATATCTCTTTTTCCTATCTCTCCTAGCTCCTCTACTTTACTTCTAATACCTTACTTTCCTATTACTTAACCTATCCCCCACTCCAGCAATCCCTCCCTTATCCTCCCATTCCCCTGAATCTAAACCCCCTTCTATATCCCCTTTTTACTTATTCCTATTCCCTCCTTTATCCTCTCCCCCCTCTCTACCCCCTTAGAGCTTTATTTCTTTCTAAAATTAGAAGACTTTTATACTCTTCTAAATGTGTGTGTATATGTGTGTGTGTGTGTGTATATAGATATATAGATATATAGATATATATAATATGTATGTATATTTCCCCTTTTAAACCCATTCCTAATGAGAGTAAATTTCCAGTCCCTCTTCCCCGTCTAATTCCTCTATGTTGGTTCTTCTTTTTGTGCCTCATTTGTTAAAGATAATTACTATTTTAGTTGTATTTGAATGGTTTTACTTTTTGAAGTCATATTATACTTAGGTCTACCCCAATCTTCTTTGTAAGTTACCTAATTACTAATATCAATCTTAGACATAGGTGTTACATTTTTCATACATAAAAGGTAAACATTCTATCCTTATTTAGTCCCTTGTAATTGGTCATTGGTATGTACCTTATGTTTCTCTTGGCTCTTGTATGCTAAATCCTCTATTGAGTTCAGGGTTGTTGTTTTTTTTTGTTGTTTTTGTTTTGTTTTGTTTTGTTTTTTTTAACAAAGACCTGAAAGTCTGACAATTGATCATATGTCTATTTTATTTTCATTCAGAATTATGCTTAGCTTTGCTGGGTATGATATTTTCATCTGAAAGCCCAGTTGTTTTGCTCTTCAATATATAGTCTTCCAAGACCTGTGATCTTTTTGTGTGGCCACTGCTAGGTCTTGTATGATTCTGATTATGGTATTGCCATATGTAATTTTTTTCTCATTGCTCACAATATTTTGTCCTTGATCCGGGGGTTTCAGAATTTCACTATAATATTCCTGTGACTTTTCCTCATAAGACCTCTTTCAGGTGGTGATCGGTGGATTTCTTCCATTTCTACTTTTCCCTCTTGTTCTAATGCTTCAGGACAATTTTCTTTAATTATTTCTTGTATTATTGTATCAAGATTCTTTTTTTTTATCCGAACTTTCAGTTATGTTTTCTCTTTTTGATATATTCTCTAGATCTGTTGTTTTTCTTATGAGATGTTGTGCATTCTCTTCTATTTTTTCATTCTTTTATATTTTTTTTTAATTTCTTCATCTCTTAGAACTTCACTGGCTTCCCCTTGCCCAATTCTGATTTTCAAGGAGTCATTTTCTTCCTTAAGATTCTGGTTGACTTTCTTTTCATAATCTTCTTGCTTTTCTTGCATGATTCTTCTTTTTCTTTTTAATTTTCCCTCCATCTCTCTCATTGGATTTTTAAAGTCTTTTTCAAGTTCTTCGATGAATTCTTTTTGGGCAGGTGACCATTTGACATTCTTTGGGGTAGAAGAGGGTTTCTTTGCTTCAGTATCCTTCTCTGAAGATGAACCCCTATCTTCTCTACTTCCATAGTAGCTCTCTGTGGTTGGATTCTTTCTCCTTTGACTATGCATTTTCTTTGGGACAATTTAGTTTTTTTAATCACTGCTAGTCCTGGGATAGTGCCTCTAATCCTCTTCAGGTCTCCCTTCTGACCTTGAACTCAAACCAAGACTTTTAGCCTCCTGTAAGTGCCCACAACAGAGGTGTCCCCACTTCTGCACTCACTCGGCATGTACTGGTTCCTTCTGGCCCCAACCCAGTCTCCGCAGCACCACTGGGTCTAGTGTTCCTTGTCAGCAGAGGTTCCCTCCATCTTTCCCAGGTCAAAAGCTAAATTCCCCTCACTGTCCCTGGGTATAAAAGTTCCTGTGGCTGGGGCCTACACAGTGTTCCAAACCAGCAAACCCAGGCCATGCTGCTCCTTGTTATTTTTGTTAAAGTGGACCCTAGCCTGGAGGTGTTTACTCTTCACAGGGAGGAAATCTCATCCAGGATTTTTCTTCAGATCTTCTCTAATTGTCCCAGGAGGACCCCTCTTCTGCCCTTATTCTTATTTGTTATCAGGGCTCTATGTTAGCCCAGAGGTGCTATTTTATCTCTTTTATGGAGGAGAATCTTGAGAGTTTGAAATTTTCTGACCTACACTGCCATCTTCCCAGAATCCTCTCATTTTCTACTTAGATTTGAAAATTACCAAGATTACACACTAGAATCATGCAACATTTTGACTTTGGGGTTCATGCTATCTATTTGTCATTTTAACCAATTATAAGCAGGGAAATTTACAAATTATTAGGTAGCTTTTAAATTCCCTTACCCAGAACTACTCATGATGTATTACAGTATTGCATTAGGAGCAATAGTGTGCTTGAATCACCTCTACCTGGGAGCCAATTGTTAAATTTTCAGTTTGAACATTTACAGCTCAGAAATCAGCAAAAGTTACAAATCAGGACTATATTGATTGTTTTGATGACTGTCTAGACTTAAGAAAGCAATGGAAAAAATGTGTAATAATACAGATTAGACTTAAAAGTGTGTCACAAGTTTTCAGAGTCCATTGTTAATCACTAATCAGCACACTACTAATTAGAAATGACCAATTCCTATGCAATATATTTTGTCTAGCTGAATCTACAAATTCTCCTGTTTGTAACATACAAAGATATATTATATCTACACTTCCAAAATTTCACATTTCCTTTAAAATTATGTGAATGTCTTTTAGAATTTCCTGTTAGAGCTCAATGCCATGGATTACTAATGTATGTGCAATATTTCATTTCCAGGACAGCATTTTCAAACTCCTTTCAGAGCCTAGGTGTCCATGTCAGGAAAATCACTCAGACAATCAGCACACATCATTAACTGTCTCGCCACAAATCACAACACTGGAAGTGAGGATGGTACTTGCAGTCAACTTTTGACCTCCAAAGTGACACATCTGGTCCACTGCTTTAGCCTGTGTGTGAAGATATCTATGGGACTGCTTTGGGGAATCCAAACAGAACTTTAGCATCAGTTTGCTCAATTTGGAAGTAAAGTTATTTGTTTAAATGATCTTGCATTTTTAAATTAAGCTCTGTGTGTGTGTGTGTGTGAGTGTGTGTGTGTGTATTACCATGGCACTTAGATTTTTGGGTCTTGCTTCATTTTTGCATTGGAGAAGGCTATGCTGTCAAACTAAATCTGCCTAGAGATTCCAATTCTAAATTATGGTGTGCACTCTTTCAGCTTTAAATGCTGCTACTCTGTCTTGTTTATTGCAGAAACCAATGTTCTGGCCTGTCCTACAAGAACTGCACATATATAACTCCACCAATGCTCTTTGTTAGTCCTTATAAAACAAGTTGTCAGTGAGATAAATGACCAGCAGCAAATAGTTGTTAGAGCCTTATGGTGGAAAAAGCCCTTCAAAGATTTTTTTACCCCTTATTTCTGCTGGAGGTTTTCTGGTGGCTTGTCTGCCTACAAAGCTGGTATTGAAATTCACTTACCTACCTCCTCCCATTTTGTGTGTGGATGCAGAGCAGGAGAAGGCAAAACAGAAGCCAGACTCACGATTGATTTCATCAGTTATTGAAACTCCCAGTGTGAAAATCTCCCAACTAATATAGAATGGCCAGGTTTCCATATACTTTAAACTCTTGGAGAGTTGCCTATGACAGAAAGGTGAAGTAGCTTACCTTTGTGGCCAGACAGATGGTTTCAGAACAGAAACTGACCTCAAATCTTCATGTCTCCCAGACCACTCACTGTTCTAGGTTTGTACCATAAGAATTGATTGCACCTACTATGCTTTACTTTTATTTTTTAATATAACTAAGAATAAGTCTATAAAAATGAAATATTCATATTCACAATTTGCTGATGATCAAACTAGGACAGCAAGGTTGAGAGCTGCCTCAAAGCCATAGAGTTAGCATTAGAATCCACAGATTCCTATCTCTAGTGTCCAATCTGTTATTTACATTAAGATATTCTGCTTCTCAAAGCACAACATTCATTTTCAGGAGGCAGTCACTACATCATCCCTAGGAAATTCTTTGCATTGAAGCATAAATGTAGAGAACTAGTATTAAAAGTTATCCAGTGACCAGATAATATTAGTGACTACATACAGATCAAGTTGTGTGTGTGTATGTGTGTGTTTTACAATATCCTTTGTCTATTTCATTATTTATTTCAATAGAGCTTAAAAGACAATGTGACACGCATACCAGATATCAAGGCCCAAAAGAGCAACGCCAATAGCTAGAAGTTATAATTCTAACTTCAGTCAGCTATTGTATATTGTAATGTATGGGAAAACTGAACAGAACAGTGTAGACTCACTTCAAGGGACCAGTCAATACCCACCTTTTTTTGATCAGTTTGAAGACACCTGAGGGAGCCAGAATATCCCATAAGAACCTTCCAGTTTCTAAGAGGATAAGCACAGTTGTTAATCAATTGTTTAATTTACTCTTATCATATTACTTTTTGGTAAGCAATAGAAATTGGAATTTAACATGCCATCTGAATATTTTAGAGTATATCCCCTTGATTAAGCAACGTATGTAATATGTTTATCTCATGTTATAAGGTTGAATTATTACTCACGTGACCAATAAGCATTTAACAAGGGCCTACTACTTGTCAGACACTATACTAACAGTGACTGACACCAAGGATACAAAGACAAAAGTGCATCAAAACACCCTGCCTTCAAATAATAATCATAATTGTAATAACTAACATTTATATAGCACTTACAATATGCCACACACCGTGCTCACTGCTTCATAATTATTATTTCATTTGATCCTTGCCTTTCTCTGACTTCTAGGAGCCAAGATGGTGGAGTAAACAATAATCCTCTGTAACTCTCCCACACCCAGCTCCAAACAACCATAAAATAGAGCCCCAAAACATACTGGAACAGCATAAACAGCAAAAAGATGGGCTGAAACAACCTTTTAGCCCAAGAAACTTGGAGGATCAGCAAGAAAGGCCCATCCCAGTCAAGTGAAAGGGGAGAGCAGTCCAGAACTGGAAGTGTCCCATAAAGCCAGCAGCAAGTCCCGCCTCAGCAAACCAGTGAGAGATCTTAAGCCCGAGGGTGGTGGAGCAGGCAAACACCAACACCAGGACCCCCCACATGCCTTAGTATAGCCAGGGGAACCAGCAGACTCCAGCTGCAAGATCCACCATGTGTTTCAGTGTAAAACAGGCATCCTTCAGGGGCTAGTGCTTAAGCATAGCCCCAGACAAGCAGGCAGATTCCAAAGGCCTGACCAAATGTTTTTCAGTATAGCCACTGAGAAATGCAGAAACACCCCACCTAGACTCAGCACACACCAGACACTACCACTGGGACCCCAACTCAGCACCAGGTAAGCTGTCAGACCCCTACAAATTGCAGCAATGCCAGCCACCCCCTATCTCACCCCAGCAGTGTAGCACCAGACAAGAGAGTACCCTGTGAGTTTCAGGGCAATATCAATGCAGCACCAGGTAAATAGCCAGGGCCTATAGCCACTACCACAAGAAGCCAAGACAGTGCCTCTTCTACCCTGGGAGCAGAGCTCAAATTTAAAAGAAAAGAAAAAGACCAAAAAAAAGTGGTGGGGAGAGGGAAGTGGGAGGATGAGCAGAAAACAACAAAAAAAGAATCTGACCATAGGAAGTTATTATGGTGACCGGGAAGACCAAGAAACAAACTCACAAGAAGACAACAATGTCAAAACACCTGTGGGCAAAACCCCAAAGAAAAATGGGAAATGGTCTCAAGCCCAGAAAGATTTCATGGAAGAACTCAAAAAGGAGTTTAAAAATCATTTAATCCTCACAACAACCTTTGAAGGTATGTACTATTATTAATCCAATTTTTCAGTTAAGAAAACTGAGGCAAATAGAGGTTAAGTGACTTGTCCATGGTCATTTGGTTAATAACAAGTGTTTGAGGCCTGTTTTGAACTCAGGTCTTTCTGCCACAAGGCCCAGCACTTCATCTACTGTGCCGACTTACTGCCCCAACCTAGATTCTCTCAGGGAGACAACATGCCTTTATAGTAGAGTAAGAATATATATATAGAATGAATGCAAGATAGCTTGATGATAAAGGGACATATTATTGGTCATATTTTTGCTGTATTTTATTCTTAATATTTGATCAGGAATGCAAGCAAAATAATGGCATTGTTCTTTTGTCAACATATGACCCACTTTACAATGATCTACTTTAATTACAGTCAATATTAATTCATTATTCATATTAGTGAAAAGCAGTGACTGCCTAGACATAAAAGTATTGATGTGCCCTGATTTCTTTCCATTACACTTATCCTCTATTTCAACTGTTAAGCTTCTCTCTAGTCAAAGACAAATATGTCTGATTCTAATTCTTGGATGAGATCTAATTTATTTACCCAGTGACTGACAAAACTGTAAGTTACACAAGTTGGGATAGTTAATTAACATTCTAGATGGCAGATCTAGATTCCCAATTTATTTCAACATGCTAGAATGCTGGGCTAAAACCAAAAATATTAAATTTAACACAGATGACACCTGATGTAACACTAACTCCCTATGTGACAATGGCCGTGGCACGTGAGGATTGTGGACAATTTCATCTCTAAAGTATCTTTTAACTTTAGATGTATAATCCTATATAAAGGCAGTCATATTTTGCTATAGGAATAATGCTATTATTGTTCTTGGCTTCCCTAATCAAGTATTAAGCATCCAATCACAGGTAAGACTAATAGTAAGACTTCATATCTAAATCAACTGCAAAACTACAGGATGTGGCAGACATGGTTTGAAAGCATTCCATATGAAAAAGAATTGTGGGATTTCATTTATAAAGAGTACAATGTCAACCAAATCTATGACATAGCTAAGAAAAAAAAAGCTAATTAATCTTAGGTTACCTGGGTAATCATAACTGACATTTATATAGAACTTTAGTATTTGCAAATTACTTTATTGACATTATTTTCTTTAAATCTGGAAATAGCCCTGGGAACTGTGCATTCTAGAGGTATCCTTATCCCCATTTTATAGATGAGAAACCTGAGACTCAAAACATTTAAGTGACTTCCTGTGTTGACACAATGAGTATCAGAAGAAAGATTTTGAGTAGAGACCTTCCTGACTCCTAGTTTAGCAATTTATCCATTACACCATGCTGCTTTTTTTCTAAAAGTGTAATGCCCAGATAATAATAATGATAATAGAAAACATTTATGTAGCTCTTACTATGTGCCAGCCACCGTGCCCTTCACAGCAACCTTAGGAGGGATGTGTTGTTGCTATTTACATTTTACAAATGAGGAAACTCGTTTGTAAATGAGGCTGATACGGTTTAAATGACTTGCCCTTGGTCACACAGCTAATCAATGTCTGAGGATAGATTTGAACAAGGGTGTGCCTAACTCCCAGCCCAGCATTCTATCCACCATATCACTTAGCTGCCCAGATTGTGGGAATTAAATAGTCACACTGTATTCTGAAATCCATTCCAGGGAAAATCATACCCGGAATATTGATTGCTCTTCTAGGTACTATTTCTTTAAAGTAACATTTACAAACTAGAGAGTATCCAGGAACAAAGAGCATACGGCAACCAAAATGGGGAAAGAGTAGAAAATTCTCATATGAGCAATAACTGAAGAAACTGGATATATTTAGTCTGGGAAAGAAAAGCCTAAGAAGCCAATCTGAAGCTGTCTTCAAACATTTGAAGGGCTGTCACATGAAAAATGGAGCATGGATTTGTAGCATTCCATAACAGCCTGGTCTCTAAATATCCTATCTTTTCAGTTCTTAATGACAGCAGCATGGTACATTGCCCGAATACCAAGTGACAGCAAAGCTCAGGTCCAACTTAAGTTAGATATTTTTAAAAGTCACAGACTGTAACATTAGGAAGGGGAATGGCCATCACGTCTTGCATCAAAATGGGTCACGTAAGGCTAGGGAAAAAGGAGAGACTGCCATGAGATGTCGCTGGTTCAATGTATTTCTTTCTGTCTGTCTTTCTTTCTTTCTTTTTTAATATTATGAGCTAGCATTTAACCTGAGGGGTTTTGTTTTGGTTTTGGTTTTGGATTGGCACAATTAGCAAGAAACAACAGTCTAGAGGAATCATTAAGCTAGTTTTTCTCTCCATGAGATTTCAATATTATTGATTAAGGCAACAAATAAAAATGGGTTTGAAAGAGTCCTGCCAAAGCACAGCTGAAAATCCACTTTGTTGTTGTTGTTCAGTCATTTCAGTTGTGTCTGACTCTCCATGACCCCATTTGGGGTTTTCTTGGCAAAGATCCTAGAGTTGTTTGCTATTTCCTTCTCCAGGTCATTTTACAGATGAAGAAACTGAGGCAAACAGGGTTAAGTGACTTTCCCAGAGTCACACAGATGATAAGTGTCTGAGGCCGGTTTTGAATTCATGAAGAGATGTCTTCCTGACTCCAGGCCTGGTAGTTTATCCACTGTGCCACCTAGTACCCCTGAAAACCTACTGGAGAAAAATAAAAACAGGCTTGGCAGAAGGGGAGAAATTCCTGAATATTTTTCTCAGATATGGGAATACATCTAACTCTCTGGGGCAACAATTCTGAATTATTGATAATAGTTTTGTCATATGTGATCAACATCATGATCTTCCAATCTTGAGGGTTTATATATTTGTTGATATGAAGGGAATATAAATAGGTTGTAGTCAAATTCTTAAGAGATATTTTGTAATTCTTACCTTTCCTGATTTGCGAATGAGTCTATTGCATCCATATTTGGAAATAAAATACCAAGGATAATAGGAGTTTCACCCTAGAAAAGCAGCAAATAAAAAATTTGCCCCTTAAAAGATGCTTTATTTGAAACAATATTATCACAGTTTATTCAGTAGCTACATGTTCACAGCCCAGGACTAGGCATTGCACTAAATAGGTTAAATAGATTTCTGAATAGTTTTCTGAATTCTAGGAGATTACAATTTAAATGAGTAACTTTGAGTAAATAATTTCAGTTGCCTTAATGTGTTTTTGAAGGAATGATTGTTTAGGGGGGCAAAAATCACATCGGTGGCCTAGAAAAGTACAAAAAAGTGTTGCTATCCACACTGAGAGAAAAAACTATGGAGTCTGAATGCAGATGGAAGCATACTATTTGCTCTCCTTTTTCCTTTGTTGTTTTGTTTTATTGCTTCATTCTCGTGGTTCCTCCCATCAGTTCTAATTGTTCTTTACATCATGACTAATGGGAAAATATGCTTAACATGAATGTATATGTAGAATCTATATCAGATTGTATGCTGTCTGGGGGTGGGGGAGAAGTGGGAGGGGGAGAAAATTTAAAACTCAAAATCTTATGGAAGTGAATGTTGAAAACTAAAAAAAAAAAATTAATTAATTAAAAAAAGAAAGTACAAAAAGTATGTTGATCGAAAGCTGCTAACTTTGCCATGGTATGATGCAGGGTGCTAATCAAACAACCTGGCTTCCCATCACTGCTTTCCTATTTACTACCTATATGACTTTGGGAAGGTCACTTCCCATCTCTGAGCCTCTTCTCTAAAATGAGGGTGTTGAACTGGATGACCTTTCTAATCCGGATGAGTGATTTCATTAATGAAGGGGAATCTCAATGTGGAAACTCCTTCGTCCAACGCAGATCAGGAACTTTTCTGTAATTTCATGGATCTGTATAGGAAGCTTCTATTGAAGAAACCCATTCTATCAGGACAGATTGGCAATTGTTCTGCAATTTAGTCTTAGAGTCACCAAAAGGCCTGAAGAAGTTGCTTATTGCCACAAAACTAGTTTGTGTAGAAGGTAGAATTTAAACCCAAGTCTTCCTAATCCAGAGGCCAACCTTCTAGAATCCACTATGGCATGATATGCCTCTAAATGGTACAGAAGGAAAATGTATATCTTCAATAGGCATCTACCATGAAAATGTGTTTTATCAGTTAAGCTTGTAGTAGAAAATAAAGGAGAGAGCACAATAAATGCAATACTGTGTCTTTATGTTGGACTAGAAATGAACTTTTTTATTTCTAAAAAAGATACAGAGTCAACATGACAAAACAGGAAAATGATAAATGTTGGAGATGTGGGAAAATTGTAATGCATTATTGGTGGAGTTGTGAAATGATCCAACCATTCTGGAGAGCAATTTGGAACTATACCCAAAGGGCTATAAAAATGTGCATACCCTTTGACCAAGCAATACCATTTCTGGGGCTGTATCCCAAAGAGATCATACAAATGGGAAAGGACTCACATGTACAAAAATATTTATAGCAGCTCTTTTTGTGGTGGCATAGAATTAGAAATTGAGAGGATGCCCATCAATTGGGGAATGGCTGAACAAGTTGTGGTATATGAATGTAATGGAATACTATTGTGGTATAAGAAATGATGAACAGGCTGACTTCAGAAAAACCTGGAAAGACTTGTATGGTCTGATGTGGAGTGAAGTGAACAGAACCAGGAAAACATGCATAGTAACAGCCACATTTTGCAATGACTAACTCTGATAGACTTAGCCCTTCTCAGCAATGCAAGGATCTAAGACATCTCCAAAAGTCTCATGATGGAAAAATGCTATCCACATCCAAAGAGAGAACTATGGAGTATGAATGCAGATCAAAGCATACTATTTGCTCTTTTTTTTCTTCTGTTTTGTTTTGTTTCCTCTTTCTTGTGATTCCTTCTATTGGTTCTAATTCTTCCTTACAACATGACTAATGTGGAAATACGTTTAATAGGAATGTATATGTATAGCCTATATCAGATTGCATGCCGTCTTGGGGAGGGAGGGGTGGAGGGAGGGGGAAAAAATTTAGAACTCAAAAGCTTATGGAAATGATTGTTGATAAATTAAAATAAATTAATTAATGAAAAAAGAAGATACAGAAAAAGATTCAGAAAATCTTCCTGTTATAACTCTTAATATTTTTAATTTTAATAATATATAAATGTGTAATGGGTGGGCCCCAACTTATAGAATATGCTAAATCTCAAAATTCCAATCTATAAAATGAAGAATTGAGAGGTGATCATTTGTATTGAAAAATATTATTAACTTTCATTAATATATAATAAAATAAAAAATTTATCAAATGGTTCATTTATAGAAACAGCATAGTATAGGGAAAGAATGCTAAACTCAGTAACAGCTGTGTGACTCTGGGTCAGTCATTTAACTGCTCTGACCTTTAGTTTCCCCATCTGTAAAAAGAAGATAATAACATCACCTACCTAATTGTTATTGTGAGAAGTCCTAGAGGGAGCTAGGTGGCATAGTGGATAGAGCACCGGCCCTGGATTCAGGAGAACCTGAGTTCAAATCTGGCCTCAGACACATAACATACTAGCTGTGTGACCCTGGGTACGTCACTTCACCCCACTGCCCAACCAAAAAAAAAAAAAGAGAGAGGAGTCCTATATAAATGAGAATTCATTATTTTAGGTGGCATAGGGAATATTTGCTAAATAGTTGGCATTATACTACCATTTTATGTGTGTATGTATATGACACTATAGAATTTATTTTCTTTCATATTGAATAGAAGGTTTAAAGAGATTTACTAAAAGTCAAGGAGTACAGGGACTAAAAAAATATTGGGGACCACTGTAATAGAGAGTAATATTCTCTAATGAAGTTTAAGTGATTCAAAACACCAAGAAAATTTTCATAAAACTTCCCATCTTTTGGATAAAGAAGGCTTGTATGTATGCATGTGTGAAAGTATGTTTATGTCTTGCTGTCCATATAAGGAAATAGGCCAAGAAGATCTGTTCTGCCAATGAAGAATTTTTCGGTGTCACTGATAACCATTAGCACTATGAGTTCTGACATTAGATGAGAAGACTATACAGATGCCTGTAGCAAGCAGCAACTAGTCCTGCCTTTCAAAGTCATCCAGACCAATAGTTTTAGTGCCCTGATATTTGACAAGAACCTTCTAATGGATTTATTAGCATATCTATTCTTGTGAAGATGCAACCCATTGCATTCTTTCCAAAATATTTCTCTTGGAAACACAAGCTCCTTTGATGTATTTGCTAAATTTGGCATTTTATCCTCTTAATCAAGTAATTTATTAACAGTAAAAGGACATCTATTTCAGGAAATGCTAGCAAATTAAAGCCAAGGTCAAGGAAAACTGGGCAAGCTAAATAGAGTTTGGGTACTCCTGATTGTTTTTGTAGCTATCTGATGTATACAAAATATCCTTTGAGATTGCAGCTCCTAAATTCAGGGAGGCCCAAGAGATAGAGAGGGACTGAATCTACCCAAATATCTGGCAACATTGCCTTCCTGTCACCCTCACTTCATAAACAAAATCTGTCATCCTTCAGCAATGTAAAATTTTCAAAATTATAACGGAATCTTGACATGTAGATAATTTTTGTTGTGGTTTCAGTCATTTCTGATTCTTTATGAAAGCTTTTGGGGTTTTATTGGCAAAGATACTGGAATGTGCTGCCATTTTCTTCTCCAGATCATTTTACAGCAAGGAAACTGAGGCAAACAGGGTTAAGTGACTTGCCCAGGGACACACAGCTAGTACGTGTCTAAGGCCTTATTTGAACTCTTCTTGACTCCAGACCCAGCGTGCTACCCAATCTGCCACCTTGCTGCCCCTATTTGTATAATTGAATGAGTCCAAATATTGTACTCATTTTATTATCTGAATGCTACATAAGCTATTGAAATAGCTTATTGCCATAGATAAATCAGTCTGTCCTATTAAAATAAGGAAGAAATGTATCTAGACTTACTCATGCCAATGGTGTGTGTATGCATGCACACACACATATGCATATGTGTATATGTATGTATATGTGTAAACTTACGTACACACACTTTTTTTGAGGAAAGAAAAACCATCAGTTAAAACAAAATCTAACACTGATGACAAGGAAAGGGGAAATGGAGAGATGCAATGAAAAGTTTTCATCCAGCTCAAATGAAAACAAGAAGCCAAGGAGTCTAATTCTATAATCTTAAAGTAGTTTCACTGTTTATTTTGGAGAGTAGGTAAATTGGAGTCAAAGGGGAGTAAACGCAGAATGTGTCAAACACTGAACAAAAAACAGATGTTCACTTTGCCCCATGTTTCACGGATGTTCTCAAATACACTCTCATAAAGTATGGGACTTATCAAACACGGAGAATTTTGTCATGTAGAGTGACTTTCTTTTAACTTTATAACTTCTTCTTAGATGTATCATTGTTTATTGGAACCCTTTTTCTCTTGCTCTATATTCACTGCTTATATTGTCCAAAAAAGTCGGAAGAGAATAAAAGTGATAATAATGCTATCATTAACAATCAAATTCTGTCAGACTTAGTTTAACAAAATGAATGACCTAGCAGAGTGGTACTTCAAGGTCTTGAAAACCCTCGCTTTCTGATTAACTGACGGACTTTCCTGAAGTAGTAGATGTAATAGAATAGTGATGAAGATGTGAGAATAGAAGCAGATAGATGGAATGAATCGCTTAACACCTGTGCTCCCATACTCATTATCTCTGTTCTCTCTGCTACCACTAATGATTCTGTCTGAAATTCCACCATTAAAGATCAATTCCTTTGAGCCCTCAACACTTCATGCTTTTAAAGAGTTCACTGTTAAATTTCAGATGGTTTTATAACAAGTAACACCTCAGTAACACTTTAGCATAAATTGTCACTTTCTAATTATACTAGCATTAAGATTCTGTCAAAATTGGGTAGCAATGTTTTATCAGAAGGAAGTGGATGCTAAGGATATTTTGCTTAATTGTAGTTTTTTTACGCTTGGGACCAAGCCTACAACTATACAACTCTGGACCTTGAGTATTATTTCATATATTTAGCAATCCTTATCAAAGTAATAAAGAAAGTCTATACTAAAATCCTAGAAAAATATAAGAAATAGTATTATCATTTTGTCCAATATGTCTTCTCTCAGAATATATTTTTCTTTCTTTCTTCATTCTCTGAAGTAGAACATTTGTTCCAGTATAGCAAGCATTAAAAAAAATGTACTCTTGAAATTGCTATGAACTTTTGGTTAAGAGAAACACAAGTTCCATAAAATAAGATTAAAGAAGCAGCAGAAAGTGTCATTGCCTTGTGGTGAGAAGTTCAGGAAGGCTGCACCAGAAGATCAAATACTATATCAGATCATTGTAAACTAGAAAATTATCTTATATGGTTTCAGTACTGAGCTGAGGTCTATTATCTGATCATCAGCCTGGCTAAATTGAGACATTTTTCAGCAAAAAAAAAATTCAAACTAGTAATTTTTTTTGCTCAAAAAAGTCACAAAGACCTAAAGCAGGATGGGGCCAAGATGGCAGTGTGAAGGCAGCTATTTTGGTGAGTTGTACCAATATACTTCTACATCAACTTAATAAAACACCAAACCTGGTCTAGCTGTACCATATCTCAAACTGTATTATAAATCAGCAATTATCAAATACATTCTGGTACTTGCTAATAAGTAGAGTGGTAGATCAGTGGAATAGATTAGATACACAATATATTATAGTAAATGACCATAGTAATCTAGTATATGATAAACAGAAATATCCAAGCTTTTGGAACAAAAACTCATTATTTGACAAAAACTTCTGGGAAAACTGGAAAATAGTATGGCAGAAACTAGGTATAGTCCAACATCTCAGACCATGTGCCAGGATAAGGTCAAAATGGGTATATGATTTGCACATAAAGAGAAACACCACAAGCAAATTAGGAGAGCATGGAATAGTTTATTTCTCAGGTCTATGGATAAGGAAAGGATTTAGGACCAAACAAGATACAGGGAGCATTGGAAAATATAAAATAGATAATTTTGATTATATAAAAATTAAAAAGTTTTTGCACAATTAAACCAATGCCACCAAAATTAGAAGGAAAGCAGAAAACTAGGGGGGAGGGATTTTGCAAAAAGCATCTCTGATAAAGGCCTTATTTCTCAAGTATATAGAGAACTAAGTCAAATTTATAAAAAAAAAATACAAGTCATTCCTCAATTGATAAATGGTCAAAGGATATGAACAGGCAGTTTTCAAACAGAAATAAAAGCTATCTATAGTCATATGAAAAGTACTCTAAATCACTATTGATTAGAGAAATGTAAATTAAGACAGCTCTGAGGTACCACCTCATACATATCAGACTGGTTAATATGACAAAAAAGCAAAATGATAAATGTTAGAGGAATTGTGGGAAAACTGGCATACTAGTGCACTGGTAGTGGAATTGAACCAACCATTTTGGAGAGCAATTTGGAACTATGCCCAAAGGGCTATAAAACTGTGCATACCCACTGATCCAGTAATATCACGGCTAGGTCTGTATCCCAAAAAGATTTTAAAAGGGAGGGGGGAAAGAGGACCTATTTGTACAAAAATATTTATAATAGTTTTTTCTGTAGTGGCTAAAAATTGGAAATCAAGGGGATGTCCATCAACTGGAGAATAGCTGAACATGCTGTAGTATGTATTATAGAATATTATTTTGCTGTAAGAAATGACAAGTACATGGATTTCAGGGGGAGAAAAAAGCTGGAAAGATTATATGCACTGATGCAAAGTGAAGTGAGCAGAACCAGGAGAACATTGTACACAGTAATAACAATATTGTACAATGAAGAACTGTGAATGAATTAGCTAATTTTAGCAATACAATGATCCAAGATAATCCCGAAAGAGTCGTGATGAAACATGCTATCTGCCTTCAGAGAAAGAACTGATGTTGTCTGAATACAAACTGAAGCATACTATTTTTCACTTTCTTTTTTTGTTGTTGTTCAAGGCTTCTTGTACAAAATGAATAACATCTTAATGTTTTACATAATTGCACATGTATAACCTATATAGGATTGCTTATTGTCTCAGGGAAGGTAGAGGGGAAGGAGGGAGAAATAGGATTTGGAACTCAAAACTTTTTTTTTTAATGTTAAAAAGTGTTTTAACAAGTCATGAGGAAAACATAAAATATTTTTAAAGCACCATACCAAATTCTGAGAGAGAAAGCTCATAAAAAATCACAGTGAGCAATTTTTCTAGCCAAGGACATTGGGAATAAGGGCTGGATGGGAGCATAGTACAGTAGAAACAGCATTTGTTGTGGTCTGTGGTGGTGGTGGTGGTGGTAAGAGCAGTGGCACTAAAAAAAAACCAAGCATACAATGGTTGTAAGGGGACTGAACACCTGGTCCAAAAGAAATCCCAGGAAACCCCTGTGCCAGCATTGGGGATAGAATCAAGTGTCATTTTGCAGCTCTGTTGCCAATTATTTAATTCTTGGTCACAGTTACTAGGTGGGAAGCTATGGTACCAGTCATAAGGGAACAGAGACCTGTAAGCGCAAACTAGGAAATCAGTAACCAGATCATATCATGTTGGAAGTACTGAAAAATTCCAGGCAGTTCAGGATCAGACACCACCTTCCCAGTTCCCATAGGTGAGCAGAGTCAAATCCTAACATGAAAACAAAGTCAAGAAATAGATTGGAAAAATGAGCAAAAAAGAAAAAGGGGAGGAAGGAAGGAAGGAAGGAA
>NW_020954720.1:16884268-16891703 GCF_900497805.2 Vombatus ursinus
AAGGAAGGAAGGAAGGAAGGAAGGAAGGAAGGAAGGAAGGAAGGAAGACACAGGCCATGAAAAGCTACTATGGCAACAGGGAAGCTCAAGACATAAACTTAAAGACAGTGACTTGAAAACATCTAAAAGCAAAGCTACAAAGAAAAAAGCAGGTAAGAACAAGCCCAACAAGAATTAATCAAAGAGCTAAAGAAATAAATTTTTAAAAGAGAGAAAAAAAAATCCTAAAACTCAAAGACTGTAGAGGAAAATTGTAGAAAGAAATTAAAAGAAAATTAATAACAGTAAAAGAGGCATGGGGGGCAGTGAGATGGCACAGTAGAT
This sequence comes from Vombatus ursinus, assembly GCF_900497805.2. Classification (NCBI taxonomy): domain Eukaryota; kingdom Metazoa; phylum Chordata; class Mammalia; order Diprotodontia; family Vombatidae; genus Vombatus; species Vombatus ursinus. The sequence continues at coordinate 16,884,593 of NW_020954720.1, forward strand.
AAGAAATGCTGGCCCTGAAGTCAGGAGGCACTTAGTTCAAATCTGGCCTCAGACACTTACTACCTGTGTGACCTGAGCAAGTCACTTAACCCTGTTTGTCTCAGTTTCCTCATTTGTAAATTGAGCTGGAGAAGGAAATGGTAAACTACTCCAGTATAAAACCAATAAAAAGCCAATAAAAGAGCCAATAAAACCTCAATGGGGTTATGAAGAGTCAAACATTACTAATTGACTAAACAACAAAAGAGCCATTAAAAATACTGAAGAAAACAAATCCTTAAAAATCAAACTGGCAAAATCATAAGAAGTACAGAATCTCCCTGAGGAAAATAAATCCCTAAAAGTTATAATTAATCAAGCAAAAGCTAATGACTCTGTGAGACATTAAGAAACAAAAAAAAAAACAAAATCAAAAGAGTGAAAAATAGAAGAAATGTAAAAGATCTCATAAGAAAAACAACTGAATAAAAAAATAGAGAAGTAATAATTTAAGAATTATTGGACTATCTCAAAGCCATGATCAATAAAAGGACATAGATATCATGTTTCAAGAAATTGTAAAGGAAATTTGTCCAGATATCTTAGAACCAGAGGGCAAAGTAGAAATTAAAGGAATCTGCTAGTTACCCCTAAAAGTAATCCCAAAATGAAAACTTCCACAAATATTATCACCAAAATTTAGAGCTCATAAGTTAGAGAGAAAGTGTTGAAAGTAGCTAGAAAGAAATAACTCAAATACCATGGAACCACATTGATGATCAGATAAGATTTAGCAGCTGCAACCATAAAGAAGAAGAGAGCTTGTGATATTATATTCCGGAAGGCAAAGTGTGAGAATTACAACAAAGATTAACACATCCATCAAAACTGAGTATAATCCCAGGGGAGGGGGGAAGGGGAAATGGATAATTTAATAAGAGGACTTTCAAGCATTCTTGATGAAAAGACCTAAGCTGAGTAGAAAACTTGACATTCAAACACAATATTTAAGACAAGTATACAAAAGTAAATGTAAGTTAGAAATCACAAAGAAGTTAACAAGGTTTGGGAAGATGATACATGTAACCCCTAAGAACATTATCATCCTTAGGACACTTAAAAGGAGTCTACTGGATAGAAGTAATGAGGGTGGTTGTTTGTTGTCCTTTGTTCTCAAAGTGGACACAAATGACATCACTATGCTAGAGTCAAGTTTCAGTGTGTCCAGCTGTGGCTGACCATACCAGTACAAGCTAGGAATGTTCTACCACAGGTCAGGAACAATAGTCTATGTGAACATTTGGGATGGATTCTTGCAATTCTCTTGAGCTATTACAGTTTTGTGTGTTTCAACCACAGAGTGTCTTGATTTGTGTGTAAATTGGATTTAAGTGAGGCAGAGGTGCACGAAGTCATTGGCCTCACTCTCTCCTCCAGATTCGTCACAGTCCAGTGGCAGGACAGAATCAAGATTACTGGTGATGACTCAAGATGCAATGGATAACCTTGTCTAACCAAGCTCTAAGCACTCCAGAGTGCCTGCTTCAGCTGCCCTCATGGCCATTGGAACTCCACCCATTCCACCAGGCGAAGTCTTCACATGTTTGAGGTGGACACTCCCCTAACTTACTAATGGGTTTGAGACTCCCCAGTTACCCCCAACCTGGTTTAGCCTGTCTGCTGAAACAGGTTATCAGAGGATGGCCACTACACATGTTACAGCTTCTTGGAGCCACAGGTGAGAGCATGAGAGTGAGCGTATTATGTTGGGATGATTACCAGAAAAAAAAAAATGAAAGTGTAAGAAAGAGAGATACAGTGTCATAACAGGGAAGGGAGAGGAAGAATGGAGAAAATAATCTCACATAAAAGAGGCATGCAAGGTAGAGTTTTAGTGTTGAAGGGGTAAATGGTAGGAAAAGCAAACAATTCTTCAACCTCACTCTCATCAGAACTAGTTCAAAGGTGGAAGAAGAGAGAGAGAGAGAGAGAGAGAGAGAGAGAGAGAGAGAGAATTGGGTGCAGTAATCTATTTTATCCAAGAGGGAAGTAGGAAAAAGGGCTTAGAGAAAGGGAGAGAGAGGCAAAAAGAGAAATAGTAGATTAAGGGAGGTAGTGGACAGAAGCAAAGAAGACTTTTGAGGAGAGGACAGGGTAAAAAAACAAGGATAAATAGAAGAAAATAGGATGGAGGGAAGTACAGAGTTAGCTATTATATCTGTGAATGTGAATGGATGAATTAATCCATAAAATGGAAGAAAATAGCTGAATGCATTAGAAGCCAGAAACCAGTAGTTTGTTGTTCACAAGAGACACACTTGAAAGAGAAAAATACTCACATAGTTAAAGAAAATTAAAAAATAAAAAATGAAAAAGCTTAGGCAGAATCTATTGTGCTTCAGCTAAAGTTAAAAAGGCAAAGGTAGCAATCATGATGTCAGAAAATTCAAAAGTAGAAAAGATACCTGATTGAAAGAAATAATCAAGAAAACTACATCTTGTTAAAAGGTACCATAGACTGTGGAGTAATATTAATACTGAACATATATGCACTAAATGGCATAGCATGCAAATTCTTTAAAGAAAAATTAAATGAGTTAAGGAAAAAATAAACAGTAATACTGTTCTAGTGCAGCACCTTAATTTACTCATCTTAGACCTTTAACTATAAAATAAATAAAAAAGTAGTTAAGAAGATGAATAGAATTAGAGAAAATTTAGACATAATTGTCCTCTGAAGATTATTGAATGGGAAAATAAAGGACTGTACCTATTTCTTACATGTATATGGAAACTTCACAAAAATTTACCATGTATTAGGGGATAGAAACTTCACAAACAAATGCAGAAAAAGAGAAATATTAAATGTGCTATCAGACTACAATAAAAAAAATACATTCAGTAAAGGAATGGATGTATAGATGAAAATAACTAGAAAACTAAATAAATTTTTTTTTGCTTTCAATTTTACTATCTCCTTTAATTTTTTAGGACATATATTTTGGTATTTTATAGGGAATATTAAATTTATTGTTTTTCAATGTTTTAGTTGCATGCCCAATTTATTGATATGCTCTTTCTGTCTTTCATTAATGTATGAGTTTAGAGATATAAATAGGTGAGCAGAGCCCAATTCTAACATAAAGTCCAAAGTCAAAAAATAGACTGGACAAATAAAAAGTAAAATAAAAACAATCTAATAAATAAAAAGTAGAAGATGTTTTGTGGAGGAAAAAAATACAGACAAAATAGATAAAACATTGGCTAATTTGATTGCGAAAAAGAAAAAGAAAATCAAATTACCTTATGAAAAAATGAAAAGGGTAAATGCAGAACAAATGAAGATAAAATTAAAGCAATTATTAAGAACTATTTTGCCAAACTATATGCCAATAAAAATCTAAATGAAATTAATGAATATTTTAAAACTATGTAAATTATGCAGATTAACAGAAGAGGAAGTAGAATACTTAATCCCATCTTAGAAAAGGTCATTGAATGAGTCATAAATAAACATTCTAAAGAAAAAAATTAAGGAGCCGATGAGTTTACAAGTGAAATCCACCAAACACTTATGAAACAATCAATTCCAATACTATATATGCTATATGAAAAAAATTAGGTAAAGAAGGTGTCCTACTGAATTCCTTCTGTGCTACAAATATTGTTTTGAGACATAAATTGGGAAGAGCAAAAACTGAGAAAGAAGCTGTAGATTAATTTCCCTAATGAATATTAATTCACAACAATTTAAATAAAATACTAGCAAGAAGAATACAGTAATATATCACAAAGATCATACACTGCAACAGGCTATATTTATTCCAGGAATACAAAACTAGTTTAATATTAGGAAAACTATAAGCACAATTGAATATATCAGTAACAAAAGCAACAAAAACATACGGTTATATCCATAGATATGTTTTTTAAAATTTTCCTCAAAATATAACACTACCTATTAAAAACACTAGAAGGTATATGAATAAATGGATTTTTTCCTAAAATGATAAATAGTATCTATCTAAAACCAAAAGCAACATTATATATAACAGGGATAAGCTAGAAGCTTTACAATAAGAACAAGGATGAAGCTAGAATGTCCATTATCATCATTATTATTCAATATTGCACTAGAAATGCTAGCTATAACAATTAGATAAAAAATAATTTGAAGAAATAAGCATAGGCAATAAGGAAGCAAAACTATCAATTTTTTCAAATGATATAATGGTATACTTAGAGACCCTTAAAGAATCAATTAAAAAACAAATTGAATGGGGCAGTTAGGTGGTGCAGTGGATAGAACTCTGTCCTTGGAATCAGGAGGAGCTGAGTTCAAATCTGATCTCAGACACAAAACACTAACTAGATGTGTGACCCTGGGCAAGTCACTTAACCCCATTGCCTTAATAAAAAAAAAATTGAAACAATAAAAATTTTAGCAAAGTTGCAAGATATAAAATTAACTCACACAAATCATCTACATTTCTATATATTACCAACCAAACCCAACAGGAAGAGATAGAAAGAGAATTTCCATTTAACATAACTGCAGAGAGTATAAAATGCTTTAGACAGTATAAAATACTTAGAAGTCTACCTGCCAAGACACATATAAGAACTATATGAACACAATTGCCAAATGCTCTTCACACTAATACAGGAGGACCATTAATTGCTCATGAGTAGGCTGAACCAATGTAGTTAAAAAAAAACACATTACTACCTAAATTAACTTAGTTATTCATTGTTATACCAATTAAACTATCAAAGAAATACTTTATAGAGCTAGAAACAATAATAATTTGTCTGGAAGAAAAAACATTCAAAAATAGTAAGGGAATATTTTTTAATGTGAAGGAAAGAGACCTAGTAGTAGAAGATCTCAAGCTTTATTACAAAGTGGTAATTACTGAAACAATTTAATATTGGATAAGAAATAGTGTGTATGATCAATAGAACAGATTAGGTAGACTATATAAAGCAAATAAGTACAGGAACCTAATCTTTAATAAGCCCAAAGATCCCAGTTATTGGGATAAGAACTCACTATCTGACAAAAACTACTGTGGGAACACTGGAAAGGAGTCTGGCAAGAAGTAGGCATAGAACAACATCACATGCTATATAGCAAGACAAACTCAAAATTGGTACATGATTTAGGAAAAAAAGAAAGGATGATATCATAAGTAAAATAGGGGAACATGGAAGAAATTACCTGTCAGATCTAGGGATAGGGGAAGAATTTGTGAACAAACAATAAGTAAAGAGGTTCCATGGACGTTAAATGGAAAATTTTGGTTACATTAAATTAAAAAGACTTTTCTCAAATATGATCAATGCAGCCAAACGTAGAAGAAAAGCAGGAGATTGGAATAAAAAATTACAGTGAGTTTCTCTGCTAAAGGCGTCATTTCTCAAATATATAGAGAACTGAGTCAAATTTAAAAGAATACAAGTCATTCCCCATAAATGGTCAAAAGATATGAAAAGGCAGTTTTCAGGAGAAGAAATCAAAGCTATTAAATTAAAATAGCTCTGAGGTACCATCTTATATGTTTCAGATTGGTTAATATGATAGAAAAAGAAATTGATAAATTTTAGGGGGATGTGAGAAAATTGAGACACCAATACACTATTGAAGGACTTATGAATTGATCCAACTATTTTAGGGAGAAATTTAGATCTATGCCCAAAGGATTATAAAATGATGCATACCCTTTGATCCAAAATACTGCTTTTAGGTCTATATACCAAGGAAACCAAATAAAAAGGAAACAGACCTCTATGTATAAAAATATTTACATTAGCTCTTTTTGTGGTGGCAAAGAATTAGGAACCAAAATGCTCATCAATTGGCGAATGGATGAACAAGTTATGATATATGATTGTGATGGTATTTGGCTGGTAAGAAATAATGAGGGGGTGGTATCAGAAAAACCTAGGAAGGCTTATATGAACTGATGCAAAGTGAAGTAAGCAGAATTAGAATAATATTGTACACAGTAAGGGCAATATCATAAAGATAATGAATTGTGAAACTTATTCTGATCAATAAAATGATCTACCATAATTCCAAAGGACTCATGATATAAAATGCTATCCACCTACAAATAGAGAATAGATAGATTTTAAGTACAGATTGAAGCGTATTTTCCCCTTTCTTTATTTTTCTTACTTTTTGGGGGTGGGGGAGTGGGAGGTAGGAACATGACTAATGAAGAAATATGTTTTGCATGACCTAATATACATAATTGACATCACATTTACTGACTTCTCAATGGACAGGGAGAGAATTTGGACCTGAAGATTAAAAATTAAATTTAAAAAATAAAATTTATTTTTAAAAAGACCTAAAGCAAAGAGGCAATACAATAAACTTCTAATCACAAGGCAAAGTATCAGTATTAGATATGCTAAAGTAAGAAGCATATGAGGGCCAAAAAAAAAAAAAAACAACATTCTTCTTAAGAATCAATCCAGCTGAGAGGATGGAAAATGCATGTATCCCTCAGTCAAGACAATCAGAAAATCTTGAAAAGTAGTGACTCTGTCAAATTTTGCTTATGTGGAACCTGTGCCATGTTCAATTCTCTGCTGATGAAACTAAGAAACTAATTTTGACCCTCCTTGAACTTAAATCACAATAATGCTAGTCCTCTTTCCAGAACACACAAATCACAGGAACACAAGAAATATATTGATATGTGATGTGTATTTTGTACTTCTCAAGAAAAAGAAAATGTGGTCCTCTGCATCTCAAGTTTTTAGCTTCTGAATAAATAAATGATGTGATCTATGTTTTACTTACACAACTGGATTATTAAATAAAAGCTCCTTCATGACAATTCATAATGATGGATTTGAGCATTTTTAGAATGGAATGAGCATTTTTTTCACAGTCTGTGACAATATACTGTGACAATAAGGAAACATCTTAGTTTTCATGGGTGTTTACAAAATGCAATGGTTCCCTACATTTATATCATACCCATAACGACAAACCTATAGTCAGGTGACAAATCATGGCTGCAAAGTTTTCACCAATTTTTCTTTCCATAGGCTACAATCTCACAAAAAAAAAAGAAAGAAAGAAAGAAAGAAAGAAAGAAAGAAAGAAAGAAAGAAA
>NW_020954720.1:16891713-16920993 GCF_900497805.2 Vombatus ursinus
GAAAGAAAGAAAGAAAGAAAGAAAGAAAGAAAGAAAGAAAGAAAGAATCATTCATGGCTACTTACTACAACTCTTTGAAGATATTACATTCCTTTCTCAGCAGATCAACTTCTCCAGGTAGATTAATTCAACATATTGCTCAACAACACAGAATTGCATATGTCAGAGTTGGGATGAGCAATTCTGGCTTATGGAGCAGTCACCACAAAAACATATCCTGGCATAAACACTATGAAAAGTTGTCTAAAATTTAAAATGTAAGACAAATTTAGTTGGGGCAGGGGAGACCTGGAGGGAAGACCTTGAACATCAGACCACAAGTCCCCATGGAGAAAGAGACTCCAAGACAACATCTTGTTGGAGGAAAACAGAGGCTGTAGAAAATCTAAAAGTATCAGCTCCAGATATTGCCAATAAAAAATGGAATAGGTTCAGCCAGTTCAGGGAAAAACTGAACTGTAATGAACATACAAAAAGGGTTATGGTAGTGGCAGGTAAGGAAGACTTTACCTGGTAGGTTTTTATTTTAACTAATTATTCTTATTAACTAGGTGTTAAATTAGTTGTTCCGGGGGCGGAGCCAAGATGGCAGAGGGAGCCAAGATGGCAGAGGGAAAGCAGTGACTTGCTTGAGCCCTCCCCCATAACCCTCCAAATCCTTATAAAAAATGGCTCTAAACAAATTCTAAAGCAGCAGAACCCACAAAAAGACAGAGTGAAACAAATTTCCAGCCCAAGACAGCCTGGATGGTTGATTGGAAAGGTATATCATGCCGGGCGGGGAGAGGAGCGCGGTTCAGCATGGGCATGCAGGCCGCAGCAAACCTGGAGCAGGCCTCAAAGGACTGAATCATGGGCAGCTGTGGCGGTTTCCAGACTTCTCAACCCATAAACGCCAAAGACAACTTGGAAGGTCAGTGGGAAAAGTCTGTGACTGCAGTGAGAGAGGAGCTAGGTCTCAGTTGCCCCTGGGGCCGCAGCTGTTTCCTGAGCTTCTGGCCCACAGACTGAGGGGCAATCGAGTAGGGGGTGGGGGGTGATCAGAGGTGGATTGCAAGGATCTCTTTGCCAATGCTGAGGCAGGAAACTCTTGCTTTACCAGTGCTTGGATCTGGGTCACAGTTCTGAGGGGTGGTCCTGGGGTGAGGAGGAATGCTGGTGTGGTGAAGCTTGTTGTGGCGGTGGAGAGAAAACACCTTGCCCCTTATCATAGCACCTTGGAAGAACTGAAAATTTTCAGGTCCCTAGAAGTATCTCTCAAAACAGCTGTAGAAACCCCCGAAGCTTAGGACAGTACATTCTCTACATTGGAAGCAGATGTTTTCACATGCAACTGGGAAATAAGAAATACAGGAAATGGGGTACAGAAATCCATCCTGCCCTACAGGAAAATTGAAGGGGAAGGGGATAAGAGAAGAGGGGGAGAGATAGAAGGGAAGGCAGACTAGGGGAAGGGGTATTCAGAATGCATGCCATCTTGGGGTGGGGGTAGGGGCGAGATGGGGTGAAAATTTGGAACTCAAAATCTTGTGGAAGTAAATGTTGAAAACAAATAAATAAATAAAACTACCATATTAAAAAAAAAAAACTAAGTAAAAAAAGACTTAATTCACCATCACCTTCTACATGAAGCCTTTCCTGGTCCCTAAAAAAAAAAAAAAATTAGTTGTTTCTACCTGTTGTAGGAGTACAGATGCTATCAATTCCTTCCAAATTTCAAGGCCTGAGGCAAAGCACAACACTCTCTCCATACTACTAATGGCTATCACATGAATACACAAGCATGCCAAAATCTGAATATAAAAAGCAATCCATTTACTTCTCAAGTTCAACAATATCTTACTAAACATTGAAAAAAAAAAACAATTGACTTAACATATTTTAGATAGATAGACTGATATTTGAAACCTGACTTAAATTATTAAAAGTCAAAGTAGGAGAAGATATTTGTCACCAGTAAAAACTGGCAGAGAAAAATTGTGGCTACTTCTGCTACAAAGCATATAATAATCTGATCAGTTTTCTTATTTCAGATAAGCCATTAGAGTTAATAGAACTATTCTATTAAAAATTGTTCAAGTACCTAATAGGGATATAATCTTGTGCAAGGCATTGAAAAGATAAATAGTTTGGAAAAGACTCAATCCCTGCCCTTGCAAATGCTAAATCTTTTTCTACAATTAATTTAGCTTCATCACTTCTGCTCCTCGAGCCTCTCTGAGTCATATAACTTTGTGGGAAACTCACAAAGGGAGGTTTAAAATGAACCTCCCTTTGTGTTATAAAGATCACTTTTCCGTGCCCTCTCTACTAAAAAAAAAGTGAGCCTACAATGTGGAGACAGTGACGAAAATCATTTTTCCATGTAACTGAAACAATCATTTTTGTAGAGAAAAAACCTGCAGGTGGAGGAACCAAGCAGGGCAGGAATTAAGCAAAGAAGGTCTTTTGGTTTTATTCAGTGGTGTGTGTGACATCTGCTCCCCTTGATTGCAACTCACAACACTTTTTTGTACTTCTAATGCTTTCAGAGGAATATGAAGCATCATTAGTATATTTCAGTCCCTAGCATTATTGCCTCATGTTGCTTTATTACCATAATAAACTTGTGAATCATAGTAACTAACTCAGTAGGGCTCCCGTAGTGAATTCATTTTCATAACCTCTTTTGTTATCACAAATGTGATCCAGAAGATTGCCAAGTCAGCAGTTCTGTGCTGCTTATTAATATAGCAAGTTGCAAGGATTCATTTAAAGCCCAACAGATGTAATATAATGAAACACTCTACTTATAATTACAATTATGTTAACATTTAATAATTATTGGGCCTCTGTGCCTATAGTTCACTTTGCTAGCTAGATGACTGAATCTTGACAGAAGTAGCTAACCCCTCAGCAGGTGATGGGCTTTCAAGCACCCTACAGTCAAGAGAAGGAGAAAGGGGGTCATGATAAAAATAAACAAATATGCGAATTGGGAGGCAGGAAATAAAGAAGTGGGTGGAAATCATTTTTTTGTTTCCAGGGGAAGCAGGATTTCAAGGTCAAAACTGAAGAGATCTTCGTGGTAGCACATAAAAAGACAAAGAAGAAAGAAAAATAAAAACCTTTCTGATGTGCTTAGCCTAGTTTGTTGCTACTAGCTTAATGCATAGAATTATATGTCAAGGGCAACCAAACTCTTGATAGGGTGGTTCTTGCCAGCAAATTCTATTCCCAAAGGTGTGATAGAGAAGGCACTTCAAAGTTCTCTCTCAGAGACTGGGAAGTTAAAGGAAGCCTAGATACAAGAGCTAATATAGTCTCAATATTCTAACTCCTATAGTATCATTGAAAGGCTGCAGTGTATAATCTACAAAGGTTTGACAAAGATTGCATTGTCTATTCCAGAATATGAAACTATTATTTGTGGGAATTGAGTGACCAGCTCTCTCTATGTTCCAATTGTCCTTTCATACAGGCTCAATTCAATATGCATCATATTTTATGTACCCAATGCAATTTGAATTTTAAGTTAAAAGTTTAAATATTTGTTTTAACTTTTTTCACATTTTTGCTATTGGTGTTAACTATGTATCATACACACGTGTATATATGTATGTACATATATGCATATATTTATACACACATGTTCATATTATATATATATAACATATATATCCTATTGGAATGCCATCAAACAAATAAGTAGATAGATGTATAGACAAATGATAGAGAGAGATGATAGATAAAATCTAGACTTAAAACAGTTATAGTACAGAATAACAGTGTTAGAAGAAAAGTCAGAGGTTACATAGTTCTAACTAACAAAATCATGAACTCCATCTACAAGATCCTCAATAAATGATCAAACTTCTTCCTGAGGATGCCTAGTGCCAAGAATGTTACTATCTGTGAGTCATCCTACTCCATTTTTTTGATATCTTTAATTGTTAATAAGTTTTTCCTTGCAAGTCATAGAAGCACAAAAAATTTTCTTGGAAAAATAAAGTATGTCTAGACTTCAAGCAAGATGACTATATCTAACCACTACTCCCCTCTGTCACCTCTGAAATGAGCCAAATAAAGTAAAAGAGTAGCAACAACAAAAAGAGAAAAAAGAGGAAAATTCTAATATAAAGCTAGTAAAGAGATTGGTGAAATTAGTAAGCAAAAGAAAGGGTCCAATACAATTGGGTAAAAGAGTGAAGAGAAATCTTCAGAATTAAAGTCCAACACAACAACAATAACTAAATCCCCCAATCAACATAACTTAACAAGCATAATAATGAACAGAATGGATTAGAAGCTCAAAAAAAGAATTAAAAGACAATATGAGGTGTATAAGGATGGAAATAATGTTTGAAGACAAATTGTGAAAGCCAAATATTACAAGAGGTGCCATAAAGGAGATGACATTTGAGAGGAAAATTATACAAGCATAAGGTAAAATCCAATGATTGAAGAGTAAATACCAGAGTGAAATAAAGACAACAAAACTGGACTAACACTTGAGGTCCCTATAAACTCAATGAGACTTGACAGAGCCTCATGAATCAATGTAAGATTTTTTTTTTTACATCGAAGAAGAACATAATGAAACAAAGGCAATCAGAAAATCACTTCAAAGTATGGGGGAAAGGGGGCAGAATATAGATCAGTAGAATCCACATGCTGCCATCAAAGAAGTGTCTTTGGTTTTATTTATCAAGATATGTAATTGCCAAGTTTCTGCACTTCAATATCAGAGAATGGTATTTTTTTCTTCTAACAGGAAGGAAGAAATAGTTTATACTTACTAAAAAGCAATCATTTTAATAATCCATGATGATTCAATGACAATAAATGAAGAGTTTAAAGATGTTGTAAAAAGTAAACTAGTTTACATGCCAAATATAATGTGATATAAACCTAACCATATTTCTCCATCAGAAAAGTTTAAGTTTCACAAAAATTACAGGCTTTTATTCATTCCTCTTGGGAAAAAAGAACTGGTCAGGGCCTTTGAGAAGTAAATAAGACCATGTAGAAAGTAAATAAACTTAAATAAATATTTAAAAAATTAAATAATAATTAAGAAATGATTTATAATTTCCATGTTACAAGGGTCTGACAAGACAATTGAATGAATGAAGACTATGGAACAGATAAGATAACAAGCCTTAAAATAGATATGATGCCACAATATTATATCAGTAAGCCATCAGCTTTAATTAGTCTTGGGTTTTTGTCTTTCTATATCTAATAGCTAGAACAATACGTTCTCTAAACATAGTAAGCATCTAATAAATATTTGTCAAATTAATACTTGAGAAGTGTTACATGAGTCATTAACTAGCATAAAGTGAGCTAAATTTTCAGTAAGAGAATGAAGAAAGCTGCCCTAACCTTTGTCTTTGTTTTTCTCTATTGATATTTTCCAAACATTTCATGAATGGTGGAAATCTCAGAATTTCATCTAATTACCCTATAATCTGATCTGACATAAAACTAGATAGAAAACAACCGTGTCATATCAAATATCCTTTGTGAGCCATCTGAATTATCTTGAATCATTTACCTTTAGTTTTGAATGATTAAAGCCTTACTCCCAAGAGCCGAATGCCAACTGTCTTCAGATTCCTTTAAGGGATCTAAGCAATCTAAGCAAACAAATTTATCATTCTGATGCCACTGGCGACTGCCCTGATATGAAGTATCAGGTTCATGTATGTCAGTAGTTATACTTTTACTTGTATCTTTTTCTTCAGACATACTGGTCCTAGGGGACAAGGGTGTTAGAATATTCCTTTCTCCCCACTACTCCTTCAAATACCCTTTACTACCATCACTAAACAATCTTATCTCTTTAAGTTCATTTGATGAAAATTTTCTACCCAATCCAAATCATAGGGGCTATTAAACACTGGCCTCCACATCATTCTCCCTCCTTTGTCAATGAGTTAGGTATCTGACTCAACTGCTCTTTCTTCACCTCCTCTTAAAGTAGGAAAATTTAATATCCACACAGATGCTCCCTTAGGCGCCCTAAACTCAATCTCTTTAATTATTATGAACTATTATTTTACTCCAGCCACATACAGGGATAGTCACCACTTGAATCTCTCCATTACACCAAATTGTTGGATATCCGTAATCTAAACTCTGACATTCATCTATCCAACTATAACTTCCTGTCATTTCATCTCTCCCCTGCTGAACCTATTCTCCCTCATCACAAACTACAATTAATCTACCCCTCACTCCTTTCTCAAGCCTTTACCCTCACTCCAACTTCACTTTCTGTTCTTCCTAGACTCAAACTAATAGTTAATCAATTCAACTCTACTTGACTTTCAAATTCCATGTTTCCTTATCCAATCTTTGCTTATCCCTTAGGAAATTCAAATTCTACCTTATTACCAAGAATGTCCTCTTCTGTTCCTTCTCAAATGCTGCTGAACAGAGGTGAAGGATGTTATACAACTATGCTGAATGTATACATTACATATTTATTAAATATTCAATTTCAAATGGGCCCTCACTTCAGCAAAGAAAAAAATATTATTAATCTTTAAATGATTCTATATCTCTCTCTCCACCAAGATGATGCCGTAATTTCTCTTTGGTCTTCAAACTTCCTATATCTGTTCCAATCTTTCTCAGCTGAATACCTCATCTCTTACTCAGAAAATGTAAGCCATTTGATGTGAGTTCCCTCTTCTCACCTCCCCTTTATTTCTAAATGCCTCTATCTCATCCTTTGCTCTTCTTTCCCCAAGTCTCTGATAATTATGTTCTCTGATGTTTCTCTGATAATGTTCCCAATGCCAACAACTATACGCGTGCCCTTGTTCTCCTCATGTTCTTAAACTTGCATCCTCAATTGCCCTTACTCTAATCACCAATATCTCTATTGAATGGCCCCATCCTTACTGTTATCAAACATGTCCAAGTCTTCCCTACCCTCAAAAGCCCTTTATTAGACCCTACCATCCCTTCAAGTTATCACTCTATATCTCTCCTCTCCTTATCCAGGAAACTTCTAGAAAAAAGTTATCTACATTTAATGAATCCACTTCCTCTCATCTCATTTAGTACTCAACCCTTAGCAATCTGGGTTGTGACCTCACTGCTCAACTGAAACTGCTCTCTTAAAAGTTACCTATCTTTTGATGATAGTCTTTTAAAAGTCCTTATCTTTCTCTACCTATCTGCTACATTTGATTCTGTTAGTCACTCTCTTCCTAGATACTATCTCCTTTCTTGGTATTCATGACTTTCTCCTAATCAATTTTCCCCTTTGCTGACTCATGACCCATATCATTTTCTATATCTGTGGGTGTTCCCCAAGAGTCTATTTCTGGTCCTCTTCTCCCCTGACACTTTCTCTTGGTAACCTCAACAGCTTCCATAGGTTTAACTATCTTCTCTATGAAAATGAATCATAAATCTGTATAAGTATCTGTCTCTTTCTTGAATTTTAGTTTCATACTACCCATTGACTTCTAGATATTTCTAACTAAATTCAAAACATCTAACATAGAAACCATCATCTTTTCCCCCTCAAAATCTATTTTTCTTCTAAATTTCTCTATTTTTGTTGAAGGTAGCACCATACTTTCTTTATCTCAGGTTCATAGCCTAAATTTTATACTGAATGCCTCTTTCTCTTTGAACCTACATATCCAAGCACTTGCCAGCTCTTCCTAGTTAAACATATACAATGCATCTTACATCTAACACCTTCTTCCTAGGCACATAGTTGCCTGCCTTAGATCCCCTCTGATCTTCATTACCTCTCATGTAAATTATTGCAAAAGTTTTCTAATTTGTCTATTTTCAACTTTCTCTCCACTCTAATCCATCCTCCACACAGCTGCCAAGGAGAAATGAAATAAATCTCTAACCATACCACTCTCTGACAAAATAAACTCCAGTGTTTTCATCTTGCCTGAGACAAGAACTCTTAATTTGAGGTCCAAGAATTTGCTTTAATTTTTTGATAACTGTATTTCAATATAATAATTTTCATTTATAATCATATTTGTATTTAAAAACATTACTCTGAGAAGGGGTTGATAGACTTCACTAGATTGTCAATAAAACAAACAATCAAAAAAGATTAAAAATACCTGAATCTAGTATAAAACATAAACTCCTCCATTTAACTCTTAAATCCCTTCACAAACCATTCTCTACCTATCTTATCAGATATTTTCTCTCACTACCTGCCCTACATGTATGCTCTCTCTCCTGTCTTCTCCTGTTCTCTCCTGTCCTCTCCTTTCCTCTGTCTCTATCTCTCAGTCTCTGTCTCTATCTCTCTTTGTCTCTCTCTCTCATCTTCTCTTCCCCTCTCCTCAAAAAAGTATGACTGAATCATTTGCTTCCTACCAAAAGCACCCTCAAAATATAGGAGCATATTCAGATTTCAAATTAAGGACTAAAATTAAATTTATTATGCCTCAGCTAAATCCTAAAATGTAGATGTTACAATGATCATTTTAGACAAAGCAACTGAAAAAAAAAAAAGGATGGTATCGTGATAAAATAAAGAAATCATATTGTGCTTAAAATCACCACAAATAATGAAACAAAACCAATATTGAATTTATATATATATATACATATATATATATCAGAGTAAATACATACCTACAAGGAGATATAATGAATGCAATAATAATCATAGTGATTATGATAATGATGAAAATCCCAGGACAAGAAAATCCCAGGACAAGAAAAGGAATAACTGTAAGATACTTTTAAATTACTTTTTCACAACTTGACAAATATAAAAGAAAAAGAATAAAAAGGAACTACATAAAAATACAATATTTGGAGGGAACTTAAAAGGAGAGAGGGGAGAAAGAGAGAAAGAGAGAGAAGGAGAGAGGAACCAAATTACAAAGATCTTGAATGATGAAGTAGAAGTCACAAAAAGAATGGAGAGGAAGTTAAGAAAATTACCCTAACCCATTAATTGCCACTGCAGCTAATAACATAAAAGAAATTGATAGACACCTACAAAATATAAAATACTAAAATAAAATAGGAAGTGTAAAACCTAAACAACCCAACTCAGAGTAATGGAGAAAGTCATAATGAATTCCCAAGGGGAAAAAAAAACCTCCTGGTCCAAACTTAGAAGTGAATTTTATCAAGTGTTTAATTATCAAATAAACTCTATACTATAGAAATTTGTCAAATATAGATAAGAGAGACACTACACCAAAGTCTTTCTATTGAATCAATAAGCTATTAATACTCAAAACAAGAAAGGACAAAACAGAAAAAGTTCTATATACTAATATAATAAATGAACTTTGATGTAAAATGATTAAATAAAATGTTGGCAGAAAAACTACAGCAATATATCAAAAACTGTTTGTTATGATGAAGTTGGATTTATTTTAGGAATGCAAGAATAATTTAACATTGGGAAAATAATTAGCAAAATGAATCATACGCATAGCAAAACAGATTATCACAGTGTTACTATGTGATGCAGGAAAAAAAAACTTCAACTAAACATAGTACTTCTTGTTTTTAAAGAAATGTGTGATTTCAAAATGAAATGGATCTTTCCATAATGTGATCAATAGATTCATTTAAATCAAAGATCTCACATTATTTCTAATGAAAAAACACCAGAAATTTTTGCAATAAAATCAGGTGGGACAAAAGATGCTATATGAAGTCATTATTTGACCTTGTGCTAGAAAAGTTAGCTATAGGAATGATATGATAAAAATAAATTAAGATAATGATCATAGAAAGAGGATATGAAATTGTCTTTATTTGTACATAATAGAATAATATACTTTAAAACCATAATCAATTAAAAAATGGACACAATGGTTTTCAGAAAGGAGCCACTTACAAAATAAATACAAAGAAATGAGCATTTATACTAACAAAAAGAAAAAAAAGGAAGGAAAAAATGTCATTTGAAATAGCTAAATTCATCCAATATCTGAGAATTCATCTAATAAATAACATCCAGGATATATACAAATATCACTAAAATTATTTTTCAGTAAAACTACTTTTTAATTTGAATGACTTTTTGACCCTGTCCATCACAAGGTACCGGCTGGAGATACAAGGGGGAGAAGTTGGTTGTTGTCCTTTATCTCAAAGAGGATTAAAATGACATCACTATCTTGGAGTCAAGGTACAGTGTGTTCTGCTGTGGCTGATCAGACCAATACAAGCCCTGAAGACTCTACCACAGGCCAGGCACAAATAGTCCGTGTGAATATTTGGAATGGAGATGCCTCTATATTTGTGCATCTCACATTTCTTTTGAGCTACTACAATTCTGCTCTGCATATAGAGCACAGTGCATTCTTTGAGACAGGCACACCATGCTGGGCAGTCCTGTAATGTGTGGAATGTCTCACAATAGATTCCATAGTTCTTCAGAGAGACCTTGAGGGTGTCCTTGTATCACTTTTTCTAACCTTTCCATGAGCACTTGCCTTGTGTGAATTCTCCATAAAAGTCTTTTAGGCAAACATACTTTTGGCATTCAAATAACATGTCCAGCCCATGGGAGTTGTACTCTACGCAATAGAATTTGAATGCTTGGGAGTTCAGCTCAAGAAAAGACTTCAGTATCTGGTACCTTATCTTGCCAGATAATCTTCAGAATCTTTCTAAGACAGTTCAAAATGAAGCAATTCAATTTCCTGGGATACTGTCCAGGTTTCACAGACATAAAATAATGAGGTCAGTACAACAGCTCTGCAGATGTTCAGGTTAGTCTAAAACCTCTTCTCTCCCACACTTTGCTTCGAAACCTTTCAAACACTGAGCTAGCTCTGGCAATGTGTGCTTCAACCTCTTCATCTGTGGGGACATCCCTGGAAAGTGTACTGCCAAAGGAAGTGAACTTATCCACAGCATTCAAAATTTATCCTTTTGCTGTAGCCAGTGGTTCCATATATGGATGGTGTGGTGCTGGCTGATGAAGAATCTGTTTTCTTGGTGTTGTTAAGCCAAAATTAATGCAAGCAGAAGTGAATCAACCCATACTTTGTTCTGTCTCAGCCTTAGAGGATACATTGAGTGCACGATCATCTCTGAACAAAAGCCATGGCACAACTCTTCTTTTGCTTTAGTCTTGGTTTGTAGTCTTTTCAAGTTAAATCATTTACCATCAATGTGGTAGCTGATCTTGATACCATGTTTGTTCTTGTTGAAGGCATCTGACCACATTGCTGAAAATATACTAAAAAGTATGGGAGAAAGTACACAGCCCTGTGCTCCACTGGTAAATGGGAAAGCATGAGACCATGCCAACATGAAAATGTCATACAATACAGATTAATTTCTCAGACCAACCAAATTTCATCATAAATCTTCATGACTGACAGTGTCAAAGGCCTTCATTAAATCTATAAATGTTGTGTACAGAATTCTGTTCTGCTCCTGGTATTTCTCCTGAAGTTTTTGGGCATCAAACACTATATCAACCATCCCTTGGTCCTTTCTGAAGACACATTGGCTCTCAGGTAGATGATTATCTTTCAGGTGAAAGATCAGTCTATTAAGGAGAACTCTGAAAAGAATCTTGCCAGCAATTGCTGAGACCTCCCCCCACCCTGTGAATGTCATAGGACAACCTATTTCCTCTTCCTTTATAGATATGGACAATGGAGACATCTTTAAACTCCTGAAGGATAACCTCCACCTGCTATATAACCTAGAAAATTTCAGTCAGCTTTTGTTAGAGCAGTGGACCCCCCCTGCCTTGTAAATCTCAGTTGGTATAAAATCAGTACCGGGTGTGTTCCCACATGATAGGAGCCTAATGGCATTGAAAATATCTTCTTCAGTTGGAAGTTCAGCTAAAGAGGTATTGACTTCAACCTGAGGTATACAGTCAATGGCTTCAGCATTGATTGATGACAGCCTGTTGAGAACACTGTGAAAGTCTTCAGTCCATCTCTCAGGGATCATGGCCTTATCACTAATCAATGTAGCTTCATCATCACTGAGAAATTGAGATGCAGTATATGTCTCTGACCCATAAATAGCCTTCAGAGTATCATAAAAGTGCTTTGGATTGTTACTATCAGCATAAAACTGTATTTCATATGCCTTCTTACTGAGCCAAGAATCCTGCATCTCTCTAAGTTTCACTTGTACTTTACTTTTTATGGAGTTAAATGCTGCCTTCTTAGAGACAAATGAACTATCCTGCTAATAAATCCTATGGAGTTCTCGTTTTTTCATTTAACAGCTTCTAAATTTCCCCATCATTTTCATCAAACAAATCTTGATGTTTGAGTGTGTTCTGGCCCAGATGAGTAAATGCTCTGTTGTACATCAAATCTCTGAAAACTAGCCACTCCTTTTCTGCTCCACTGTTGCCAACCATGTGTTGGTTCAGCTTTCCTTCCAAGTTAGTAATGAACTGTTTACGTTCAGAGAAGTGCTCTAATCTACAGATATTAAGTCTTTTGAGAGTTGTCTTGCCTTGGGGCCTCTGCTTTTGTTGAATATAACTATTTAGCTTGGAGAGGATGTAAATTATCAGTCCAGCACTCTTTGCTACACATAACTTTTGTCACTGTCACATCCTGTCTGTCTCTTCTCCTTACAGTGACATAGTCTGTTAAATGCCAATGTTTGCTCTAAGGGTGCATCCATGAAGTTTTATTATGTTTAGGATAATGGAAGACAGTGTTGTTGATGAGAAGATCATGAGGCATGCAAATCTTAAATAGTAAGTGACCACTACCGTTGCTGTTTCTGACTCCATTCCTCCCAAGGACTCCCTGCAGTGTCTGGTAATGCCTACTCTTGCATTAAAGTCACCCAGAATTATAAGCTTGTCCTGTTTTGTCATATTGATTATGAGGGTCTCCAGGTCTTTATAAATTTTTTTTCTTTGACTTCATCAAAGTTCATCATGGTAGGAGCATCAGTATTGATGATGGTGGCATGGGACTTTCCTACAAGTGGCAATCCTATTGTCATGAGTCTGTCATTCACTCCTTTGGATAGACATACAAGTTTGTTGACTACATTAATTTTGATTGCAAAACCTATGCCAACTTCATGGCATGCCCATCCCTGCGGCCACTCCAGAAAAACATTTATCCAACTTCAACTTCAGTAAAATGGCCTTCATTTTCCAGCCTTGTTTCATTAAGGGCTGCTATTTGAAGACAATATATATTGAGTTCTCTCACAATACAAGCTATTCATCTTTCAGGTCTACTGGGTTTATGTTATCCAAAATATGCACACATTCCATGTACTGATGATAAATGCAATCATCTTTGCAGAAGATTTGGTACTATTTTATGTGTTTTGACCACGAGGTAGAATTTCCGCCTGCTACAGCAAACAGAACAGGATTGGGTGAAGTAGATATTTGTAGGGCACCTTTTCTAGTTCCTTCCTCATTCCAGGAGATGAGCAATACAGTCCTTTAAAAATACTGCTCAGATACCTACAGAGGTGCCAAATCTCAATGCTGCTTCATTCTGGTGAGAAGATGTCCCTATGACCTGGACCACCTGTGTGCAAGGTTGTGACTACAGCACCCAGTGTATCTGTTGCTTTGTCACTTGCCTGTCACCACAAGACTTTAAGGTAAGTAAAAACGGTAATATGGTATGGGTGATGTCTTTTGATTCAACCATAAATTGGAATTAAGTGAGGCAGTGTGTTGTGTGAAGTCATTGACCTTACTCTGTCTCCCAGAGTCATCATAATCCAATGGCAAGACAAAAATCAAGACTACTGGTGATAGTTCAGGATGCAGTGGATGACCTTGGCATCTTTGATGTCTAACCAAGCTCTAAGTGCTCCACAGAGCCTGCGCCAGCTGCCTCCATGGCCATTGAAACAAATTGTTCTCACCCATCCATTCCACAATGGGAAATTTTCACATGCTTAGGGTAGATACCATCCCAACACAAGGATGGGTTTGAGACACCTTGATTACTCTCAACATGGTTTAGCTTATCTACCAAAATGGTTTGCCAGGGTGTGGCCACTGAAAATGCTGTAAGCTTCTTGGAGCCACTAGTGAGGGTTAGGTGATTCTGGTGGACACCAGAAGTGGAAAGCAGCCCTGAAAAGGGCTCAGCAGCCTTCACACTTATTCTTTCCTGACACCCTACCCCCCCCCCCCCCCCCCCCCAAAAAAATCCACCTACAGACTACATAGCTCACCTAACATTCTCAAGTACCTGGGTCAGCCCCTGACCTTGAACTGGAATATGACTATAGAAAGAAGTAGAAATTATCAAAGGCAATCAAGAAAGGATATAGTAGAATGGAAGGGGGCTGAGACCAATTGTCATTTAGAAATATTTGCTGAAGATTAAGATTGAATAGCCATAGAAGATCAATGAAGAACCATTGTCCTTTATTGTACCTGGATCATCAATTCTCTTTCTTTTCTTGTTTCCATTTACCCCTGTTAATGTGTTGGGGTCTTTGGGGAGGGAAACCTGGGATTTGTCCCTTAGCCCAATCATCTACTTTCTACCTTAAGCTATTAAATGTGCAAAATAAATGTTGGCCAACAAAAACCCAGTCTGTTTTATGTATATTACTTCATTATTTAATATATAGAAAAGAGGAAGACTAGAAATTCCCTCTTTCAGAAACTAGAGACAGTTTTCTCAGAAAGCTGTGAAAGAGTTTTGAGAGAAGGGTTAGTGTTAACTGTCACAATCCTTGCAAAAGTATCCAAAGATACTTCTTTCTAGATTTTTTTTGGCGGAGGGAAGGAAATACAGGCATTTAAAAAAAGCAGATATGCTGTAGAAGAAAAACTGCTGCTTCAGTGAGACTTAAGATATTTTTATATGAATTTTAAAAACATCATTTTACTTTTTAGAAAGATGATGTGATGAATGACGATGTCACAGAGGTACAATAGCCTAACATGAGGGCACCAATTTTGCATGTGTGGTTGGCATAGAGTTGGTATCAGAGTACCCTAGCAATGCTACTGCTAGTGTTCTCTCTCTCTCTCTCTCTCTCTCTCTCTCTCTCTCTCTCTCTCTCTTTCTCTCTCTCCCCTCCAAGAAATGAGTAAAAATAAAATGTCACAGAAACAAAAAGAAATGTTTATGTAAAAGTTCTTAGAATGCAGGTTCAGACATTTATGAAGAGAAACTGGATTTTTTGTATTGGACACACACCATCATTATCATCATCATCATTATGAATAAAATTTATATAGTACTTTAAAGTTTGCAAAGTGCTTTCGATATATCAGTCTATTTTATTCTCACACCTATTCTGTGAAATAGGTGCTATTATTGTCCTTTTTTTACAAGTGTTAAAAAAAACCGAGGCTGAGAGATTATGTGAATTGCCTGAGGCCATATACTAAGCACGTGTCTGAAGCAGGATTTGAACCCAGGTTTCCTTAATTTCAAGTCCTGCATTAAACTCACTGTGCCACTTAACTGTCCATTGTGAGAATATTCCCAGTCCACAAAATACCTTAACTATTTTATAATATTTCCTTTATTCTATTCCATTCTATTGACCTGCTATGGTCAAGACCCTATGGGAAAGAAAGGAATGGAATAAGACTTAGACTATGTCCTTTGTAGTCATTTGAAAAAAAAAAATCCTAGTGGCAGTATTATTCATATTTACAAAACCTAATAATTACCCTAATTCCTTTTCATGGTAGAAGTCATCAACCCTATGCCTAGATATTCAATTCAATTCAGTAAACATTTATTAAGAAACTATGCCCACATATGTAAGGTACTATGTTAGGCAATAGGAGGTACAAAGACCTTGCTTGCAAAGAGCCTATATTCTAGCCAGCAATTTGTTCTTGCATTCATGGCACTTTGGGGCTTTGGCTCTTTGCCTTTGGTCAAAATATGTCACCCATATACCCTCTGCAAAGAAGGTATCTGTCTCTCATGCTTCTTGGCAGTCAAAGGTCTCTCTTGCTCATTGCCATGTTCTTCTAGTGCCCTCTACTGTCATTCAGAAATGTTATGACACATTAGATTGGTTGTCAGGTAAAGGGCACATTCACATGCATTAGTATAGGTAGGAAGAAGGAGAAAAAAGATCATTTTTGTTGTTAAATTTGCCTATAGTGGATTATTAGAAGATAAGATTTTAAAATTTATGCTTGTTTAAGGGCTACATATGTCACTCAAAACCTAAGATGACAAGCCTCCCATTAAGTGCGGTTTATAGAATTCTATGCAAATCAAGGGAAGAACATTTAGGTACCACATATTTAGAAAATGATTAAGAAAAATAAGTAATTATCTTAAGTGGTGTCTGATATTCTTATAAGACTTTTTTTGGTTTAAACTATCAGGCTTAAACTAAAAATCTTTTTAAAATTTTCAAAATCTAGAATGCAGTGTCTCCATACCCAACTGATGAAATTAGCATTTGCCAATTCATTAAGTGATATTAGAAATTTTTGTAATGAAAGAAGCTCTGTTTGATCCCAAAATCCAAGAGAGTTTTCTTTAAGTGTATTTGCAAATAGAGGAAATTACATAAAACATCCTTCTCAGAAAATTACAAAGTCATAATGGGAAATTGTAGCAGTACCATTTCCAATTGATAAATATGCACCTTTTAAAAAGCAACTAATAGACCTCAAAGAAATCTATAATGATGTAAAAATGGAGTTTATCATAGTATATAAAGAAAGTGTTCTATACAAATTTGAAAGGTCTTACAACTATTCAGGTTTGTTTTTAAATCCATTTTCTATTAAGGCATTCTACAGCAAGTTAGTATGTAATGAAGTTCAAATGATGTCAACACAGAAATTCAAAAATCCATCCCAGATTCCATTGCTTACAATGCCCACCATTTATAGAAATGAGTTACCAAATAATGAGATGGATGTGCTTATTGTTTTGTGCTAAAAGTACAGAATGCCTTTCACGAAACAACCGCATTTTAATATTCCTCAGTGTACTGAGAAAAGTTAAAAACCTATTTTCAAATCCAATAAGGGTGAATAAGATTATTATTTATTACTGGTTCATGCTAATACTGGAAGTTTATCAACAAGCATTAAAACTGTTAAGCAGAAAAAAGAAGTTTGCAGTTTGTTCTCCTTCCAAAACAGAAACAGTAAATCACAAAAACACATAATTTCCCCGTTATATATTGTAAAGGTTATGTTTATACTTTGAGCTGTGAATGAGATTAATGAGTTTTCTCAACACTGTAAACCTCCTCCACTGAAACAAGCTAAATTGCCATAAATCACAGGTTTATGTTCATGTATTTATGGGACAAGGAAGATTTAAGAGTTCCTCTGTAGGGGAAACTATCCCAAAGTAAGAGGAAAAAATATGGCTTCAGTAATATAAAGGTAGATAAACTGGGGCAAAGCTTGAAAGTTGTGCATTCGCTCGACTTTAATAATGCTGATAATTTATTTAAAGTAATTATCATAGCAAAGCTTCTTGTTCATACTTCAGCAGCAGTGACAAAATGCCAGTTCAATATGTTAGTTACTTTCACATCATTATGCATCAAGACCAATTAACTTGGACCTGTCATTTTCTACATTTCCCTTAAAAGCAATTTCTACTTTTTCTTCCTAAAATGTGTCAGCAGAATTACGAGTGATATGGTGTCCTTCATCCATTATAAAACATCTTACATCTGCCTGAAAAGGAAATATTTACATTTAAGTCAATCACCACTTAATACTATAGACAGGCTTCTGCATTTCACTCCTTATTGAAAAGTAAACTATCTGTTTGTTTTAATATCAGATCACCAATAATGCTTGATTCCACAGGAAGAATGTCAATTAAGAAATATGTTTATGCTTCAAGAGGTTTTGCACATAAATTAAATTGACAAGAAAAAGGATAATCTTGAGGTAAATCTAATGTCATGTTATATGAATAAGTCTCTATGTCTCTACAATTGGTGGCATGTTCCTGGAAAATCACCTGGAGCCAGACATGGAATTGTAATTATAGCTAGCCTACCATAGCTACTAAAATGCTAGTGGTGGGTTTTGTTTTTTTTTTGTCTGTTTCTGTAATTCTAAATTAAGAGTTCACTGTTGGAAGCTTTAGTGACCTTTCCATTACATCTTTAGTAAAGGAAAAAGAAAACACTACAATTTTGATATCTATGGTACCTTGGGGAATGTCACTTGTTCTGGTTCAATCACCTCACAATGTCACTGGATAGGAGGGAATGAAATTATTTGGAATGAATGGAGACAAGTTTTGAGGTGGTAGTAGTGGAAATAAGGTATATTCTTAGGTTAAGCCGATGGTGCTAATTTAACCAGCAGAGAACAGCAGTGAAGTTGTGTAATAATAGAAGAATAATCCACAGATCCAAATTTTAGCAGTCTGAAAGGGACTGGCTTCCTTTTCTGTTTTAAAAAATTAACCAAACAAGACTAAAGTGCTGAGACTGGCACTGCTCACCAGATAGTAAGCCACTCCTGCTAGAAGTCATACAGTCACAAGTTAATTAAACAAAGAAATTGAGATAGAATGACAGGTAGAATCTGGGTTGGAAAAGACCTCAGTGGCTATTCCCAGCACCCATCTAATTGAATCCAAATTTTAAAAAGAATCCCTACTCCAATGTACCAAGTAAATGGTCAGCAAGCTTCTGCTTGAAGACTCTGAATGAGATGGGCCCCACCCCTCACAAGACCACTCATTCCTCTTTTGGATAGTTCTAGTTGTTTGGAAGGTTTTCCTTTTGTCAGACCCACATTTGCCACTTTAAAACTCCCATCACTTCCTTCTGGTTCTGCTTTCTGGGTCAAACAGAACAAGTCTAATCTGTCACATAAAAGCCTTTCATGCCCCTCCTGAGCCCTTTCTTCTCTAGGCATGATATCTTATGGTCCTTGAGCCAATATTCCTAGGGAATGAACTCAAGGACTTTCCCTATCTTGGTTGTCGTTCTCTATATGCTCTCCAGCTTATCAATATCCTTTCTATAGTGTAGAGAGAGATGAGTTTTTGAGACTTTCAGTCTACTTTGGAATGTTACTGAAAACTTTTATCTATTGAAATATGTGGTTTGATACAAGATGAAGAATTACCATTACTAAAAGTGTGAGGATAAATCTAGTACCTATAACCAGTTGGTAAGAAATGAAAACAAAAGGTTTCCCTTAAAATACTATATTGCCCTAAGGGCAAACACAGCTGACAGAGGTTTGCTATGGCACTTTTCCAGGTCCCATTAACCAGCAGTGAATAGTCAAGAAATAACATTATTTCTCTGATTTGGCATGCTTAGTCATGTAATTGTACTAAAGAGAAATCCTATAGCCTATATAGGCTTATGTGAGGGAGTAATATCCCTCCTCTTAATTTTGGTGGATGTTGGGTGTTTTTAATACCATATGTAGAAAATACTTTTCCATTATAAACACAATGTTGGTAGAAAGCATTGTAAAAGTCTCTGCCGCTGGATTGGCTGAGTGAGTCATCAAAGAGAACCCAGAGAAGTGGATAGAACAGATATCATGAAAGAAGAAAGGCATGATCTTGCTTTCAGTTCAAGGTATTTGAGTTAACTACTCTCTCAAATAGACACAGCTAGATGGCTCTATGGATAGAGGATGGACCTGGAGTCAGGAAGACCTGAGTTCATATCTGGCCTCAGATACTTACTAGCTGTGTGACCTTGGGCAAGTCACTTAACCTCTGTTTGTCTTAATCCACTAGAGAAGGAAATGGCAAACCACTACAGTATCTTTGCCAAGAAAACCTCAGGAACTGTAGGGTCCATGGGGGCATTATGAGTCATACACAACTGAACAACTGAACAACTGAACAATGACAATTCTCTGCAAATGAGCCAAAAAAAAAAATTATACTCATTCTTCAAATCAAAAAATAGGAATTGAGTTAGAGGTCCATTAGGGAATACAAAAAAAAAAAAAAAGATAAAAGGTGGCAGTCTGAGGTCAGCTGTTGGAATGTTACCAAGCTGCCTGCTATGCTTTATTAATTATAAACATTTTGAATCCACACTCCCTTACCCTCACGATTTTCATTTAGTTTTCTGATCATCTTGATCCAGACTACTTTGGGTTCCAGTTTTACCTTTCATCTACTCAGTTCAGCTTAGTTATTTCCTCAGTAGAAATTTCTCAGTTCAAGTTCTGAAATTTAACCATGTTTATCTCTATATATATATATATATAGATAGATAGATAGATAGATAGATAGATAGATAGATATAGATATGTATATATATACATATCTATATATATACACATACATATACTCCTTGAGAGATGAAAGAAAATCAATATCTACTTCTAGTTTCATTGGTGCCATGAGCAAGCCCCAATGGACATGGATGTTTGGACTTTAATAATGAAAGCAAGCCTAATACAGCTTCTCCTAGTCTCAGTTTAATCATCTCTTCTGATGCCCACAGACGTGGATAACATACTATGTCATAGCTTCACCTGTATAGTTCTAGATTGTGGATGATCCCCCTACACTCAGCTCCTCCCCACCTAGCTCTACTATAGATACACAACCCAACCAAGCAAGGGGAGTGTTTCACCTGTAAGGAGCCAGACTGTGGAAACTTCCATTTGATTCTTCCTCTCTCCTTCCCCCTTCATGCATACATGACTTAGCTACAGATAAGTCACCCAGAAATTTAAGGAAAGTTTTTTTTTTCCCTTGAGGGGGCTTTGGTTGTAGAAGTTCACTTCATCACATTAATGTCCAAATGTCACCCTGATCTTCTTAATTCAAATTCACCATCTGTACTTATTTAGTAGTCCAACAGCTAATATAACCCTACAGCTCACCAGTTTCATTCCCAAAATCCTTGAGATGCAGTACACTATTCTACATACAAGCACTATTCTGCTGCCACTTTCCCTATATTTAGGCATCTTTCTCTGTCTCTGTCTCTTTGTTTGTCTGTCTCTGTTTCTGTCTGTCTCTGTCTCTATGTCTGTCTCTGTCTCTCTCTCTCTGTCTCTGTCTGTCTCTCTCTCTCTCTCTGTCTCTGTCTGTCTGTCTGTCTGTCTGTCTCTCTCTCTCTCTCTGTCTCTTCCTCTTTGTCTCTCCCCTTCCTAGTCTTTTCCTCTCTACTCCCCAATTTCTTTCTACCTATGGCCAACCTGGTAATGAATTCTTCTGAGTGTAGCAAGGCTCCTCTCTAGACAAGAGATATGTAGTTTTTTTCAGCGTGTCAACAATTGAAGCTTTACTAGAATTAAAAGACCTGCTAAAACTCGACTTCATTTGGCATAACCTGGAGAACCTAGAAGCACCTCCTCACCCATGCTGAGGTTTTACAGTCAAATTTAATGGAAATATTCTCCACTACTAAAGGTAATTGAGAGTTAACCATAGAGTCAAATGATCAATTACAGTTAAAGAATTAAATCTGTGTTTTCCTTTGCAGCAGATTTGCCTTCCTAATTGGATTTTACTTAGGTTAATATTAAAATGAATTTCCCATAGTACACACCAACTAGCAATGGCAGGGAGACAGGCCAGAAACTTGTTAGTGGGAGAAAAAAATCAGCATGACATTAGAAATTTCTTTCAATATTTCTCTTTATTCTTCTTCAGTAGTAACACAGATAGATAGACAGACAGACAGATAGATAGATAGATAGATAGATAGATAGATAGATAGATAGATAGACGGACAGACAGGTAGATAGGTAGGTAGATAGATGGATGGATACATAGGTAGATCATTGTAATAAATGTCCTTTATTGATGTAGACTGGCAGAGATAGATAGATAGATAGATAGATAGATAGATAGATAGATAAATGGACAGATAGATACAGAAGACAGATAGAAAACATTAAACATTTATTAAGGGTTTATTATGTTCCAGACACTGTGGTAAGCACTAGAAATAAAAATACAAGCAAAAATAAATCCCTATCCTTAAGGAGCTTACACTCTACTGGGAGAAAAGAATACATTAAAAAAAAGGAAAGGAGGAGGAGGAGGTAAAGAAAACCTGTATGAGGGCAAAGAAGAAAAGCCCAGAGAGTTAAAAGTGTAGCTTGAGAGAAGTGACCATGGGCATTTCCTGATCTGGTGATCCCAAGTAGGAGCTCCTTCATTGGAAGAGGACAATATGCAGTCAGAAGGCACCTCCAAGATGATAATATAATTAGGGAAGTTACATAAAGTCAGTCAGAAGCAGAACTGAAAACATTAATGTAACATTAATGTAACAATAATTATCTCAGTAATAAGAGTAGTAAGAAAATGTAGATCAGTATGTAACTTTTTTCTTGGAGTAGTCTGGAGTTAGTGTCATTTGAGGTAATCATTTTAGAATCTCAGGATATTAGGATTAAAGGGGACTTCAGAGATGATCTTTTACCAGGAGTATATATTCAACAACATCGATGACAAGTGATCAAGCTCTTTGAGGGTAGACAGTGCTTTTTTTTCCAAGCACAGTGCTGCCACACAGGAGGTACTCAATAATTGTTCTTTGATTGGATAAAGATCTCTAGTGGTAGGGAACTTAATATCCTATAAGGTAGCCCATTCCAATTTTAGATAGCTCTAATGATTATATATATATTTTCTTATATTGAACTCAAATCTGCCTACTTACGAAAAGGAATTTCACTCTTTATTAGTCCCAAATAGGTCCTCCAGAGCTATGAAGAAGTCCAAACATTCTTCCAACTTGTTTGACTCTATTTCAGCAAGATGGAGAATTCCCCATATTGGAACTCTCCTCCAAGAGCTTTGAGACATAGAGAGTTTAAGGGCCTTATCTGGGGTTCCATTATTGTCAGATACAGGATTTGAATTTGGGTCCTTTGTAATTATAGCAAAGAACTCTCTCCACTAAGTTAATCTGCCTTTTTCTTCTTCATGACAACCTTTAAAAATATTTGAAGACAGAGATTGTGCTCCCACTGAGTCTTTTCTTCTCTGCTCTAAATATCTCCAATTCCTTCATCTGGTCCTACTATGATATGGATTTGATTCTCCTCACTCTCCAGTTGCCAATAATTTTGAAGAGAATTGAAATGTATGTGGTAAGAATTTGATACCTTTGGGAGCCACATTTTTACAATGGTTTTTAATGTCATATAAAGTATGAACATGAATTTCAAACATTTTAAACTAAAAATCAAGAAATATCTTAAAGGTTGGGAATGTCAGACTCAACAGCTACTAAGCAATCAGATGGTACCATTTACATTTAGTAAGTGAAGAATAGTTAAAATGGCATAAAAGCTAGATACCTGTACTGACGGTCAGGAATATCTGGGTTCAAGTTCCACTTCTGATACAAATAATCTATTTGACCATCCCTGGTCAAGTCACTAAACTTCTCAGCCACCCAAACTAGAAGTTTCAGAGTAGGTACTGATAAGTATTGGCAAAGTACATTTCTTTCCAAGGAGTTCCCTATACCAATGAATTAACAAATCTAGTTAGAGCACATGCACACCACAAGGATAAAGAGGCATCACAGTGCCCTGGATAACAATGATAATGGGACATACTTGGAACCTTGACTCTGACCCTTACTGCCTATTTGACCCTGGACAAACATCCAAGGCAACTTTCTAGGGCTATGATTTACAGGGCCACTGTCAATCTACATTGTAACAGGGAGGTTCTTTAGTTCCTTGGATCGATGATATCACAAGTCTGATTAAAACAACAACAATGGAAAAATGAAGGCAATCTATCAGCTATTATTAAGAACTTTCCTTAGTATAAGAAAATATGTTTATGTACTAATATTTTAACATTTTAAATATTGCATCTTTTGCCAGAGATATTTCTTAATGAGCATAGTGAATAAATTATAACAAAAAATAAAAAATAAAAGTTATGAAATACACATGGTAAAATAAGTGATAAAAGTTGCATACTGGATTATTAAAATTTAGGAAAGAGGGACATCCAAATTCTAACTTTATTTTTTAAAGCAATCAAGATAACATTGCCCTTTGAATATAGCATAAAATCATTAAGACATTTTATCTTGATTTTTCTGCCCTTTAGAAATTTTATGTGTTTATAAAACATCAATTCAGTGTTCCACTAGCAAATACTGAATTTTGTGAATACAAGATGCTTCACTGTTGCTTCATAGATTGAAAAACATATCTGAGCTACCGTCTTATGAACTAGGCCATTTCTTATCCAATGAAATGATACATATATTTGAAATGTCAAGATAGGATCTCAAAATATCTCAGACTTTTCATAAAGTTGAACTGAGAAGCTCTGTCACATGTTGAATTCTATGCACACTGATTTACAGACAATCACAGTAGATTTTTCCCTGTGCTTTATTTTCCCACCTTTAAGGCAAAATCCTGCCATTTTGACAGAAGTAAATTTTCTATTGACTTCAATAGGATTGTCAGAGTTCTACAACTTTGATCCAAAGCAGATGTAAAGTATATAATATTGCATCTTTAAGATATAATATTTTGAAGTCATCTTTTAAAGATAAATTTTATTGATGTATTTTGTCTTTAAACTGTCTGACTTTCATCCTATATCTCCTCCCCACTGTCAGAGAGACGTCCTTCATACTTCAAAGAAAAGAAGGAAAAACATGTGAAGAGAAAAAATTCAGAAAAATTAATACTTCAAAAATCTGACAACATACACAATATTCAACATGCATGGACACCCAATAAAATACTAGTAAAATAATCTTAGTCAGGATAAATATTTTTCTCCTCCTCTGTGATTTCACTGGTGTAGGGAACAACTATTACAGCAATGAGCTGTATAAACCAGCCTCCCTGAATCTCTGTTCGACTAAGAAAGAGATACAGCAGAATGCTGATCACCACAATAGTTTATTACCCTGGCAAGGGAAGTTACAGGAGTGAGAATGACTGAGCAGTCCAGTCCAGTAACATAGTGCAGTGCACACACACACACACACACACACACACACACACACACACACAGAGTTATACTAGTTATAATCAAGGGAGGGGAGTAGGTGGTGGTCCACACAGGAGGACAGAAAGCACTCATCCCCACCTACTCAAGAAGACTTCAGCATTGCGCCATCTCCAGATGAATAGGGCCCAGGCACTATTGGAGCCTGGATGTTTTATTCTCTCATAAGGTAGTTATCAGGAGAGGAACAGCCCCAGGCTCCTGCCAGCGACTTTTTTGAAAGATGCTAGCATGTCTACTGGTAGGCTATTCAAATAATGCCAGTGTTCTTCCTGGTGATCCTCTTTATACAAGGATGAGGGCTCAGACTGTTAGGCCCAAGGTTGTTGCCTGATTCATCCATCCTCCAGTAGGGATCATCAATCCAGGGCCTTTCCTGCTAACTAGAATGTTCAGCTCCAAATCAACATCCATGTGAGTCTTAATATAAAGATACATATCAGTATAATCAATAGCTTTTCTAGGAGGGCACATAGTTGCCTCCATCAGTTTCATGGAGTAATCCAAGTCCCATTATCAGTGATGTAAAATGGAGGGACGGTAGTGATTTCCCTGATGACCTCATGGATGAGATGGATAGAGTCTGTCACTTTGGCTGCAAGACTAACGATCAGGTAGATTGTGTGTGATGGTATAGCCATTTGATTATTCTGAGCTGCCTCAATAGGGCTTTACACTCCTCTGAAGTACCCCAAGTGGTATTAGTCCTGGGGAGAGGTGTCATTCTCCTGCTTACAGGTGACTTCTTTCTCCATCTGCTCCGAGTCTACTTCCCTGGTACCCTTAAAAGGGCCCTCTATCAGTGACATTTGGAAATGTTTTCCTCCAAGCATACATGGAGCCATGAGATTGCGTGTGTGTGTGTGTGTGCGTGTATACACACACACAGACACATATGTACATATGGATATATATATATATATATGCTATATAATGTCTTTGAAATTCACTTCTCTGATCACAATCTATTGGATTTCCACCTCTCCCTGGGCTTTCTGTTATTGAACCCTTCTCTTCATTTGCCCTGTGACCTCCAACCTTTCAACCCTTCAGTTTTCTTCTAGGCCATCACCCCTGAACTAGTCACACTCTCCCTCTTTCCCCATCTTGACCCCTTGGTGAACCAGTTCAACTCTATTTTAGCTTCTTTTCATGAGTCCCTTGCCCCCTTATCACATTATTGATTGTAACCTGCCAAGCCTCAAACTTAAACCACTTCCATCATCCACTGCCTTCACTCCTACAGATGTGCTGCTTAACAGAGGTGAAGAAAATCACACAAACATCCTATCTAGATCTACTACAATTCTTTGTTAAATAACCTCAACTGGGTCCTCACTGCTGCAAGGAAATGTGTTCATACCTCCCTAACTAAGTCAATTTCCCTCTCAAGCAGATCTTCCAAACATTTTCATCCCTTTTATTCACTCAGCTGTGAGCTCCTTGAGAGAAGGGACTGTCTTTTTTCCTTTCTTTGCATCCTTAGGTCTTAACTCAGTGCCTAGCAGTCAATAAATATTTATTGACTGACCTTTTCACTATAAATGTGTTTTTCATTATCATCCATATAAACACCTTCCTCCCTTGTGAAGATGCAGCATTTACATATGTGTTTCTAAGGCTCTGAATATGCTTACACCGCTGCGATTATCTTTTTGATAGCATACAAATCTTTTCCTCCTCTCCTGGCCTCAGTTTTCTCATCTACAAAAATGAAGGGATTTGAAATAGATAAATACTAACATCTTTCAAACTATAAATCTATGATCTTATGATTTTACTCTGATCATCCATCTTGGACTATTGTTTAGGGGTATACCTTTCCCTTCTTTGAATAACACAATTTTAGTATGGTGTCTTGAAAGAGTAGTCAGAAAAAATATAATTTGGTAATGAATGAATCGATGGTATAGTATAACATACTAGAGAGATATATACATACATTGCTGTTCCAATTTTATTAGTAGAGCCATCAGGTTTATTTACTTTTGCTATGGATTTTTTATAATAGCTTAGAATTCACTAAATCAAAAAGACTACTTTCTTAATAAGAATGAAAAGATTTGTTAGTGCATCAAATACTGGAATAGTGTCTCAGAAGAATATGGAGAAGATGGCTTAATTTTACTGACATTTAGGCTGTGTCTTCATGATATTAAAATTTCTAGAAATTTAAGACAATTCAAGCAAGTTTGTTTGATTTGGGCTAGGATTAAGGTTGGAGTTGGCATAACTCAACCAAAAATGTCTGGTGTCACAGGGACAGCCAGAAAACTAATTGGATTTTTTTTAACCAAACTGATCTAATGTTTTTTTTTTAATAGAACATGTGCCACAATAATACATCTAATAATGACTTCTAATTTTAAAATATACTTATCAAAGGACAATAAATAATAATTGGCAAGAAGATGAGTTTTTTTGCATAATTGTACATTTTTATGTTGAGAGTGACAGGTGAACAAGTGACAAAAACAATAAAAAAAAATCAAAAGAGAAAGAGAAAATGAACAAAGTGTTTAGGTTGCTAAACAACACTTTCTGAACTTAAAAATGCTTAGGATTCAAAGTTAAATGCATTCTTGTTCAAAACAATTTTTTACATATAATTTAAAGCATGAGTTTTTCAATTAATAACATATTCTTGTGACATATTCAATTAATCACATATTCATCTATGAAATGTGGAAAAGCTTTTCATACTACCCTTGTGGGTAAGATGAAATGGTATGAGATAAATGGTACTACAATTAGATGAATGTTAAACTGGTTGCATAACTGGACCTAAAAAAGGAAATGATAGGTCAGTGTCATCTTGGAGGGCGATCAGTACTATAGTGTCCCAAAGAACTGTCCTTAGCCCTGTACTGTTCAATTTTTTTTTATTAAGGACTTCAGAGAAGGCATAAAAGTCATACTTCTCACCTTTGCAAATTAAACAAAGCTAGGAATAGCAAACATACAATCAAGATCCAAACATATTCTAGAAGCTAGGAGAATGGACAGATTTTAATAACATGGGATTTGATTGGGGCGAATGTAAATTTCTACACTTAAATTTTTAAAAAATCATCTTCATACTTAAAGCATGGGAGATGACACTAGACAACAGTTCTTGTAAGAAAAAAAAATCTAGAGGTTTCCTAGTAATAACAGAACAGGAGTAAAAATATAAGCTCAAGAATTTCTGAGCTTTACTAGCAAAGTCCCAGAAGCAGACTAGTAGAAGAAACAGTAGCTTTTGAGCTTAAAAACTTGGGTTTAGATCCTGATTCTACTATTACTTATGTGACTTTGGGCTTGTCACCTATACTTTGTCACCTCAGTTTCCTCTGTTACAAAATGAGGATGCTGTATGTCATGTAGGATCTCTTTGAGTGACTCTAAATCGATTACCTTATTTGCAGAGTCTAGAAATTTTCTTCTCCCTAGCAACCATCTAGCCTAAATATTCCAAGATCCCATGGATCATTAAGACAAGGAAGCTTTACATCAGAACAGATTTTCATATATACTTATCCTGAAATTCAATAAGAATAAATTAGTACAGTATAGCAGAGGAAATAGTACTTGGTCTGAAAAAGCTCTAAGCATTTTAGTGTACTATAAGCTTAATATGATTCAGCAGCATAATATATGCCTACCCCCCAAAAAACTAATGTAGTCTTAGGCTACACTAAAAGAGGCATTGCTTTCAAGAATAAAATTATAGTACTGCTATACTCGGCTCTGGTGAAATCATGTCTACAGGATTATGTTCACTGCGTTTCCTCCGCCATCTTGGCTCCGCCCCCCTGCTCATCATTTCTTAAAGCACAATAGTATTCCATTACTTTCCATTTACTTTCATTTTCATCATTAATGGAAAGTGAATCATTTTTGGAATCAAGTGACTGATCAGAGGGGGAATTGAGTGATTGATCAGAGGTGGATTGCGGGGATCTCTCTGCCAGTGCTGAGGCAGGAATCTCTTGCTTTGCCTGTGCTTGGATCTGGGTCACAATTCTGAGGGGTGGTTCTGGGGTGAGGAGCAGCACTGGCATGGTGGAGCTTGTTGTGGTGGTGGAGAGGAAACACCTTGCCCCTTATCACACCACCCTGGAAGAACTGAAAATTTACAGGTCCCCAGAAGTATCTCTGCAAACAACTGTACAAGCCCCAAAAGCTTGGGACGGTACATTCTTTACATTGGAAGCAGACTCTTACCTTAACAAAGAGTTTAAAACTCAAGTAATTGGCTGAGATCATGAGTAAGCAGTGCAAAAAGAGTCAGATTATATTATCTTACTTTGGTGACAAAGAAGATCAAAACATATAACCAGAAGAAGACAACAAAGCCAAAGCTCCTACATCCAAAGCCTCCAAGAAAAATACAAATCAGTCC